>NC_092501.1:102864587-103172191 GCF_047511675.1 Marmota flaviventris | reverse complement strand
TTAAGAATACTACAGTTTATGACCTATCATCATTGATCCCTGAGGGTCAAATCATTCTTGCTCTGATCTTCCTCTCATTAAAAGTAACTGTATCTACCTTGCTTCTATTAGTTAATCTGAATTTTCAATCAATATTCCTGTCATGGCTAAGGAACCCAGTATCACAACACCCTGTTACTTTCAACTCCATAGTGAGAAGAGTTACCACCCAGTTCCTCAAAGAAACATGCCCTCACCACTCTATTCCTCATTAACTTATTGAGTTAGTGAAGGAAACATTTTGTACCTGTTCATCAAATGCAGGAGGTGGGTACTCTGGTCTCATGTAATAAATGCATTTTATAAGTATCATTTTCTGAGCTGCTGACCCTTTCTCAACAATACTGGCAAGGCACCTCCCTCTTGTATCCATATCCTTGAATTACACTCATTTGTCTGTTTTTGCAACCCCTTCTGATACATATCTTGTAATATTGGACAGTATAGTCTATTTACTCCCAGATTAGGATAAGTATTTCCCTGCTGGGGCTATCCTGAGGTCCAACCCTATTTATTGGTTTAGAAGCAAAGATGAAAGACACAACTAGATCCTGGGGAAGATAGGTCACTATACCAAACTTTCAGAAAAGAAGGATCTAGGATGTGCACTTCTTTACCTGACTATTTCATAGAAACTAAAGATATCATGTCTGAAACTATACTCATCCATTTTCTCTACTAACCTGCTAATCTTCTTGTATTATCATCAGCAGTGGAGTATTCCCACCCATTACACACACAGGAATTTTAGAAAGCTTACATTGGTCTTTTTTACATCATATCCATGCATTGATTTTTACCACTTAATATTTTTTGGATTTGCATGCTACTGTTACTTTAATTCAAATTTCTTAATATTTTTCCCCTGGACTATTAAAATAACTTAATAAACAGTCACAATATTCTTATTTGCTTTCTAAACTATTCTCCAGGTTGTTGTCATAGTGATATCTCTAAAACTGAATCTAGCCATGACACTTATTATATTTTTTATACACTTCTTCCTACAGAGTACCACGTACACAATTTAGAATAATCTTCAGGGTGACTTCTCACCCAGCTCCTGAACTTGAATGCCTCTGCTTTTTAGTCAATGTCTTACACTGTACCTGGATTGCTCTTCTCATATCTCCTACCTCTCTCAAGTACTTTTAATCATCCTTTAAATCCTTTGCCTATGACATTAATCAGTAACCCATCCTCTGGGCTCTCATAACATTTTTAGCATAACTTTATTATAGCATTCTCCCATGAATGGCAAGAATATAGTCATTTGTTTGTCTCTGCCACCAGATTATAAGCACCTTTATATTTTGCATACCAGAAAGTAGCACAAGCTGTGGATTATGGTATGCGCAATAAATGCTTGTTATATATGAATATAGAAATGAATAGGTTTTATATTTCCTCTGCAATATCATGCTAAACAAGATTGGAGGTTGTTTGAAAATGAAGAGACAAATATTGCAACTTTTATCTAAAACACAAGATAAATGAAAGATACTAAAAACACCTGTTTCTATCCTGCACATTCGATTTTTGTTCAAATTTGTTGCTTCATATTTTTCAGTCTTTTATTTAATCATATTAAATTTCCATTGTAAAAAAGGACTATCAGATGATAACATTTATTTCCTGAAAATTATTATCCAGTGTATTTTTGCAGAAATTACGATTTATACTACCTAATAGAAACACACTTTAAGTAGAATGTTTTCACATTAATGTTAAGCTTAAATTGTTTCCCATGGAGCAATGGCAAGCAATAATATTCTAGCACTTCTTTAATGTATCATGTCATTAAATTTTCACTCTGATTTCACAATGAAACTTACAAATATGCAAACAAAAGGAACATATAGAATGATTTTTGTATTAAAATAATGTCAAAGCACTTATATTTTGTAATAAGGATAACGAGATGAAGCAATAATAAAAATATATGAGGCATTAAAATTGGTGTTTACATTCAGAAGAATAAAGAAGATAAAGGGAAGTAGAACTCATATGCTATACTATTCAGTATTACTATAGAAATAAACAGGAGGTAAAAATACCTGTAAATACAAAATAAATGATATAAAATAAGCTTACCACGTGACCTTAAAGGATGTAATTAACTCTTTCACAAATATTATTGCATCCTATATAAAATAAATGACAAATATGTTACATATAATTTATACACACAAAGATATACACATTTGTATTCAGTATGTCAACACTATGATAAGAAACATATTCTTTCATAATATAGTCCTACCGTATCTTCATTAATAAAAAAATATAGGATCAGACCCTCTCCCACCCCAATACTCCCTAACCTCCTTTTATTGGTTTAAGATTCCCCAAAGCATTCTTACCCTTCCAAAATACAATTTACTCATGTATTCTCTTTAATGTTCTCTCCATCTAGAATTTAAACTCCAAGATCTTACAAAGTAGATAGATGTTCAATGAGTAGTAATTGGTTCATCAAATATTGTCATTTTCACTTGTCTTTAATCTGTGCCTACTGTATAACCACATTACTTTCTACACTTAGTGATGCCTAACACTCTATTCAATTGAGAAAGGTAAAGAAAAATGTATATTCAAATATAAAATGATATTGTACATATGCATGCATAAAAACACATATTATGTATAAAATTAGATATTAAAAATATTTAATTAATTGCTACATTTAACTAAAACAGAATGAAGAAAATTCATCCTTCATATTTTTAAATGAAAAGAAGTAATATCTACAGTAGAAGCAGTTGACTGGGCCAGGTATTTGTAGGAATCTAATGAAATCTCCATGTACTTCTTACATACATAATTGTTGGTTTTAAAAGGGCAAGATGAAAGGCCTCACACAGTACCCTCCATTTAAGAAACTTATTGAAATTGATATCCATTTACGTGGAGGAATTACATTAACTATATTATAAAAGGGTTTGCAGAATTATGTTAAGAATTATTTCCAACTGCTTACTCCTAATTGATTCTATATTAGAAATGGAAAATAAAGAGGACACGAACACCATCCAACATTTTACCAATTAGACTATACTACCCAAGGAAAATTAAAAACACTCATTTCTTTTATGTTTTTTTAATCCATTATAAGTACTATTACCATTTAGACATTCAAAACCAGCAATCAATCAAATAATTCTTTATATTTAAAAGAAGAAAGAAAGGCTTTTTGAAGATTTTCACAAATCCAATATGCTAAGTGTATTTTTTCTATCAAAATATGACATCTTAAGGCTTTAGGAAAATATTCTCCCCTCTCCTTCCTTAAAACACTTGTATTCCATGGAAAGAAAAGATGTTAATCAATCTTAAAACATGTGTTTAGTCAAATAATTTAGAAAAATCTAGATAAAATATATTTAAGTAAATGAATTAGAGAACTTCTCACATCTTAGCCCAAATTACCTTAATTGACCTAAGACTAAACTCTCCCCCAACCCACATACCAGGATCATCTATTTTGAGGTACACATATATTACAAGAACCACAGCATTGGTTTAAAAAAATTATCAAAAGTATTAATCATTCCCCAGGCACAGTGGCACACATCTGTAATCCTGGCAGCTCGGGAGGCTGAGGCAGGAGGATTGCGAGCTCAAAGCCCTCCTCAGCAAAAGCAAGGTGCTTCTGGTTAAATTCAATTTTCAATTATCCGTTTTAACCTGTAATGGGAAATGGTATGTGCCAAATTTTACTGGGCAATTGGATACCAAATATCTGGTTAAATATTTCCATGTGTGTCTATGAGGGGTTTTCTGGAAGAGGTTAGCATTTGAATCTGGAAAACTAAGGAGCAAATCCATTTTCCCAGCCACCCTCTCCACTGTGGGTGGGCAACACCCATGAGGACCTGAATATAACAAAAGATAGAGGAAGGGAGAGTCCTTTCACTCTGCCTACATGTCTGAACTAAAACGGTGTCCTTCTATCCATGGAATAAGACATATACCATTGCCCTGCAGGGTCCCAGAGAACTATGCCTAGTTCTTAGGCTTTCAAGCTCAGGCCAGAACATCACCAGTTTTCCTGGATCTCCAGTTTGCTGATAGCAGATATTGGAATTTCAACCTCCATAATCTCATGAGCTAATTTATATATATATATATATATATATATATATATATATATATATATATATGTATATATAGTAGTCAGGGTTCTCAGAGAAATGTAATAAAATAAAATGTAATAAAAAGCATTTCTTATATATATATACATATATATGTGTGTGTGTGTGTGTGTGTGTATATATATATATATATATATATATATATTATATATATATATATATTCTATCTTTCTACACATGCTTTTTATTACATTTTTCTGAGAACCCTGACTACTAATTTTATTTGATCAATCACTTGCATTTATCATGTTGGACCACTTCCTCCTTGAAGTAGTTTTTTCACTTGACTTTCAAGATAATGTACATTTACAGTTTTTCTCCTACCTTATTACCCACTCCTTCCCAGTCTCCCATGCTTTTTCTTCCTCTTTCTTCCTCTTTTTCTTCTTGATACCCCTAATTATGTGCTCATATCTTTACCTATTCTCCTTGTCTAAGTGGCCTAATCTATTCTCAATTTTACATGCCATCTATGGGCTCATGACTTTAAAACCTATGCTGAGGATTCTCAAACCTACATCTCTGATTCTGACTTCTCAAAGACTAGTCATTGCCTAGACAACATTTCTTAGTAGGCATCTAAAATTAATGTGACCTAAACTGAACATTTTAGTTTAGCAACCTAAATGAAATGGTCTTCTCTGACTTCTAACGAGCTTTTCCTCTGCCATTTCTACCTCCATCTTCCCAGGAGCTCAGGTCATCTGTAAACATCATTGATTCTTCTCTTTCCTTGAAACCGTACTTCCTAATTCACAGATATATTTTTGGGTCTTCCTTCCAAAAGACATTCTAAATCTAATTTCTTTTTTTTTTTTTGTCAACTCCAGTGTTTCAATTCCAAGTCAAGTCAGCAACATTAATACTACTAATGTATTTTACATTTCCAAAAGCTGGAAGAAAGGATTTTGAAAGTTTTCAGCATGAAGAAATGATAAATGTTTGAAGAGATAAATACACTTAACTAATTTAAACATTATGCAATATATACACATATTAAAATATTACCTGGTACCCCATCAATATGTATTTTTATGTATTGAATTTTTACATATTAAAAACAAATTTAGAGTAAAAATAATTTTTAAAATCATACATGTTTTTTTAAAAGTTCTCCTACTTTTTACTCTTCAATATTACAGAGATAACAAAGTTAAATTTCTAGAGCATAAGTCAGATCATTTCTCTTTTCTATTGAGCACCATTTAACAAACACCTAACAAATTTAGAGTAAAATCAGAATCCCTTATTATGATCTTATACCCTACATGATGTAGCTCCCAATTCACCCTCTAACCATGCATGATGGCCCTTCTGTGTCTTTTCAATGCTCTAAATTTGTCCCCTCTCAGTTCCTCTGCCCTTAGTCTCCTTCGTGTTTATTCTATTCCCCTCATGATCTTCTTTCACCATTCTGACTCCTGCTTCAATGTCTCCACAGAACAGTCTTCTATGAGCCTCCAACTAAAGAATTCCTCATCATTTACTTCATATTAACATATGTAATTTTCAGATAGAAAAATTTCAATGTGAAATTGCCTTTTTCTCCCTGTATTCATTGTTTATCTCTTTACACTAGAAAATAATTTCTTTGCCGGGCATGGTGGTGCATGCCTGTAATCTCAGTGACTCGGAAGACTGAGGCAGGAAGATCCAGAGTTTGAAGCCAGCCTCAGCAACTTAGCAAGCCAAGCCCCTAAGCAACTCAGTGAAACCCTGTCTCTAAATCAAATACAAAATAGGGATGGGGATGTGGCTCAGTGGTTGAGAGCCCCTGAGTTCAATCCCTGGTACCCTGTCCCCCAAAAAGAAAATAATATCTTTGAGGTCAGAGACTTCTCAGTCTCATTTGCCAATGACTCCCCATTACTTAGAACAAAACATGATACAAAGTAGATACTCAGCAAATATTTGTTGACTGGTTGACTGTCAATAGTTAATGCTAATTTCATTAACTTTGGGGATGTCTTCTCCCTTTTTAATATCCATGCAAGGATTTGGGGAAGTTTAACAGTTTTTCAGCCTTAAGGGTATAAAGATGTGGTAAACATACAAGATGGTCCCTAATGATTTTCATCTTCTGGTATGCATACCTTTATGCAGTCCCCTCCCATATTATATCAAAGATAATCTATGTGACAAATAGAACATGGTAAAAGTTATATTTTGTGACAACAAAGTCAAATCACAAGAGAGATTGTCACTTTCGCCTTGAGTCATTGACTCTTTGGAAAGCTATCATCATGTTGTGAAAATCTTAGGTTCCTCTGTAGAAGTCTATGTGTGCCTGAAGCCTCTGGCCAAAAATGAACAACACTTCGTTACCCCAATGAAAGAGCCAGCTCAAAAGCAGATCCTCGCACTCCAGACAAGCTTTCAGATGACTGCAACTCTGGGTGACATCTTGAGCACCTTCATGAGAGACCTTGAGTCAGATTCTCCCACCTAAGATCCTTCTAAGTTCCAGATCAACAGATATTATTCAGGATAAAAATTTATTGTCAGTTTATAACTGATAAGCTTTGGGTGTGTTGTAACACAGCAACAGTAATTAATACAACTGGTCTCTGCTGATATGTTCATTTCCCAAGTCCCCAAATGTCATTGAAGGTGTGAAATAATATGTGAAATAATAACCTAATGCCACTATTATATCTTCCTTTCTCCCCCACTTGGCTCACTGTGCCTTCTTAAAATATTAGCACATTCTTTCCCACAAATCCTGTGTCTCAATGAAGCTAGGATATTGCAATTGAGAGACAAGAAACTAGGGTCTTTTGAGTATTTGATGTCTTTGCTTCCTAGTCTGCAACACGCTGCTGCTTAGCATAACCACAAAGCTTGGTTAGCTTCTTGGGAAGTACAAAGAAAAAAACATCATATATTAAAAGCACAGTTTAGCACATGTAAAATGGAAAAGAGGAATAGTATCTACTTTATAAGTGTTTTGAAAGGAACAAATGAAAGAATGCAGAGCATAATGACTGATCCATGGTTAGTGCTAAATAAATATTGGTTATTATTATTGACTTTTATTTTACCCTGTCTCCATTTTTATGTGAACAGCCTTTTAATTCACTAAAATAGATTAGTGAAAATAGTATATTTTAAACTCCTAACACTACACAATGGCTGATGATTTATATGAGAGAAGTGTTTTCTAAAACCTGTTATCACAAATTGAAAATAGACTTTTTAATACATCCATATTCAGAGAAAAAAAATCAGGCTGAAAATTAACCAAGGGCTATGTTATCTAAATTATAATAAGAGATTGTCATCTTAACATATTGAAAACTAGAGAGGGATGAGCAAGAGACTTAAAATGTAGTAAGAAAGTAAAAGCAGCAAGAGATTGACTTGAATGTCATTATCTTATTGCCTTTTGGAACTAAAAATGTATTGTTTCTCATATAAAGCAAAGCACTAAAAACTATTTGGCAGCAAGGTTATTATTTCACATATAATTACATCTCATACGGAGGTACATTGGCAGGCATGTGGTGGCTAAATTGTCCATTTTCAACTGGAAAAAAGAAATGCAGTTCTTTTTTCACTTACATCAGTCAAGAAGATAGCCGCCCACAGGAAGAGATAAAGACTTATTTGACACTAGATCTATAACCAATGATTTTAGTTATCACTTGAAATTAGTGAGAATTTTGAAAGAGGCTTAAGATCTTTTGAAGAGCAATTTGGCACTCCAGTGAAACAGCAGATGAAATAGAAAAGTTAAAAAAAAAAAAAGAAACGAAAAGAGAAAATGCTGTTTTTATTTCTTGATCGTGTTTATATTTAGAGATTTCTAAACTGAGATTTTTCTCATGGACAGAAAACCTCTAAAAGCACACATGTATTAATTTATCATTTCTGAAAATAAATTAAGCATTTGATTAAATTATCTTTTCTATAAACCAATTAGATAAATCCTGAGTCAATGAATATACTAAAACATCCAGGGTGCCAACAAATGAGAATATTATTTTATAAAAGCCAGACAACTAAATTCCAACCCTCAAAGCTGCTTGTTCTGAATATTTATTAAATCATCAGAAGAGTTCTTGTAATTATAATTTTAGATAAGTATGGTCTGTGGGTATCTCTAATACAGATGTAATACCAAATATTTGCAAACTTGAAACACTGGAGAAAATGTTATCATCTGGATTACTTTTAGAGAGAACTTATTTTTATATGAAAGAAATAATTGAGTCAAACAAAGTATGGGAGGTAATACTCCTAAGGTATATGCAAATTATAAATATGTGCCTCTTACATGGGTGCATAAATGAGAAAAGTCAGGTCCAGGGCCTCTTGCTTCTTGCTATTTAAAAAACATCTTTATTTGAAAAACATTCCAGCCATAACTTATCTGAATTCTCAGCTATTTGGTAAAGTCACAAGACCTATTCATTCCAAATCCATAGAAGTGGTGACACTTTGGCCAAAAAGAAAGCAATTCATGACTAGTACCCAAATCACAACATGTATTCTGTGTCTATGAGAACACTCTATTTTCTGGATCTCTGAAGAGCACCAGGATTTTAAGGATGAGCAAATGCATCTAGAGAAGCTTCAAGGAAATGGAAAGCCACAGGGAGAGAAAGGTAAAAAGGAAGGAAAAAGAAAGTGTTAGTCCATTGACAGAGAACATTTCTTCCTCAGTATCTAAGAGAAGAAAGTGTCTTTTTTTATCTTTTCATGTATCAGAGAAATGTAATCATCCTCAGTGAAGGTTATTTGAAGGAACTCAATCACCTTCACATTGAAGTCTAATGCAGCTAAATTGTGACTAGTTTCATAAACACATACAAAAAAATTGTAAATTGCTATGTATGAGATGTGTTTTGAGGTTAAGAGATAAGAAATGAGACAAAGGTGATGGAAAGAGATTGGAACTAAGGAGATGGAAGATCGTTGTACACCAGGATGGGCTTCACAAACTCCAAAAGTTCAGTAAAGGTCAACCATACTTATAAAAATATTGATGTGTGTGTGTGCACGCGCACACGCACCCGCGCACACAAACTGATAAAATATTCTACTTTTAAGGATAAGGGAGCATGAAGCAAAAAAGGACTGTAATAACACCCATCCTAGAGAATTATCAAAAAATATGGAGAAGGATTGATTTGGACAGTTGCAGCTCTTTCAATTGAGAGTCTGAGGTGAGTTCACTTGGCTAAGAGACACCAATCATTACACAACACAGCTGGTTAGCAAATTCTGCCTTTTTTGACTCCCATGATCTTCCACCAGTAAGTAAGCAATTTTTCACATTAGCTAAGCTTCCTCCCTCTTCAGCATCTCTTCAGTATCTGGAAAATTTTACTTCTGAGATAAAATCAGTCAGTCACACATACCATGAATTCTGTGAATCTTCCCTATATATTGGACATGAAAATTATACAGTTAGCCACTGGAAGAAAATTTTAAAACATATAAAAAAAATACTTCACAGAAGAAAACCAAAGTACAGGCGATAAATAAAGAAGGATGAGCATAGACAGTGAGCAAGTTGAAACATTTCACTCCAATCTGTTCATCTTCTCCTGTGACAATATCTTTTCCTCTGATAATCAAATTCCCCAAATTACCAACTGTTTACATTTCCATGATGCTTTTATTCAGAGTTCCCATCTTTGCTGAACTCCCATCTCACCTCATCTCACCTTCTATGGTGAGTGTGCACTATTCACAACTCCAAGTGTGAATCGTGGCCCTTTTTGCCTAATTCCACAGAGTTGGTGGAGATTATACTTGCGTAGATTATGAACGTTTAGAAAATTTTACAAAATGTTCTGGGTCAAGTGAGGATTCAAGTTCAAACCACATAAGCAAATGCTTCATGGAGTATTAAACATCCCTGGTCACCAAGAATTTTTATCCCTGTATTTTAAGTAGCCACTTGGCTCTTGCTTAGAGCAACTTTCCCATCATCCTCTTTACCTTATCATCAGCTCTTTCCTCTTCCATCCTTAAATTAATCTTAATTTCTTAAGGAAGAAAAAACTAGTTATTGTTTTGTTTTAGAGTCTCTCTCTCTCTACCAGGCCCTAGAAACCTTATTCTCCGATCAAGAACATCTGCACTTGAAACTAATCAAACCAATCATTTAGGTGTGTTAGCAGTTTTCCTCACCTCAACATGTGACTTTTCTTACCAGCAATGGCCAGGACCTGCACTTTTAGGTTTCTTGCTTCAGCTCTGCACATCATGAGACTTTAAGGATAGCAAATGATTGTGAAGGACTTAATGCATTTGAGGACCACATTCATACAGATATAAACACATACTATAATTACCTTTACTTCTATTGCCATTTGGCTTTGCCATTTATGATCAAGCTAATCGTTTGATTTTTCTTGCCTCAGTTTTCTCATCTGAAAAATGGGATTAAAACAGTATAACCTATGCATCGCTTAAAGGGTTGCTTCATGAATTAAGAGAAATATAAACATGAAGTATTTTGAAAACTCTGAAGTTTCATACAAATATGTGATGACATTATAAATAGCCATCTTCCATCTTGCAAATAAGACAGGTAGAGTATATAAGGATTCTGTAAAATGTAGGTTTTGTTTTATAAACACAGAGAGATCAGTAGAATCCTATAAACAATACATAATTCACTTCAAATAAACATGAGATATTTAAGATGTTTGTAATATGCATTGAAATTATCAGTGGACTTATAAAATGGAAATAAATAACATGGCCATCTACAAATATGACGTTAGAAATTATTACTAAGTGACTGCCTCTGTGAATCCAGTTGAATATCATCAGGGAGCAAGTCCAAGTCATTATTTTACCCTCAAAAAAATCTAAATTTATTTCTCACTTCCTGGAAAAGCAAATAGCTAGATATTTTTAAGACATAAAACCAAGTGCAGAAATCTGTTAATTATGATAAGAAGACTGTTAAGATAGTTCATATGCCTGTCAAAAAGGTCTACTTCTTTATTTTTCATCCCGCAAAAGCATCTCTTCAGTATCTGGAAAATTTTACTTCTGAGATAAAACTGGTCAGTCTCACATACCCTTTCAATCCTCCCTTCCTGTGTCTTGCTAGATTCTTGAGAAGGACAAAGCAGGAACACCAAAGGACCTATCAAAGCATTTATCTAGGTCTCTGGAATAAAAGGAAAGTTGGGGGTGGTACCCATCCACAATTAATCATGGATGGTGATGTCTTTATTGGCTACTGACCTTGCAATGAGTTGCATGAGTTATAAGAAGGTTCTCTGTTACCCCAATCCCTATTTTCTTGAAGGAGATTATAAATCACTTCGGCCTCATGAATTTCTCATATTTACAAAGTATACTTCCAAATTTTCCACAGAGGATGCAGGGTAACCACTTATTTTTCCAATTTAAAAAAAAATAATTTTTCAGCTTGTTCCGATGTCACATCAGGAGACCAATGATTGAGATGATCTGGCTGAGAGTGACCCGGGGATGCAAGGTGGATGTCAGCAAGAAGCCCAGAGAGCAGCGGATAGCTTCCATCATCCCCATTCTGAGGTTGTTTGCATTACTTCTTCTCTAACCTTATGCTCGAAGCAACAATCATGGTAGATTGCCTTATTCTGTTCCATTAAGAACTGAAGCATATAATAAATCAAATTCCATAGTGACATATCTTGCTTTGGTGGCATGATAAGTTGCTTCTCGGCTGAAATTCAGATGAAGAATATCTGGATTTTCTAAATATACTTCTCCATATTCCCTCAGAACTGAAACTTAAAATTTTAAGTATTGTATGGCTCCTGGAAAAATTAATGAAATAGAAAAGAGAAAGGGATTGCTTCCCTCAGAAATATCAAAAGGGCTCAGTAAGTAAATATTATAGTGTGAGTTAAGATGTGTGTATATAAATATATATGTCAGGGGGAAGAGGTTGGGGAGAGAGAGAGATGCAGATGAGAAGAAAAGTGGGATAAATATTTTCGGCTTTGCTCTTAAAAACTCTGCTTATTAAATGTAAACATCCAAGAACACTACACAAAAATACACTACACGAAATGTATGCTCTCTCATGTAGAAAAAAATAATTTTACTAGGATAGAGTTTCTCACAAAAGAATTGATCCTAGCTTCATCTCATTAATGCCAGAGAATACCTACACTAACAAAGACCACCTATTAGGAAACTTTTAACCAAAGGTTAAAATTTCAAGCTACCTAAAGATTTAGTGATAGACTAAACTGAGATGCACATTTTGAAAGATATGGTATTAAAATATTTAGTAATTATAGACTTTTCAATATTTACTCTGCACAATTGTTCTTCTGACATGTTGAGCACCACAACAATGTATCGAATGCCCCTAAAATGTATAGCTGCCCCTAAAAGTTCTGCCACTCCTGGGCAACATAAGGCACCTGTGCATGCTACTAGACTATAAGGCAGGCTAACGGAAACACAGAAAGATTGGAATAAGTCATGCTTTAGTAATTTGGAGCATAACCTTTCATTTTAATAAGCATACAATTTTCATGATAGATAAACATCTGACCCTGGACTTGAAGAGGAGTGGTAATTTGAAATGCAGAGACTAGGAGATGTGTCAGGTCATAATGACAGCAGGAACAAAGTTACAGATGCAGCAGTAATAACAGGAATATCTGACATTAAATTCATGTTTGCTGTACGTTCAACACTACGCTAAGCATTTGCATGTTTTAACTCATTTCTTTGTTCCATAAGGTCTGGAGGTGGAAATATTATTGTTATTCCCCTCCAACAGATAAGGAATCGAGCACAGAGTGTGCAAGCAATTTGCCTAAATGCGCTATTGTTGAAATGGGTATTCACACTCAGTCCGGTTCATACCCATTTTTCAGCAATGATTCAGTGGGTCAATTGTATTTTGAGCAAACAGAAAGACAGAACTAAATAATACCTATTATGGAGGATCTCAGACAATGAAGAGGCACAGATTCCGAGCTGAAAAATGACTGAAATCCTACTTTAGAATGACATCTGATATCATCGTGTATATTAGATCTGGAAGATAAGCATCATAATCAAAGGGACTGGTTAGGAAGCTACTGCAGTAATCTAAGATGTATAAAGGGGAAAGTGAGATTGTTAAGACTAGTATGCAGACCAATCTTCTTTTCGCAATTAAAAATGATATTTACTTGCCAACTCCACCACTGGGTTATCCAGAGTTGACAGGATGACAAGATAATCAATCAAATAGTGTATTTAGTCTTATTTTCTTAGTGAATTAAGTTGCTTCTTCAAAGTAAATTACAAACCCATGGAGATTATTACTTAATTGCATACAGGTAATAATACCACAGCTGTACGTGCCTAGTGCCTCAAGGAATTAACACACCTTTGAAGAATTAAAAAATAAGTATGCAAAAAAATCAAAACTTATTAACATGTAAACTCTCTGGATAAATATTTCTTCCAGGATTTTGAGAAGGCCCACATTGAAAAAACTTTACATGGATAATTCGCTATCGATTGATAACCAGGAAATATTATATTTTTAATGGCAATGGATATTATGTCTCTTCTTCAGCATTAAAATTGAGGTCCTAATGATCTTTGTGAAATCTTTATCCTAACATCACATTTAAAAATAAAATACTCGCAAACTTAAAGTTTTCGTATGAATTTTCATTTAGTTCTTTTCCTGCACTTTGAAAGCACAAAGCAAGATTTACTGGTTTGTTTGCGGTGCCATCTGTGTGATTAGCTAAGAAAACCTAGCATACGCTTAAAACAATGCAAGAAAAAACTATGCAAAATTAAGCTAAAACTGTCATAATGAAACTGCTAAATTTCACAGAGATCAAATCCCACCACACTGAAAATGTTTCTTGGGCCTGCCTAGAATTTCTCACCTCATTAGGTGTGAAAAACATAAATTGAGCACTGCTTTTTTTTTCTTCCACATTTTGTCCATGATGAGAACATTTGGGAGACAAAGCTCTTGGTAGCCTTGAGGTCTGGTGTTTGGAGGAACAAGGGAAAGTGATTGAAGGCTGCACTCTACAGATTCTGGGCACTTGTTCAGTGATTGTTTCTGAATCTTCAAGTCATTTAAAAAATAATTATGCATTCCCACATTTCCACTTCCTTCTAGAACACAAAATTATCCCTTTCTTTCTACAAGAAAATGAGAGAAAATTGAGAATCCAAGTACCTGATCAAATACGATATCTCAAGACGAGTTCCGGAGCCCAGAACTTGTGTTGTCTGAGTAAAATGATTCAACTCCAGATACTGCGTTTTTTGATGCAGTATTTTTTTAAATTTCAGGTATTTTAATTTCAGGAATACCTGTCTGCTTGCCAGACATCTAGGTAGGATTTAGCTCTACGTGCATGTTAATACATTCATTTTATAAAGGTTGAAAACTCTGACTCATTGCCCATCAAGTTAAAGCACAAATTCAAGATTTTTAAGTACTTAATCTGCACCATGTAATGATATTTATATTACAAGCTGAAAAAAAAAAAAAGAAGTGCACTTAGGATACAGTCCAAAATAAAACTACCTAGCACAGCGTGAAAGTATGTTTCCAAACTGTTTCTTCCATACATTCTCCCATGGTGTCCACCAATGGAATCTCTTTTGTTATCTCCTAATCTTGCACCACAAAATCCTACTGTCCTGCAAGGAGTATCCAATTCTACATCATTCCACCTAAAATTGGGCATCCTTTTATAATGTTTAAGCACATTCTGCATTTTCTATAATTTGACTCCAACATTTTTCTTTACTTACAAGAAAAGTGGAGAACACTGAATGTACACCCACATTTGATACATAACCATCGTACATTTCCATGACAACTTGTACATTTTTGCTGCGAAAAGTGAAACATGGTTCAAAAGTGAGTAATACAGAAGGTCATTTAATCTTCCAATACTCAAAATATTTTTACACTGTGCCTCCCACACACTCCCACCCTCCAAAGCAAAGGACTTTGAAGATTGAAATAATAAGGGGTAATTATAATCAAGTTTAATGAAGTTGGAAACTAAGATATTTTATATTAGTGAGTGTGTTATAATTAACTCTGGTAAATGATACCAAAATGAGTATTTTCATTTTCTCTATTCCAAACAAAAACCCAAAGGGATAAATCTGTGTGATCATGCTTTCTTCCATAAAATAGAGAAATAAATCTCTGTTATTACTCTAAAGTACAGTGTCTAATATATTTTGTTGAAAAAAAAACACGAAGGAGGGGCTATTTCAGCTAAGGTATTTATAAAAAAAAAAAAAAGTAAATTCTAGACAATGGAAGCAGTGTTAATAATGTCCTGTGAGTGTTTCAGAAGACATGTTATCTATCCATTGTCTGATGACTTAACTAGAATAGTTTGGGTTTAGTGAGAAAATGAAACACTTTGAATTTGTAGCTTTTCTCTAAATAAAATGAATCTACTTTATCAACTGGAAAAAAGTATGAGAGGAAAAGGGACAAGAAAGTGCACACAGATTGTTGACAGGCCCAGAAATGATAAGAATCAAAAACTTACTACATTGAGAACTTACTAGTATTTGTGATAAAGCATAAAAGAAATTCTTATCTTCACTGAACTTATACTATATGTTCAGAAACCCCAAACCAAGATTAAAGAATACTATGATGGATCCTATCAGCATAAGTGGAGACCTTCTACCAACAAGAGTTAGCAAGTGCTTCTGCCTCAGTGAAGTTTCTGAGATGAAGGGGTGTTTACCAAACCTGGGACCCAAGTGAACAGAGCAAAGTAACAGCTATCACTTTTCATTTTCATTTTATAGGTCTAGTAGAGAAATGCAGTATTAAGACCAGAAATCTCAACAGAAATACATCATGTCATATTTTTGCTTGTTCTAAAATTAAGCATAAAGACATATGTCTATATCAGAAACATTCATCTTCTTGTTATTTATATGTAACTGAATCGTCTTTGGTTGGGGAGGGAGGTGGAAGCAAGGAATATAGTCATTTGTATAAACTCTCAGACCTCCAAGTCTAAGATTCTGTTCAATTAAGAGCTGCCATTATGGGGCCCTGACTCCCCGAGATCTTTCTATGCCAGGGAAAGGGTTATTGAAGAGTGGGTATAGATCCGTTTTAGGAGAGAGACTTCAGGCACACACTTCTGCAGTGCATCTCAATAAATGTTGACTGACAGCCTAACACATCAGTTTTCTTGGTGTTGACCTATATATGCATTCTGATAACGTATGGTTGATTCTCATATTTATCAGGTAACTTATAGCTTCCTGGGTCTCTCCACTCAATTCTAGCTACAGATTTAAGAAGAATACCACCCTGGGCTTGGAGTAGGACAGGGTGAATTAGATGCAGTCAGCTCTGTAGCCATTAGGCATAGGATCCTCTCTGGGGCTCGTGTGCCTGAGTTTGAATGCTCAGCCAAGGGCACCTGTGATATAATTCAACCATCATCTTCCCATCTAACCCACAGTGCTTTCATGACAACTTGTCAAATATACTCTCTAACACTCACTTCATCTCCCAACCCAGCAACACTAGCAGGAAGCAAATGGAATTAGTGTAGTTTTTGAGTCCACACAAACCGTTAGTGATACTTTCTCTGTTCCCTAACTATCCTAGAATACAAGTGGGGATAAACAATAGCATTTTAGACCTGTGGATTTTAAAATACAGCCTTTTATTTTCTTTTCTAAGATAAGGGAAATTTCCTATCTATAAATCTAACTTTTTGTTTTCCAAACAATTATTGACAGGAATGTTACACTAAGGTTCTTTAGATCTCAGAAAATAATGGTGTATACCTGCTTCCAGATCACATGGTGCTTGATGTAGAGTGTGGCCCCTGGAAGGTGTTAACATGTTGTATGGCAAGAATTTCCCTCAAGCCCATCTATTAGGTTTATGACTTGAATCCTTCTGCAGGGAAAGACTGCCCTCACGGTCCTTCTGAACTCACCTCTCTGCCAACTTCCTTCCCCTCTCCCCTCCATGTCTGTGGAGAAACTGTCATAATGGGATACATCAAGATACCCCTTAGGAGGCCTGCCTCATAACCCAAGATTACTTTTCAAATACAGAGACAGAATTGCTTCCAGGTGTAGGATCCTGGACAGTACCTAGTTATGTATATTAACATGCCCTAAGAAAGAAAATCTACAACATGAAAGGGGGGGGGGGTAAGTTGGTCAGCCTCAGGTGTCACGATAAGGGAGCATGGGAGAGATTTTCATTAGCATCACCTACCTAGGAGCTGCCCAGGGCACATGTTTCGCCCCTTAGATTTATCCATCATGATTCCTTTGGGATTTCATCCAAACAAGTATCTCAGCTAAGAAAATTTAGGACCAGTTTGCTATTGTTTTTATTTCATATTCATCAGGAAAATGTCTTATTTTGCTTCCTAACTAGTTTCTTTACTGAGAGAAGTGCATTTTACTCTGTGGGGGGGAGGGGTGGGTGGGGAGGGTGTCCCCAATATAAGCCACTTTACCAGATCAATTCTTGGTATGAGTTCTTAACCCACATCATGTGCAGTTCTAAGTACTAGGTATGAAAGTACTTAATTCCTACAACAATCCTGAGTATTAGTTATGGACACACTATTCCTCTCTACCCAAAATTCTTTTGAAAAAAAACTCACACAGTGTTCTTTTAAGCAGGTAGTTCAGTCTTTTCTTTGTTGTCTCCTTGGTTTCTGAGTGTCTAATCATCCTGATCCACATTGGACCTAAAGTTGTCGATCCACATCCTAAACTCAACAAGGAAGAACCGGAGAATTTTCTTTGTTCACTACTGCTGCCCTTTCAATCATTGTTGAAAATTGATTTGTACACATACTCTTCCATTACATCCTCTGGGCCTCAAGCTCCACTGACGATATTTTCATATTTGTAGTCCTTTTCCTGTAAACACAATACAATGCCAGGAATGCTTAGTCCTAAGGGGTACTAGCTGCATTCAAGATCTGCCCCCTCTCTCAACACGTAGGTCCTCATATTATTCTTAGGTCTCTGAGTCAAAGTTCATTTGTGGAACCATATGAATTTGTTCACCTCTCTACAGCTTGAACTTTAGCCACCCATGTCCACTCCAGTGGATTTCTCTAACTTAACCCCAGAGATCAGGAATTTGAGTTTTCAGTCTTTAGTATTCCAGAAGATTCCTGGATCCCACTTACAGCTTGAGTTTATCTTTCTGTGTTAACAGATCAAGTGGTATTGTGTGGGACTTCTCTTTGTCAGGGTATAGAAGATTCTGGCACATTTTAATGCAAGTACAATGAATGAAATAGAACTTTTATATAGCCAGGAAGCCATATAGTGTCATTTGGATGAAAAGGGTTGATGATTCGCTAAGTTCTCCTTAACTAAGAATATTTTGAGTTAATTATTTATTTGTATGCAGAAGAGTATTGCCATCACCTGTCCATATACTTGTTACATTTACTTATTTAATGCACCTGTTTTGTTTTGTCCCCAAAGAAATGAATTCACTTTTTGTGCACCAGTATGACTCACACCAAGGTGAATGGTCAAAATTAGAATCACTTAGAAATGAGGAGACCATGCCACTCCGCACAGGCTAGTCATATTAAGCTGCCCCCTTGAACATCTGTCCATCTCACATTAGACACTCTACTTCTCACTCTGGCCTGATTTATTTCCCTTCAACCCAAAGATCTCAGCTAGATCTCCAGGGAGGCAGGGAGTGTGTATTTCCTTTTCACAATTGCATCCTACTGCCTAGCATGTTATCTGGCACATGGTAGGGGCTCCATAAATAAGATTGAATAAATTAATGTTCTACAAAAACAGTAACCAGATTCTCCCAAGCGACTCCAGCTATGTATATCTAAAATCAAACTTTGTCTTCTCCTCCAAAACCAGTTTCCTTTCCATCCTTCTCTATCTAGAGATACAAATACTTTGTCACTTTGAATTAAAAAACTCTACTCACCTTTGAAATATCCTTCCCTTCGTTCTCTTTTCCAGTTACTTAATAATGCTCGATTCTTTCCTTTAAAATATCCTTTGGAACTTTTCTTTTTGTATTTTGACTTTGCAATTATGCCTTTGTGATCTGATATATGAATTATGACAATCATCTATTATGTGGTCTCCCAGGTTTCAGATCCCAACAACATTCTAAATGATGCTAGAAACAGTCCCCTAAAATACCACCTTTATTATATCACTCATTTTTCTACTAAATCAGGAACAAATATCCTTATATTGAAGGACCTTCATAATGGTACCCATACTAACCTCCAAATTACTTTAATTTACACCTTCCATTCTAGACAAGTAAAGTTCCCAATGTCTAACAGACAGTCTATCACTTCTTGCTTTGTGGTTAACTCACTTTGTAATATGTAAAATATATGATATGTCATCCAAGGTCAAATTCAAGTCCATGGACCTACATGATGACATCTGTCACTAAAACATGTGAATCTCTTGCTCGTATCAACACTCTTATTAAAAAAATAATACTTTTCTGCAGAAATTTATTTGCATTTCATTATAGGAATTGAGGAGAACATGCCTCTTCTGTGTTTCATTACAGATTGTTCTTAATGCTTTTCTAATTACTACAAGTGATCTAGGGATCAATTTTTATATCAGTGAGCATCTTTTCTGATATTTTTTTTAATCCACCAAATCACTAGGACAATTATTTCACAATGTAGATCCATAGATTCTTGGGAAATGATTGTATTCATGTATTCAGTAAATTCTCATTGCATAATCAATACATACCAGGTACTGATGAAACAACAAAAGAGAAAACAGAGCTGTATTATAATGGTAGATACTGAAAACACAAAAGGAAACAAATAAAATACATAATTTCAGATATGGTAATATATGGTCTGTATACTAATACCATATTTGCATTAGATTATACTATTTTGCAAGTACAGCTTGGATCCATGTGTTGTTCTTGACTATTCTAACCATTACCTCTAAGTCAGCCTTGACTTTCACAGCCTTCTAGGCATGGATTAGGTCCTTATTTGTGGAAATAACTGTTGGTGACACTTATTTTTTCAAACCAGAATGGAACTAAAATATTATTTTTAAGAATTAATTATAATTGAATATGTGCCAAAAGTACATAAAGAAAAAAAAGTTCTGGCATGGTACACTGCCAGAATAGAAATAGATTTTGGACTCAATTCAGTTTCTAGTGAATTAATGTCCAAAGCACACAGGGGCAAATGTGCACACATTTGTAATATCAGCATAGAGACCAGGGTACACTCAGAACCTTAATTTTCAGCTTTACCTCCCCATCCAGAGGGTAATCTTATCCTTGGTCTCTGTATTAGGTTTACCTATCATAACCTCTGTATTTATTAAAATACATTCTTTCGAAGGAATTTGTGTGCAGGAATTGGGAATGCAATGTTACTATTTCTAATAAAAGGTACATTTTATTTTCTCTGTATAGTGAAAATGAGCCACAAGGTGTTTGGCTAGTCTGCCTCCATGAGGACCTGCAGACTGATAGTACCTGAATTATTTGCACTTATCAGAAGCATCATAGTTACACAGATATTCATAGTATTATATCAGGTTCCCAACTATGTGCTAGGCATTGTGCTCAGTTCTAAGGATGCTCAATGGAAATGTTAGTTTCATAGTCTAGTGAGGCTAACAAACCCACAAATGATACACTATACCACTGGCTAACATGTGCAGTACTAGAAATATAAATAGCTTCATTTGAAAAGAATATTGAAGCAGAAAGAAACCTGAAAATCCTTGACTGCAGCCCAAATGAGAGAAAGGAGATTTACAGAAGATGTTCATTGCTAAAGGAGACTGGAACCCAGGTCCCTTGATATCTGGAGAATGCTCACTCGGCTGCTTCTTTCTAATTCAGCCACTTGCTAAAAGGTTGATTTTGTTCTCTAACTGGGTAGTTTTCACAATCAATGTATTAGTTTAAATATATAAAACAATCCTTAAAAAGTATTCAAATAGGAACACAAATTATTTTTGCTTTATATCATGTAAACTGTAATGATAGATATTGTCACTCGATATGTGACATTCATCAAACTATCTGTTATTCTTCTCTAATTTCCTGGTTCTTTCCACTGTTGTGGGTTAGGCAATTTATTAAATTAACTTCAGGGGTTAGTTCATTCTGAATCATTGCCAAATCCTCTGAGAGAGAGAGAAAAAAAAGATATAGGAGTGGCTGTATATAAGACTACTGTTGTTTTGTGGTGGTAAAAAGAATTACACACTTTGCAGTGAATTTCTCACCCAAATATACAAGACGCTTATCATCTGAGTTTTTATGTTCTTAATCTACTTCTGAATGTATATTAAATATATTTGGTTTTTTTTCTCTTCTAATTGCCTGATTTATCCAAAACCTTCTGTGTATAAAATAATTCTGATGAAAGAGCCTGTGCACATTGTGTGTTTTCAGATCCAGCTTGACAGGCTCAACAGGACTTTGTGCTATGTTTTATGAGAAGGCTAAGACTAAATTGGCCCATTTTTAATAGCGATTGTAATAATGCATTAGATTTATTAAGGTGATTTGCTAATGCCTCTTTTCAGAAAACATTGATGCTTTCTGATCCCTTCTAAGCTTATCTTTTAATGAAGACTATTTTAAGATGAGTGTTTCACATTTTAGCTACTTATACATTTTTAAAGTATCTGCAATGCTCCAAAAGAGCTACACAAAAGCAAAATATATGTATAAAAGCAATCACATTTTAAAGCAAAGGCAGAATGTTACTTATTCAGGAAATATACAGCAGGGTAGAGATTTTTGTAGTTACCCAAAATTGACATTTAAAAAACAAATCTTGTTACAAAAGAATGTTTTTAAATGCATGAACTAAACTATAGAAGTTAGTTTAATATCCTATTAATTCAAATCAAACACCTTTTCTTCTTGTGAAATATCCAGATAATTGGGGTAATTTAAAGGAACTTTTTTAATTACCTGGAAAATTGCCTCAATCTTTCACCTCAATCTTCTGTTTTATTTTGCAGATTAAATAACCTTTCCAAAAAAAAAAAGAACTATTTCCTATGTCCTCCTATCTCTTCTTTTGGGTTACTGTAAATTCCCTGTGGAACTGAAAGATTAAAGGTGTCTAGGATGTACAAGGAGAACATAATTTTTAAATGAAACCTTATTTCCAGTTATAATCAGGTAATTGCCATATCAAACTTTCTAAAATTCTGTTACCTCAAGCCACAGAAAAATGGAGTCCTGAGTAATTTCCATGGTAACTTCTACATGTCATATTTATATTATTTCTGTAAACTCAAGTTTCCCTAAACACTATGCACAAGAGTATGTGTGTATGTGTGTGTGTGTGTGTGTGTGTGTGTGTGTGTATATATATATATATATAACCAATTCTAAGTTAAAGTGCCTCAATTTATAACATCCTTAAAACATTTGCTCCCAACATTTACTTTGTGTTCACTGGGACAGAACAGCAGTCATTTTAAGCCACAGGCACATCTATAACTGTACAAGCCTTACGATTATTCAGAAAGTAATATTTGAAGAGTAACAAAAATCATAGTTTATTCGACCTGCATATAAAAACCATTCAAGTATACAACATTTATCATATTAAAAATGCATCATTAAAATTTAAAAGCAGGTGCACTTGCTCAATAAGCTAATGGTATAGTCTGAAGACTCCACTCAAGATTGTATTGTTGAATTCCCAATTGGATAAAGGAGAGACAGAAACAGAGGGAGGGAATTCGAACGACCTTGCACCAAGGTGGTAGGGCCCCAGGATTCTGTGCAGTTGGCTGTGGTTGAGCTCCACTCTGAGGATCTTTACAGCACTGCATTCTGACGGTTGAGAATGAAAGTGTCCTTCTGAACAGATGAGCTTGGAATCGCTCCACCTCAGAGCCGGAACCCCTGTGAGTATCCACACACATGTGAACGTGAGCACATATTTGTATTTACGGGGTAAATTTATGGGCCGTTTGTCTGTGTGCACCAGTGACTTAAGGCTTGTCACAGAACACACTGAAGAATATGGCATAAAGAAATTTAATGAAGAAAAAACTAGTGGAAGAAAATTTAACCTTCATAAGAGTCATGTCAATCTATAAACTATTAAATGATCACCTTTATTACTGGTTGGTTTATTCACCTCACATCATCTTAGGAAGAGCTAGACAAGATTCCTGAAATCCATTAATTAGTTTCCTCTAGCAAATATTAACTCAGCAAAATCCTATCCTTTCATAAAATACGTTTCGAATTTAAAATTGAAATATCTTAATCTGTATACCTATTCCCTGATTAGTTAAATCTAACTTTTACAACCTTTTCTTTAAAAATGTAATTTAGTTGAAAACTTACTTGGTTTTTCTCTATATATATCCTTCAAACAAGTTGCATTCCTCTAATATTTGAAGAATAACAAAAATCATAGTTTATTCGACCTGCATATAAAAAACCATTCAAGTATAAAAAAAAAAGTTATTGTAGTTAACATATCCACTCACTGATAACAGCACAAAATAATGATAAATATAATTTTCACCTAAAATCTTTTACAGGAAAGAAGCCCACAGAGTAGAAATTATAAAGAAAGTGAAATAAAAGGAAAGTAGCAAATGCTGTCTCACTCCTTGGGACATTCATTTTAAAGTGGTGATTGTGACGTACAGTGGCTGGCACCTTGGGTTTTGGGAGATGGCATTTTCCTTGACAGACATTTTAAATATTTTATTGGGAAAATGCATTGTTCCTTCCTCTTTAATATAAATACCATGATGTAGAAAATCAATCTGTGACTAGAAAGAACCAGTTTTACTTACAATATTTTCTTTGCAGTAGTAGTAGTACCCCTTTGGCTCTCAGCAGCTATCTTCAATTATTAAGGATAAGGAAACAACATCAAAATTTATGTTAAATTACTATGTCATCCAAAGTGGCAAAAACATTACTTCTCACTTTTGGATAAATCAGTCTATGTTTAGACTCTAGAACACTAAGATAGTCTTCCATGGCCAAAACATTAAAAATCCAAAACTCTTTAAGTATTGCACAAAGTAAGCCTTGGATTTTTCTGAGTAGCCTAACAATGTTTCCTTGATTTGTGTTTTAGGTTTTAACAATTTTAG
The DNA here is from genome assembly GCF_047511675.1 of Marmota flaviventris. Lineage (NCBI taxonomy): Eukaryota > Metazoa > Chordata > Mammalia > Rodentia > Sciuridae > Marmota > Marmota flaviventris. The sequence goes on along the minus strand of NC_092501.1, from coordinate 103,147,877 downwards.
GAGCTTTTTCTCTCCTATCATGTTTTCATGATATTCTCACGTTCTTCTTTCTCTGGTTTCTCTCTGTAAGCAATTATTTACTAGTGTTTATAAGCTGATCTAATACCCTACTGTGAGATAATTTACAGTTCTTGTGAAATATCTATCCACGTGTATTCTTCTTAATGGAATAGATTGAGGAGATACACAGCTTGAAAGATAACCTTCAGCAAATGCATTTGATACTAAAAGTCAGCATCTCTTGTTTTCTAACACTATCCTGCCTTTGCAGTGACCCTAATACCATTTTCTCTTCCACCAACAGTGTATCCACCTGGACATGAATCTCAAATAGCAAAATGCTCTCGTTTAGATGCTCAAAAAATCATATAGGTTTCATAATATTTGCAAGGTTTTATGGAAGAAGCAAGTGTACTGCCAAATGTGAGGAATTGACAATTATTTTGTTCCAATGAAACTTTTTATTGTTGATTACACTTTGTTAGTAGGGATTAAGTTCCCTAAAACTCAATAATTGGTTACTACTCTTACTGAATTCACAGGTTATTTAACATAAAGACAAAATTTTCACTGAAAGAATGCCAGAATGTACTAAATATCTATCTACCCCCTGATTTTGTTTGGTAAACTTTCACTTGGCATTTTCTGAGTGCATGATGCTTACTGTCATGCATAATCTCATGGGTAACAGAATTTCCAGAAACCTGGAAGTTCTCAGCTGAGATTTTGGAATAAATTTTTAGAGACTCTTTATAGAGATATAAGAAAAAATGAAGAAAAACCAACAATGGCTTTTCTAGGTGTCCAAGATTAGAAACAGTGGAAATTTGGAAAGCCATTGCTCTACCATTAGCTTTGGAGGGGCAGGATCAAATGAAAAGATATAAGCAGAACCTGGTTGGATCTGTAGCTATGAGGGTAGGGAATGTCTTCTAACAAGAGCTATCATCCTAGAGGCCACCAGCTTCAGGAGCTGGATGTTAGGAAGAAGTGGGAGGCTCAATACCTGGACCCTCTTCTCCTGACACCCCCTCCTTCCTGTGCTTCCAATCGGCAAGCAGAGAATGAGCCACAGTCCACAGTCAGCCCTCAAAAGCACAACATAAAGCAAACACAGAAGACTAAGGGAGGGAGCTGGCAATTAAGAATAGCCACCGTGGTGCTGAAGACAGAACATGAATAACAAAAGGGACTCAGACTACCCAGGTAGTTGGTTACATAAATAAATAGAAACAAATAATTTAAATACTGTGTGAAGGGGCTATGCCAGCAGAAATTTATTAGTAGCAACACAAAGCAGGCAGAGATTCATTTCCATTGACTGGGTCCATGTAGACTTTACAGAAAATCAGAGCAGCCAGGACTGGGAACACACAGCTCAGTTCTCCTAACAGGCCCTGCAAATGAATGAGCCTCAGTATGTAATAGCATGAGAGCGAACTTAGAAGAAGCCAAAGTTAACAATAAAAAATAATGTGGACCAATATAAAAGCCTACACTCTGTACCCTTTAAAAGGTCATCTTTGTTCCCTCAAAAATATTTAAAGCATTTCTCCTGCCAGGTACTCACCATGTCCAAAATCCCAGTTAAAGGAATCAACGGATTGGGGCTTCGAAGGCTGCTTTGGGAGCACACAGTAGTGACACTGAACTATCCAGGTGTCAGAGATCTTATCTGTTAGGAAGTGATGATAAAATGAGACCCAAGGGATGACTGGACATTATTCAGTTGAAGAAAGAGCAAAAGATTTTTAGGAAGAAGCATCTGCAAAGATGTGGAGAGGGAGCGTGGTATGCTCAGAAAATGGAAAGGCATTCATTACGAGGGAACACACGGTATCCCGAGTAAGTGGGCACATTTTTAAAGCACTTACTGTGTGCCAGCCACTTGTCCTGATTTGTCCTATTTAATTTTTAAGACAATGTCATGAGAGGTTACTACTGTTGCCTGCATTTTTCAGTGGAGGAAACAGAACAGAGGTTAAATCACACTAGCAGTAAGTCCTGGAAATGACATGATCAATCTTGAATGTTGAAAAGATCCTTCCAACAGTAATAGAGGGAGTGGATCAGAGGAGTGTGGGACTGGATGCTGGGAGACAAATTAGGAGATAATTGCACTAGAGCAGATGGTATCTGATGAGAACTTAAATTGGGCCACCATGACTTATGTAATGGAAAGAATCAAGAGCTGGAGAACAGGAGGCAGAAAATGAGGATTCTGGGGAAAGCCCAAATCTCTGACTTGGTAACAATATCATAAACCAAGATGTAAGTTAAGAAGGAATGTGTTTGTAAGGAAAAAAATCATTGGGTTCCTATACAATATGACAAGGGACACCTGTGAGACAGGAACGAAGAGTGTCTGGGAATAGTAGGAGAAATGTAAGAAATAAATAGGAGGAAGGCTGGACTGAAGGAAGAGACAGAGGCAGGGGGATTATCCACACAGTTGAAGTGCTATGGGTTGAAACCCCTGAAGGAGAGGGGGATGCACGTCAGGGGTAGAAGCCTGGAGAATTCCAGCAGTGAAGGAGGAGGCCAGGGCACCAACATAAATACCAAAGCAGGAAAAGTTACAGGGACAGGAGGAGAAGCAGGAGAAATTATTCTCACTGCTGCTAAGTACGAACAGAATTCCAAATGAGGACAGAGAAACAAGGTCGAACGCCATAGAAGAGTTCAGAAAGGAGTCTTTGAGGTGGGGTACTTGGAAGTCATTGATAAGCGCTCCTGAAGTACACAGTAGTATAAGACATCTTGCCAAGGCAAAAAAGGAACGCAGGAGAATTTCCTTGTTTCCTCCCTCACTTCAGATAAAACCAAAAGTGAATTTAGTACCAAGAAAACTGTCTTTAGTGAAAGCCAAAAATAGCCATAACTACAGGCAGAAAAGTTGGCAACACACAGTAAACTTGAAGTGAAATCAATGGAACTGATACCCATTTTCCTATGTATACATCCCACATCATCTCACAACATCAGATCTCTCTGATGTAGGGGCACATCCTTGTGAATAAGTCATAGACAAGCTTCAGGGTTTTTTTCTGAACCTGATTCCCCATCTTAGAGGAATATTCAGGCCAAAGGAAATTTATAGACCTATAAGAAAATAGTGTAGTCCATGGCAAATGGTGAAGTGGGAGTGGCAAGGAGGTTGGCAGGTACTGGTCACATTCAATTGAAGACATAGCGATTGACTTTCAAATATCCTAGACCAAGCAGGGATGTGTAAACCCAGTTTAAAGAGCAAAGCAGGCTGGGTAAAGTGGCCCATATCTGAAATCCCAGTGACTCAGGAGGCTGAGGCAGGAGGATCACAAGTTTAAGGCCAGCCTCAGCAACTCAGCAAGGCCCTAAGCCACTTAGTGAGACTGTGTGTCAAAAAAAAAAAAAACTGGCAATGTGGCTCAGTGGCAAAGCATCTCTGGGTTCAATCCTCAGTATCAAAAAATAAATAAATAATAATAGAGCAGATTTGGGGAAAAGGAATTTAGAGGCATTGTTCCTCCATTTGAAGTTCCCTGCTCAATTCCTCAATGTCTTCTCTCAAAATTCTACAAAAAGCTCAGCTTTTAAAAGCTTTCTTCGCTCAAATATGAACAATCATCATAAAAGAACCAGCCTGGAATTAAGCAAAAATAAAATAAATCACTAAGAACAAACACTCAGATTACACATCAACCAATGAAATAAGCCAGAGAGGAAAAGCACATTTGAATTTAACTCTTTTAGGTAACAGTACGTAGTGGTTTAACATATGGACTCGACCAGACCTTGCAGGTTCACCCCTAGTTTAGCAATTCATTGGCTGGATTATCTAGAAGTTTGGTCATCATTTCTGTTTAATTTTCCCCACTGTCAAAACAAGGAAGTCAATCATATGTATAAATCCCACATCAGAAGTAAATTTGACTGAAATGAAGTACTTGAGAGGTACCTGGTAATACCAAGCACAATTTAAGGGTTAGCTCTTACTATTATCATTATCCTCTTGATATGGAAACTCAAATTTAAAAAGCTAAAAAAATTATATGACCATAGAAGGAGATTGAAAATGAAATGACTAAACTTAGGAAAGAAAGAATAATAACGAAACAAAAGTGAGTAAATCATTGCATGAATCACACGCTAATGTGGCAAATACATCACTATTGGAAGTATGTGAGGTTGATCCTTTTGAGCATTAGAATAATTTAAAATATCATATAATTAAATGTTTTGAATTTGTTAAATGTGAAGGCATTTAAGGCTTTTTTCCATGTTATGTATATGCAATTATGGAAAAACCATATGCCTCAGACATTTTTACATCTCTTTGAAGAATTACTTTAAATGCACATTTTGAGGCTTTGCTTTCCAATGTTAATAAGCTCTTTTCCTCAACCTCCATCAGTTAAATGAAGGAAGAGGAGAGCCAGATAACAATCAATCAGTGAAGACACTAAATCCTCATATCTTTAGGTCAAAGCTTCTCTTTTTCATCAATGACAGCTTATTAATATATTTAATTTTAACTTACCTTTTTGATATAGATTTAAAAATAAATTAAATTCATAGTTCCCATCTTATCCCAACATTTCTGATTAGGAGAAAATAAAATACATTTCTAAAATAAAGGAGGCACCTTTTGTCTAGAGAAACATTAGTAGTCCTGGCTATTACCTCCCTTAAATGAAATTTATTAGTTTTAAACTGTCTCATGATGGAATTTCAGGTGTTTTGTTGATAATATCTTATTTCAAATTCTGCTTGAAAGGATTATCTGTTAATTCGTAGAATGGAATAATAAAAATAAAATAAACTATAAATTTGTATAGTTTTTCTCTCATTTAGTGTCTCTTTCTTTTAATTCTTAGAACATTGTTTTATTTGTACTTTTCTATGATATCAAGTAGTTAGGTTCTTGGTTAATTTAACCAAGAATTTTAAAAAATGGTTAAGCTAACTTCAATTCATTATAAAAATGTGATATTTACTAGAAAATATTTTCATTAAAAAATGCAAATCATGGAAAACCATATATAAAAAAATATAGTACTATTAGAAACAGACCAGGATTTTATTTTACAATAATATGACATACTGTGCTTCTTGTGTGTGTGTGTGTGTGTGTATGTGTGTGTGGTTTCTGTGGATGTGCTTGAAATTTAAAAACAACTGAGAATCTGAAGGGATCATTATTAAAAATACCTTTGTAAAATCATGGACACCAAAATTCATTGTTTGTTTATAAATTTTACAAAGTAATACATGAATGAAGTTAAAAGTCTTACCTGATTTTTGGAAATTAAGAAAAAATAAGGACAGAAAACACATAAAGCTCTTGAACATCCAGTGAATAAGAATACAGTGCTGAAGATAAATAATGTTTATGGGGTGAATGTACTTGGCCTGCAAATAAAAAGAGTTATTTATTTGATCAAGGCCAGTCAGAAAAGAAGAATTTCTAAAAGAGGGGGAGTTCACTGGAGCCACGTGACTGAATGAAAAAGAAGACATTCTTGGATGCCTCTTTCTTCTCCAGCTGGTATTTGAATCAATGCAAGGGGCTGAGGTTACCCAAGGAGAGTGTGAGTTGAGAAGAATAGATTGGGAAACAAAATGAGTCACTGAAACCACTAGGAGAGAGATATTAAAAAAAAAAATGGACAGAGACAGTTAAGAAACTGAGAAGGTACAACCAGAGAAATGCATGACTCAGGAGAAAGCAGCATGTAGGAAAGTCCTGGAGCAGAAAGGCAGTAGGAACAAAAGAATATGGTGCTTTGAAAAGGAGCAAGTGTTCAGTGCATTCCACAGAAAGTTTAAGCACAGACATGTATCCACCGTTGGATACTGAAGAACAATCAATGGCACTAGAAGCCACATGCCAGAGAGTAACACAATGATTGTTGAAGGAGAATGGAGGAGAGCTATGATGGACTCCTCTCTCAAGAAATCTGGCTGTCAATGGAAGGTTTACTGAGGGGGGTGGGATAGGTCACCTAACCTTGGAGTAAACACAGGGTCACAACGATGGCAGTAAAACCTTGTTTCTGATCATCCTCAAAGTCTTATCAATATTTTAGGAAGTGCCTGAGCACTGCTCATCTGCAATCAAAACTGTCCTTGAGCATCACAAAGTCCACTCTTGCCTCCAGCACATGTGTGTTAGCACAGTCCTCTTGGCTTTGATGGCACAGGTGCCCTATCCTGCCTTGACTGACTACTTTTGATGCTGCTGCTGTGTGATATGGCCAATTCCTTTTACCTTAAACGCATGTTAGTTAAGTAATAACTTGGGTCACTGTGTCCCCTTCTTTCTACCCTTCTGTGTGCTATTTCTTTTATATCTTTCATTTCTCTTATTCCCTCTGAATTAAGGAAAACATCTTTTATCTGCATTATCCTATCTGTATTGCATGAACAGAATACCTTGGATATTTTTCCTGATCCTAATGTTACGTTATTCCTGATATCTTTTCAGGCCTTGATTAGACATTGTAGTAAATAAGAGAGCCACAAAATGGATTCTGATTGGTATTAGTGGAGCAGTGTGATATGGCCAATCAAGTTACAAGAAGCCCCTTTGTCTTTAGGGTACAGAATAAGACACAGATTGGAAGTGACTGGAGGTAGAAGGATTGAGAGCATTTTTGCTGCTTGGATTTGTTAAATAGGTGTTTGTTAAATATCTATTGCTTTAGGAGAAAAAAGAAGAAGATATTTCAGCAGTATATCCCTGACAGCACCTAACATATTGCAGTGGGTAGGCACTCAGTACCTCTTCGGAGACTAATTTATCTTAAAAGATCCAAAGATTACATTGACTGAAAAACCAAATTGAAATACAGTAACTAAAGATCAAACCAATGCAGGTACACCAGGTAAACCATGATTTAAAAACCCCAAACACTTCATAAAATTTAAGTATCATGATAATACACATAGTTCCATCAATTTAAAATAAGGAGATGGTTTTTTGAAAGAATTTCAGAATCACTATTTGATATGCTAAGACAATAGTAGTTCATTCTCATTAAAATACTGAAATCAAATTTCATTAGTTTTAACAAACATGAGATAAAACATGAACTTTTCTAAATTTGTTGTTTTATGCATAAAGAAAATTGTTTCATTATTTATCATTGGTAGTCTTTTTATGTGATGTGACTGATTGACTTTTTGTTTTTCATCTTCGAAAAATTAACAATGAATTTGATTTCCTTCAAACACCAGGCCCTTATAGTTTTGTGAAACAGTTCACAGAATCTATTTCATGTTATTCTTTTTGAATAAAACATTAAGTGAATAATACTCTGCGCTTTCTTTCTAAAAGCATTTTATATTCTTATAAAATCTTATTCAGATGATTTATTCTTTACTGATTAAAAATGAAGAAGACCATAAGCTTATTAATTGTTAGATTTATATCTGCAACATGAAAGTGAGTGAATCAAATGTAAATTCCATGTCATATGCAAATGTATAATAGATTTATATAATCTAACAAATTTACCAAGGAAATTTAATGGTTTACACTAAAAATTATTTTCCAGGACACATAACATAAAATTTGCATTGTAAACCAAAGTACTGTCTGCAAGTCACACATGCACAATAACATGTTGGCAATATCAGAGCCATTCTTATCCAGCAAGTATACAAAAATAACTTTACACTAGACTCAGTGGCGGTACATGCCTGCAATCTCAGCAGCTCAGGAGGCTGAGGCAGGAAGATTGTGAGTTCAAAACTAGCCTCTACAAAAGCAAGGTGCTAAGCAACTCAGTGAGACCGTGAATAAAATAAATAGAATACAAAATAGGGCTGACTCAGTGGTTGAGTGCCCCTGAGTTCAGTCCCCATCCCCCTCCCAAAAAAATAACTTTACTATATGGTCAAGGCATTGCAATTTCCTCAAGTGGAAATTATTCATTTAAATCCACACAGCCAAACTAAATCCCATCACACACAAAACCTAACAATCTAGAATTTCAAATAGTCACCAAGGTTAAGTATCTTCTAAGAAATTCAAACTCTACATTGATGCAAAAGTCCTCTAAGTTGAACAGTGTACTAGTCATTCTAGTGTTCATAAAGTTAGATGTTCTCAAAATTATATTTGCATTTTTGTGTGTTCCCCTGTCTTTGTATTAATTTAACTCATATTCATTTTGGAACTAGAGGAAGTGATTCATTTATTTTAGATGATAGGTTATTGAGAATAAACTAATTGCATACTCCATGAAAATTAAAATACTGTAATTTTAAGGCTTTCGGTCAAAATTGAGATCTATTATAAGGAGACATTGAAACGATGCTCTAAAACTTTATAATCATCCAGTCAAAGTCTAGTTTGGTCTCATAGAAGATAACATGTTAATGATATTTTAAAAATTTCCTATTATTAGTATAGCCTTATTTTTAGAAGAATTGGTGAAGAAAATAATTATCTGTCTTAAGTGTGGAACTTTTCTTCAAAACTGTCCTACATACATTCTTTAGACCAAAAAAACCTCAAAACTTTGTAGAACAAATGAATCAATTGAGAAATTAATTAGAACACATTGCTGCTTTTAAAAATCAAGTTATATTCTAAGAGTCTAGGAAAACTGTTTCTTATAGAAATTCATAATCAGGTAAATATGCTAATATTTGTAATCTCTACATGTTTTGGGAAATGTTTTCTATATCCTATATAGGATGCTTAATAGATACAGCAAGAAAAGAAGTAACAAGAAAAATTACTCATAAAACAAAAATGGTGAAATATTATAGAAGCTTTTACAGATAAGAAATACCACTGATTTGCTCAGGATACCACTGCATTTTGCTTTAGCTTTAGATTGGAAGATTCAATTTCCAATCATTTTTCATCTTCTACAAATGCTAAATCCCTAGCAAGAAGGCATGTTTTACACCCAATTTGCATGATATTTCACTCATCATTTTTTGGTTGCTTTGTTGTGGTTGTGTGTGTGGTTTTTTGGTTTGTTTGTTGATTTTCTAATCTTGCTTTATTATTTACATCACAGCACTAGAGTAATTAAATGAGACACCGCAGAAGAATTTTGCAATACTATATAGAATACTTCTACAAGGGCTTTTGTTTTTAAAAGGGAATCAGAGTGTCATTCTTGTGCCTTTTAATTAAGTAAATACGTTATAGGGTGTTTTCAGTGTGCTTCATGGTGCTGAGAATTAGAATGCTTACTTGAGAAGGAAAGATCTCAAGGCTGTGGCACACACAGTAGCAGAGCTGCTGGAAGAAAGAAAAGTAGACAGGAAGGGAGGGGTGAGCAGGGGTGCAGAGAAGATGGGACCAGAAAGGGATGGAGGACTCATTTCTTTGTTTTGTTTTGTTTTGTTGGCTTTTTGTTTGTTTGTTTTTCGATACCAGGGATTAAACTCAGGGGCACTCAATCACTGAGCCACATCCCCAGCCCTATTTTGCATTTTATTAGAGACAATCTCATTGAGTTGCTTAGTGCCTCACCATTGCTGAGGCTGGCTTTGAACTCATGATCCTCCTGCCTCAGCCTCCTCAGCCACTGGGATTACAGGCATGCGCCACTGTGCTTGACGGGAGGACGTGTTTCTTATCAAAATATCTATATTTTTTTCCTCCAAAGGGTGTTATGAGTCTCCTCCCTAGAGTGTATTATCTGATGAGATTTCTCCAGGATGTGCTCAGAGCAGCACCTTCCTAACAATTCCCTCCACTACCTCACACCCTAAAATTGTGATGTGTGGAGTACTTTAACACTCCCACATACACAGATGTAGAAAACAAATAACCCTCCGTGTCCATGTGGCATGTAACGATTCATAAATATTGACTGAGAGAGTGAGGAGAGCTTTGAAATGAGAATGCGGGCTTTGATATGAAGCTTGATCCGAGCTGTGTTCAGTCATCAGAACACAGCTGAATGCCAGGGAGCAAGGTTATCATACCCACCCCTTCTCTACAGCAGCCTGAATGTCCTCTTGGCTTAATTCTTGTTTAAGGTCCACCATAAAGCCTGTCTCAAGTTGAATACATTAATGTATGAAAGTTCCCTGGAGTTATAATCCATCTAAGAAAGCAATAGGTACTGTAACTGATAAACTAAAATGATATGATCAGTGTTTCTGAATTAAAGAAACGGAGATTTCTGAACGGGAAATTCACAGTGGAAAAGATTGGATTGTAAAGGACCCCGAATGATAAAAGACATATGGCTGCTTCTCAGGCAATTCAATGTGATATTAAAATACTGTTTTCATTTATACTTTATTTATTAATTTGTCAGTGTACAAACCCAGCAAGCAAAGTAGTGGACAGGGAGCAAAACCTGGGAAAAGAGAATATCTTTCAATATGAAGGTGTACTACAACCCAGCTGAAACTGGAGGAACACTATCTTTCAGGAGCTTCCTCTAAGGACTAAACCTACCACAAGCCAAGTCAGTGAGTCTAGGGAAGAAATGAGAGAAATCCACATGCTGCCATGAGACAAAGGTATGTCCATGGCTCACTGACATCTCTTCACTTTCCAAGTTTGGTTTGCAACCCCAACAGGGATGAACAATCTCCATCACCCACAGATCAATAGAGAAGCCCCACCGTAGTAAACAAGAGGCATATTTCCCCTGCTTTAAAACTATGCATAAGGTGTTGTGTTGAGGTGGTGTGGCCACAATATTCATGCAGTAAAAATTGCTTCAGGGAATGACTAGCTAGTTTTCTTGGCACCTATCTGAACATTTTATGAGATGGAAATAAAATTTGGGTCATTAAACTCCTGATATGTAGGAATTGTTTGTTATTTCAGCATATCCTAGCTTGTCCTGACTAATAAAGAAATTTCATAGGGAGTGGATTATCACAATAACAAAAACTAAAATTAAAGACTGGCTTTATCAATTAGCTTTGGGCAATAAGAATAGAGAAATGGGAATTTGGAAAAATGCTAATCAATATTTTTGAAAGCATAATATTGGATTAAAATGTCGCCTGCTATGATTATGAAGTAGCATGTAGTTTTTAATGAAATTGCAGTGTTAGAAGAAGATGTTGAGGAAAAATTGTTAATAATATGTTTTTGAGCAAGTGGCTGCATTTGGTGTATTATCAGATGTGCATTTTGGAGAAACTATATAGATTCAAAGAGAAATAAAAAGTGATCAAAAGAGAATCTAAAAATTGGGGACTCTTACAATTTTAGGATTAGTAAATAAGCTTATTTGTTTGCACAACAAAACTGATCAAAACAGATTTTGTGACAAAGGAGATGACCTTCACACTTCCTGTTAAAACCCCTTATCAGTTTACATGTCTCAGAGAAAGGTCAGGTTAAGGTATAGGTTTCCCTCAGAAGCTGGATAACCTCAAAGGAAACTTCATCAAATTGAGGGAGAAGTAAGATCAGAAAGCAGAGAAATGTGACAGATCTATGAACCATTTTAAATAGAAATATCTATTTTTTAAAGAAATACATAATTACTGCTAGATGAAGGAACTCTGGCCTGAACTAAAAGTCTGTGACCCTTAGGGATTTAGGTGACTCTTGGGTCCTCAATTTTCCTGAGCAGGAAATTGACCCAGAAATCCCTTGATCTGCCTGCGTGGTGATACACACCTGTAATCCCAGCAACTCAGGAGGCTGAGGCAGAAGGATTGCAAATTCAAAGCCAGCCTCAGCAACTTAGTGAGACCCTGTCTCTAAATAAAATATAAAAAGGTCTGGGGATGGGGATGTGGCTCAGTGGTTAAGTGCCCCTGGAATTCAATTCCTTGTACCAAAAAAAGAAAAGAAAAGAAATCCCTTGACCAAATAGGTGGAGCATATTCCTGGTACCATTTCTGATGATGTCAAGAGGATAACAGAAAAAGAAGAACCTCTTGCAGATGAAATGAGGACACTAAAAACAGTGAACAAAACAGGTCATCCCCAGAGAGCAAAATTGTGTCTTGACCAAGAAGCATCTTTAATGCTCCCAGAGGAGGGGCCTGCACAAAATCTTACTCAGATGGATTTCAAATTTCTATAGACCAAAGACTACTCTATTTGTCTTCCATTCTTTTTTTTTTTTTTTTTTTCAAAATAGAAGTGCTGCCTCCAGTTTCCCTGCCCTGTTTCATCATTGTATATTATGTAAATTTGGGGATGATTGGGAAGGACTCCTCATATTGGTGCCATCAGAAGTATATCATCCATAATCTCAAATCTCAGCAATATAACTGGATGGATTTTAGGAATGGAATGGTTCAGATTAGTTCAATAGCACCCAAGTAGGACAATGATATTGGCTACTTCATCTCTGAAACATTGTGTGGTCATTGATGTCTTTCTAGCTTCTTGATCTGATAAACTGTATCATTCAACAAAAACATATGACTTTCCTTAGGTGCTAAGAATTATTCTAGATGATGTAGATGGAAAAAAACAAAATGAAATTAGCCAAACTTTCCTGGTGTCCTGAAAATAACATTCTCTTATGGCCATGAGCAAACATTCTCTTTTGCCATGAGCAAAAGTAATAATGAATTATTACAATAGTACTTCAATTTGCAAAAAAAATAATACACCACAATGTATGCACAGATAGATGCAACTTTATAAGAGAATCAATAAACATCATGAACAGAAGTAGGTTGAGAGAGTAGGAGCAACAAGGGGTCAGGAAAGATCTCTTTGAGGCCATGATTTATCACATTGAACATACTGTTCCATCTTAACTCTAACTCTGAAGTTCATGATAATGATATTTACATGATAATGATATTTATCTCTTCTTTTCCTTAGCTCTCTTTACCTATGGAACGTTGCTAAGCCTGGCTTTGTCCTCTTTTTTTCTCTCTACCTGCTCTGTCATTCATTTCTTCGCTCATCATTTCACCAATATTTTGGAAGAGCTACTCTGTCCCAAGCATTGTGCTGGGTTCTGGGGAAGCAGTATTTGTATTCATGGTATTTATAATAGAATAGGTGATCTAATGGTCAAGTAAATGATTACATGAATAATTATTTAAGTGCAATTGTGACAAATGCAGAAAAGGACAAGTACAGGCTGCCCTGAGAGTATGCTAAGGACATCTAGAGAATGGGATAGTGGGAGAGCTTTCTAGATGCAAATCCCCAGTGTCAGAGAGAATCCAGTTCTGGACTAGCAACCCTTTAAAAGTTAGGACAGAAAACACCTCCAATTCCTATTTGTATCTTCAGCACTGGCACATTTGGAGCAGAATAAACACTCATTAACTTTTTCTTAAGCAAATATTTAAGTAAATAGTGTTGGGGGGGAAATCAGCCAAGGAAAAAGCTATTGGAAGAATTGAGAAATTAGCAAGCATTATACACAGTAAAATATGTATAACACGACTTGCTAGTGAGAATCTGTTAATTCTTTTGTTAGACACAAATATTATTTAAAGACAATTATTATTGTTTTAACTTTATGAGTGACCCGTGTGCTATACAGAACTAAACTAATTCTGAAATTCAAATTAAATTCACATGGCTTATAAAAGAAATTATTTTTTTCTTGCTATCTGAAATGAATGTATGTTAAAAAGAAATATGGGCTGGGTTTACTTATGTAGTACTTCCAATATAAAGTTGGAATTTATAGCCTACATTAATTATATAAGCTATAAAACAATGGTTCTGCACTCTGGCTTTAAAACTCACTTTCACTCCATAGTAGCAAAATGGTTTCTTCTTGCTGTTTTTATTTTTTGTTAAAGGCACAGAAAGAAAGAATGAGTTTGAAGGTTTTGTACTTCCCCATTCTCAGACCTACTTATCACTTTATGCTACATCAAGCAATTAAATTTCAGAATGCTTTTTTCATGTATTAGCTGAGTTAATCCTAACCTGGGAAGACAACTGTATGGTTATTTATATCCTGTTTTAAAGCTGAGTGGTTTATAGATTTAGATGGAGTTATATGGATGCCAGGTAAATCAATAGTGCAATTCTATCTTATAAAGTCTGTTTGAGTTCTCCACCTCTCACCATTCTGAATGCCCCATTCATATAGGTAACCATCTTCTAGCTCCTAGACCTCTAGAGAAGCTTTCTAAATAAGCCTATAACTAGTTCATTACCTCAGTAACTAGAGTCATTATTTTTTGATACATACCTGTTAAAGTCATTCCTCTTTGTAGAAATGTTCAGTGGAAACTGGAAACAATACATTCTGTATTATGAAAACATAGGAGAGAAGTCAGATTGCACAGTAAATGAATGGATATAAAGAAGATGAATGCAAACTGCACCTTCAACAAGTTTGGCCAGGAAGAATGGAGAAAACAAATGGGAGGTTGGGGGAACTAAGGGAAAAACTAGAAAGATGTGCTAATTCTTCAAAGGAAGTCATAAAGAGTTCTAAAGGAATGGGAGAGAAGGCACAGAAGATGGACTTAGTCTCAGAGGATAATGAATGGATAGGTTGAATATTTTGCTGAAAGAGGAGAGAAGGAATAGAATTTGAAAACAATACAGAGATATTAGAAATTTGAAAATGGACAACATAAGGAATAACATATTGGATGACCTTCACCTTCATATTTAATTAGAAACAAGATAATCTACAAAATAGAAATACAGAAATTAAAATATAGGAACCCTAAAATCAAGCAGGCAATACAATTCTAATATTTTCACTGTGTAATTTGAACAAAACTCATTGCTATTTTGCTGTAAGTCCAATAACAAACAACTTTCCTGATAAACCTAAGCCGAAATGAGCACAAGCAATAAACATAACTCAATTGATGACTAATTATATACCTATGCCAATACCATAAAAAAAGAACTGTAGAAACCAAGTATAGGGTCACAGACTCTTGAGTCTAAATTGAAACTACCCCCAAATCAAATCAGAAACACTCCTAAAATCATTGAAATAATTCATGATTATAATTGTTAATATACTTTTAAATCTCATATTAGGATAATATTTTTGGGTTTTGAAAAGATAAAATTATTAACATGTCTTTGATACAAAAAATTTCAACAACAGAGTTGAATGATGATGATGATATGTGGTAATAATATCATTTAAATTAGCATAACTCATTGGGAAAATCTGATTATAAAAAGGAATAGCAGTTTAGCACATGGTCATATTTCACATCATAACTGTTAAATATTATAATTCTATTGTCTATTCTTTCTATGAAAGTAAGCTCCTTCAGGAATGTCTTAATGAATAATAAAACTGACTTGATTTTTCCCACTGCATTCAACGTTTCTGTCATGCCATTAATGATTAATAATGACTATATGCACAATCATTTTTTCTTCCCCAGACAAAAGCAGGATTCTAACATGAGACTTTTATTTTTCAGTTGTATAGAAAGTTTAAAAGATACACTGAACATACATTAAACCTGAAATACAGAGAAAATGATGTCAATCAATACCTCCATTCTACTAAAAAAAAAAAAAGTCTACTTATTATAACACTTAAGCTTCAGTAAGTTTTTTCTCCGTATTTTAGAAGAAGCAGCATATTTTTTTGCATTTATTATATTGTCTCCATTGGTATTTTCATACTACAATAGAGTGGGTTTGAACTTAGAGCCAAACATTTTTTGAATAAAAAAGTACAGTACCAATTCAAGAACAATTCATATTTTTAAATGTTTGTATAAATGTTTCTCAACACATTACAAGAATAGTGTCCTTTGACAAAGGTCTAAAAATGCCTGTAAAACCAAACATAATAACATTGTTATTCTGCTACTTATTAACAGAACAACGCATCCTATAACAATTAGACATGAATATTGCAAACTGAATTTAATATTAAGCTGTCTTTGAAATGCCACTTTGCAGCAGGTTTTCAAATGCTTAAAGCACAGCAGGAGGTTAACTCCATCTTCAAATATTAAATCAAAACCTTTTTTTAACCTGATAAATCTTACTGAAAGCAAGGGCTCTTTTTCAACAGAGAATTATTCAACTATCAGAAGAGAAAACTAAACCTCCCAACTATTGTTAGCAAACTGGCTGTTTCCATAATAAAATAGAAGAAAAATTAGATAAAGAGAATGGATTAGATGGATGGATGGATAGATAGAAAGATAGATAGGTAGATAGGAAGATAGATAGATAGATACATAGATAATACAGTAGTTATACTTTTGATTGTTCTAAATAAATGTTTTCTCAGGTACTCTTGTGACTAAAGCTAAATTTTGGTCTTAAAATGTTAATACTTCAACGTTTATTTTTTGTGTTGTTTGTGCATCTTCCATCTATATCAGCTGTTTGAAGATATTATATTTCTTTGTGCTCATCAAAGAAGCCCAATATTTACTGATTTATCAGTTCTTTATAATATGTTACAAACACATTTATGCTCATTATAAAAATACCTCAAACTAATATTCTGTCTACATATCTACACCTCCTATTAATCTATCTAGCTAAATAATTATTACTTCCTTACATATCCATCAAATATATATTTTCCCTCATTTACAATGTGTTGTTACTTCAGCCAAGGTAACGTTAATCAATCCTCAAGTTCATCACATGAACTCTGTGAATCTGATGTCATTCATATTGCACCTATCAAAAGCAAACTGCCCTGGCCAGGTGCAGTGGTGCACACCTGAACCCCCAGTGGCTCTGGAGGCTGAGGCAGGAGGATAGCAAATTCGAAAGCCAGCCTCAGCAACTTAGTGAGGCTATAAGCAACTTAGTGAGACCCTGTCCCAAGATTTAAAAAAATAAATAAATAAAAATGGCTGAGGATGTTGCTCAGTGGTTAAGCACCTCTGGGTTTGATTCCTGGTCTCCCCCACCCCCCCCCACAAAAAAAAGAAAAAAAAACTGCCCTAATGATGACCCTAATGTGGGTAGTGCCAGTTCCTCACATTAATCAACTCCCTTGTCAATCTGGAATTCTCTTTCTGGACTGCTCCTAGAGATCCAAACACCAGGAAACTTGAAGCAATTATGTTATTTACATGATAGGATGATGCAATAAAAAGCCAGAAAACTGTGAATATTGCTAAATATCTACTTTCAAGAGTCATACCACTCATTTGAGTTCAGGGATAAATGTAAATAGAACATTGCTAACCATCTAAGTGACACTATCTTTCTTTCTTTGGCTTTGCTAATCTGTTCTTACCTTTATTTATTTATTTTTTTCTAGTGAAGAAATGCTAAGTGTGAAGCCAACTGAAGAAATTATCTTTTAAGTAGATGCTTATTTCCAGGAATTTGTAATAAGATAATCAGTTTTATTTCTTAAAGCCAAAGAGCTCAATGATAGATAGCAACAACTCACCCCTAACTTATCAAATATACAGAGGCAGATTCACTCTCCACACATGGTTATTTGCTTTCTCTATTTTATGGGCATTGCCACTCTCTTTAAAATTGAGTCTATAAATAATATATAAGTGGAAATCTATCAGATGGTGCTTGTTTACTTGTATAATACTAATAATTCAAGATTTATATCTTGTATTTGAACTGAGAGAATCTGATTAAATCATAGGCCTTCTGAATATAATTTTTTTGATTCTGTACGTTTGTGCTAAAAAAAAATAAATAAAGTTATAGGGACTGAACAGATTTACTGGATAAAGCAAAATACCATAGTGGAAATGTGAGAGTGGTATCAAGAAGACAGACATGATTCCCAGCCCTAGCAAAGCCAACTATCAACAGTGTAGTGTCAGTCAGCTTTCTCTACCTTCAAGTTTCTCTACCTCTAAAACAGGAGTATCCATTACAACTACCTCATAGGGTAGAGCTAAATATTAAATTTAATAATGTTTTAGTAGAATCTTGTAAAAGCTTTTTTATACATTTTGGAATTAGCCATTCCTCCCCAAAGCATTCAAAAGCCCACTTCCTCCAACAAATCTACCATGGCTAACTAAGGAAAGGGCAGAACAGTTTCAACCACTACCAGAAACCAACAGAAAGACTGGAGAGAAGTAATTAATTACATCCTGTATTATAAAAAGTGTAATGTTTGTATTAACATACCTCTGGAGGTTTGTGAGTCAGCTTCCTGTCACTATGACAAAATACCTGGGGTAATCAACTCCAAAAGAGAAGGTTTTATTTGTCTCATCATTGTGGATATTCCAGTGGTCACTTGGTCCTGTTGCTTTTAGGCTTGTGGTGAGGTAACACATTGGTAGAAGCATGTGGCAGAGGAAGTTGTTCACCCTTTTGCAGGTGAGAAGCAAAGAGAAAGGGGCAGGGTCCCATAATCCCCTTTAAGGGCACATCCTCAATAACCTCAGACCTTCTACTAAGCCCAGCCTCTTAAAGCCTCCGCCTCCTCCCCAAAGCACCAAGCTGGAGGCTAAGCCTTTAACACACAGGCTTTGGTAGACATTTAAAATCCAAATGATAAGAGGAAAAGAAAGGTGGGACAACCCCTAAAAAGTCAAGAGGAAGACTTGAAGAGGAAGACTGCAAGAAAATCACTCATAGAAACCAAGACTTTCTATTTAAAAAGGGAGCTCTTTGGTTAGATGTTCCCCAAGCTGGAACATCTATTGCTATATTCTGGTGATGCAATCATTATGGACCTTGGGAGAGGTGACAATATGATTGCAAATTTGGAGGGTACAATCACAGTGGTGAGGGTCCATGGCTAGATTTTAAAAAGGTGCCAGACCATGAAGTTAAAAGGGACTGTGAAGTTTGTGGAAAGAAAGCAGGTCCATCTCTACCACATCTCAGTACTCTAAGAAAACAAAAAGGGACCCCATGGTTTCTCTTTCTCCACCTAAAAGCAAGAAGGAAGGATTTGTGGGGCTGTCCCTGAGGCTTCTGGTCCAGACACAGCAATTCTTAGAGTGTGAGTGGTGGGGCTTAATTTTCTGGTGGCACAAAAAGAAAGACCAGATGTCTTCCTGAGTGGACCTTCAAAAACAGGTGAGAAGGTTCAGCTGAAACCACCTAAGAAAACACCAGCAGAAACCACCAGAAGGAATGAGAAGAATCATTAGTCTTAATAAAACCGGATAATATGGCCAAAAAGTAATGTTTATTCCAAACTTTCACTTGATAAGCAGCAATATGTTGCAAAAGTTTAAGCACTAAAGGCAGGAAATTGACAGTAAAAATAAGTATAGAGAGGCTACCAACATCTGGATTTGTCTAATGATTTCCTGGGGAACACTCTCATGCCATTCGTCCAGACAAATCTTTCTTACATATGCATGTGTTATATGCGTGTGTACCTGTGTGCAAACTGACTTCTCAAGAAACAAGAAATTGTTAGTAATATTATTTTCTATTATTTCTATTATTACTGTTATTCCTATTTGATTTGTACTATATACCAGGAATTTTTCTGAGTGTTCTACTTTGATTATATCCTTTATTTTTATTATCATCACTTTTAAAGACAGGAAAACTAACAAAAAAGACAAGAAAGTTGTTCAAGATTACAACACGATTACTTAGTATAGACTTGCCTGACTCCAGAAATCCATATTCCTTACTTACTATGTCCTAACTCCCAGTGTTTTCCTCAATGCTTCAAAATAAATGCTTGTCAGGATTCAGACCAACTTCACTACAGGATGGTCTTCCCATCTTTCTTCGCACTTCTCCTCTGCCTTGAACATCATTCTCATTTCTCTGAACTGTACGAATTTTAGCCCATATTAAAGCTTATCATAAACCTTATTGGTATTTAAAGATCATATATGGACTCCAAAGTTTGTATGGATGAGGTGCGATACACCCATACACACACACACACACACACACACACACACACACATAAATATCTTTGGAAAACATATATTTGATTTGTTCAATAAATTAAAACATTTTCAATCAATTACTTTCCCATTAAATTGTATTTCCTATAATCCTAGTTCTTTCTCTTCTTCACTGTTTTCTTCTACATAATTTTCTTCTACATAATTTCTCAAAATCTCTAGTGTTCACTAACCCTTTTCAATTAATTGGCTTGATGAATGTGTTCCTCTGTTTTCAGGGAATTTCTTGTGTAAGTTCCCTGTCATTCAGAAAATGTTATAAACAAGGTTATAATCTTTGGAACAGGGTATCATCCTGGTACAAGAAACCAAATAGATTTTTACTATTTAATTGAGACAGATAAATTTATCTTAATTAAGATAAATAAAACAAAACATAATGCCATGATAACCTCTGTAATTAAATTTCCAAAAAAAAATAATTTTCCCATTAGTGGCAGTGATGTAATACATATACAGAAAATAATCTCCTCATTTCACTTTATATGAATTCTTTTCTCATGAATGTGATTCACTACCCAAGGTACCCAAATATAATTAAGTATGTTGTCAAATCAATTTTTTAAACCTATCTTGATTTTTTTTCCTCATCCTTAAAATAGAACAACGTATGGTGGTAAATTCAGGATTTAAAAGACCTATATTCAGAGTCCTTTTCAATCCTTGTTCCACCATTTCCCAACAGTGTCATCTTTGACCAAGTTCTCTTCTCCTCATTTTTCTCACCTCAAAAATAGGGATAATCTTACTGAACTCATCTAAATAGCTTAGAGATTTACTATAGCAACACAAAAGGGTGAGTAAATTGGTCAGATCATGTGCAAGAACTTACTATTAATTGCAACCAAAATAGTGTGTTCCACTAATATCACCCTTAAATTACTCAGACTTCAGTCGCGGGATATTAGAGTCCCATAACAGACATGCAGCAAGCTAACACTTTTCCAGTGGTTGCAATTGCAAAACACTGTACAAACACATCTTGTAATCTCATTTAATTATCACAATATTCCCATGACGTAAAACATGATGGGAGCTGCTAGTAAACACAAAAATCTATATCCCCTTTTTTTCTAGTTGAATCTCTTCCTTGCCAGAGGAGACTTCCCAGATGTTCTTGCAGTTAGATATCACCATGTGATAAAGTCTGTGCAAAGGGAGTTTCAGCAGAAGTGATACACATATCCTCAATCTTGGTCTGAGGACATAGGGGTTATATTCTCTGCAACATCTTTTCTTTCAATTTCATGTGAATTCAGTCATAGAACCTATCCAACTTCTACCACACAAATGACATTACCATCTGACGCTATCAAAGAATAGCACTGGAAGAAGCCTTGGTCCTTGGATGATCATGTGGAGCATAGTTGCTTGGATGCCCTAGATCATTTTTCTCAGAACATTTTCATAAACTGTATCTTTAAGCTATTAAACTTTGGTAACATTTTCATTCTAATAATTCAGCTTTATTCCAACATATAAGAAGTATTGCCCCCATTTTATAGAGGGAGAAATGGAGGCTCAATGAATTTATGTAAATTGCCTAAGTTTGCAAAAACAGTAATTGGTTGGTTAAGAGGTAAAACTTAGCTAAACTTTACACTTTCCTCTGATAGCCAGTGTCACAGAGAGTGACTACTCAATATTTTGTTCTATAAAGTCTTACAGTTTAGTGGGTAAAAAGCAATCCTGGTTTTTCTAAATTGTATTCTTCAACATCATCTTTGACATTCCAATATTAAGAAGAGGAAGGAGAAAAATCTCCAAAATGGATATTCAAATTAGAAAAATTTTTTTTGTGTAGGATAATAAAATATTATTTATAATAAAGTTTATTTTTTTAATTATAAGAAATAATACATGCTTAGTAAAAAAAAAACATTTGGTAAACTTATCAAAGTAGACTGAGGGAAAAACTATGCCCATGGTTTTACCACACAAGCATATTGGAATATTCCACACCAATCTTTATGCTGACTGTATATATATATTTTTTTATTGTTGGTTGTTCAAAACATTACATAGTTCTTGATATATCATCTTTCACACTTTGCTTAAAGTGGGTTATGAACTCCCATTTTTAGCCCATATACAGATTGCAGAATCACATCAATTACACATCCATTGATTTACATATTGCCATACTAGTGACTATTGTGTTCTGCTACCTTTCCTATCCTCTACTATCCCCCCTCCCCTCCCCTCCCCTCCCCTCTTCTCTCTCTACCCCCTCTAATGACCTTCATTTCTCCCCCTTATATTATTTTTCCCTTTCCCCTCATTTCCTCTTGTATGTTCTTTTGTATAACCCTGAGGGTCTCCTTCCATTTCCATGCAATTTCCCTTTTCTCTCCCTTTCCCTCCCACCTCTCATTTCTGTTTAATGTTAATCTTCTTCTCATGCTCTTCGTCCCTACTCTGTTCTTAGTTACTCTCCTTATATCAAAGAAGACATTTGGCATGTGTTTTTTAGGGATTGGCTAGCTTCACTTAGCATAATCTGCTCTAGTGCCATCCATTTCCCTGCAAATTCTATGATTTTGTCATTTTTTAATGCAGAGTAATACTCCATTGTGTATAAATGCCACATTTTTTTTATCCATTCGTCTATTGAAGGGCATCTGGATTGGTTCCAAAGTCTTGCTATTGTGAATTGAGCTGCTATGAACATCAATGTAGCAGTGTCCCTGTAGCATGCTCTTTTTAGGTCTTTAGGGAATAGACCAAGAAGGGGAATAGCTGGGTCAAATGGTGGCTCCATTCCCAGCTTTCCAAGGAATCTCCATACTGCTTTCCAAATTGGCTGCACCAATTTGCAGTCCCACCAACAATGTACAAGTGTACCCTTTTCCCCACATCCTCGCCAGCACTTGTTGTCGTTTGACTTCATAATGGTTGCCAATCTTACTGGAGTGAGATGGTATCTTAGGGTGGTTTTGATTTGCATTTCTCTGACTGCTAGAGATGGTGAGCATTTTTTCATGTACTTGTTGACTGACTGTATGTCCTCCTCTGAGAAGTGTCTGTTCAGGTCCTTGGCCCATTTGTTGATTGGGTTGTTTGTTATCTTATTGTCTAATTTTTGGAGTTCTTTGTATACTCTGGATATTAGGGCTCTAACTGAAGTGTGAGGAGTAAAGATTTGTTCCCAGGATGTAGGCTCTCTATTTACCTCTCTTATTGTTTCTTTAGCTGAGAAAAAACTTTTTAGTTTGAGTAAGTCCCATTTGTTGATTCTAGTTATTAACTTTTGTGCTATGGGTGTCCTATTGAGGAATTTGGAGCCCGACCCCACCGAATGTAGATCGTAGCCAACTTTTTCTTCTATCAGACGGCGTGTCTCTGATTTGATATCAAGCTTCTTGATCCATTTTGAATTCACTTTTGTGCATGGCGAGAGAAAGGGATTCAGTTTCATTTTGTTGCATATGGATTTCCAGTTTTCCCAGCACCATTTGTTGAAGATGCTATCCTTCCTCCATTGCATGCTTTTAGCCCCTTTATCAAATATAAGATAGTTGTAGTTTTGTGGATTGGTTTCTGTGTCCTCTATTCTGTACCATTGGTCCACCCGCCTGTTTTGGTACCAGTACCATGCTGTTTTTGTTACTATTGCTCTGTAGTATAGTTTGAAGTCTGGTATCGCTATACCGCCTGATTCACACTTCCTGATAGCATTGTTTTTGCTATTCTGGGTCTTTTATTTTTCCATATGAATTTCATGATTGCTTTCTCTATTTATACAAGAAATACCATTGGGATTTTGATTGGCATTGCATTAAACCTATAGAGAACTTTTGGTAATATTGCCATTTTGATGATGTTAGTTCTGCCTATCCATGAACAGGGTATATTTTTCCATCTTCTAAGATCTTCTTCTATTTCTCTCTTTAGGGTTCTGTAGTTTTCATTGTATAAGTCTTTCACCTCTTTTGTTAGGTTGATTCCTAAGTATTTTATTTTTTTTTGAAGATATTGTGAATGGAGTGGTTGTCCTCATTTCCATTTCAGAGGATTTGTCGCTGATATACAGGAATGCCTTTGATTTATGCGTGTTGATTTTATATCCTGCCACTTTGCTGAATTCATTTATTAGCTCTAATAGTTTCTTTGTAGAGCCTTTTGGGTCTGCTAGGTATAGAATCATGTCATGTGCAAATAGTGATAATTTAAGTTCTTCTTTTCCTATTTTTATGCCTTTAATTTCTTTCGTCTGTCTAATTGCTCTGGCCAGCGTTTCGAGAACTATGTTGAACAGAAGTGGTGAAAGAGGGCATCCCTGTCTTGTTCCAGATTTTAGAGGGAATGCCTTCAGTTTTTCTCCATTCAGAATGATGCTAGCCTGAGGCTTAGCATAGATTGCTTTTACAATATTGAGGTATGTTCCTGTTATCCCTAGTTTTTCTAGAGTTTTGAACATAAAGGGATGCTGTACTTTGTCGAATGCTTTTTCCGCATCTATCGAGATGATCATATGGTTCTTATTTTTATCTATTGATGTGGTGAATATCATTTATTGATTTCCGTATATTGAACCAGCCTTGCATCTCAGGGATGAATCCTACTTGATCATGGTGCACAATTTTTTTGATATGTTTTTGTATCCGATTCGCCAGAATTTTATTGAGGATTTTTGCATCAGGTTCATTAGAGATATTGGTCTGAAGTTTTCTTTCTTTGAAGTGTCTTTGTCTGGTTTAGGTATCAGGGTGGTGTTGGCCTCATAGAATGAATTTGGAAGTTCTCCCTCTTTTTCTATTTCCTGAAGTAGCTTGAAAAGTATTGGCATTAGTTCCTCTTTAAAGGTTTTGTAAAATTCTGCTGTATACCCATCCGGTCCTGGGCTTTTCTTAGTTGGTAGTCTTTTGATGGTTTCTTCTATTTCCTCGATTGATATTGGTCTGTTTAGGTTGTCTATATCCTCCTGACTCAATCTGGGCAGATCATATGACTTAAGAAATTTATCTATGCCTTCACTATCTTCTAATTTATTGGAGTATAAGGATTCAAAATAATTTTTGATTATCTTCTGTATTTCTGTGGTGTCTGTTGTGATACTGCCTTTTTCATCCCGTATGCTAGTAATTTGAGTTCTCTCTCTTCTTCTCTTCGCTAGCATGGCTAAGGTCTGTCGATTTTGTTTATTTTTTCAAAGAACCAACTTTTAGTTTTGTCAATTTTTTCAATTGTTTCTTTTGTTTCGATTTCATTAATTTCAGCTCTGATTTTAATTATTTCTTGCCTTCTACTTCTTTTGCTGTTGTTTTGCTCTTCTTTTTCTAGGATTTTGAGATGAAGTATGAGACCATTTATTTGTTGGTTTTTTCTTTTTTTAAGGAATGAACTCCAAGCAATGAATTTTCCTCTTAGAACTGCTTTCAATGTGTCCCATAGATTCCGATATGTTGTGTCTGTGTTTTCATTTATCTCTAAGAATTTTTTAATTTCCTCCTTGATGTCTTCTATAACCCATTGATCATTCAGTAACCTATTGTTCATTCTCCAAGTGATGTGTGCTTTTTCCTTCCTTCTTTTATCGTTGATTTTCAGTTTCATTCCATTATGATCAGATAGGATGCATTATATTATCTCTACTCCTTTATATTGTCTAAGAGTTGCCCTGTGATATAATATATGATCTATTTTTGAGAAGGATCCATGTGCTGCTGAGAAAAAAGTGTAACTGCTTGATGTTGGGTGGTATATTCTATATATGTCAATTAAGTCTAGGTTATCAATTGTGTTATTGAGTTCTATAGTTTCCTTATTCAACTTTTGTTTGGAAGATCTGTCCAGTGGCGAGAGAGGTGTGTTGAAGTCTCCCATGATTATTGTATGGTGGTCCATTAGACTCTTGAACTTGAGAAGAGTTTGTTTGACGAACATAGCTGCACCATTGTTTGGGACATAAATATTTATGATTGTTTTGTCTTGTTGGTGTATGGTTCCCTTAAGCAGTAAGTAGTGTCCCTCTTTATCCCTTTTGATTAACTTTGGCTTGAAATCTATTTTATTTGATATGAGTATGGACACTCCTGCTTGTTTCCGAAGTCCATATGAGTGATATGATTTTTCCCAACCTTTCACCTTCAGCCTATGTATGTTTTTTCCTATCAAATGCGTCTCCTGTAGGCAGCATATTGTTGGGTCTTGTTTTGTGATCCATTCTACTAGCCTGTGTCTCTTAATTGGTGAGTTTAAGCCATTAACATTTAGGGTTATTATTGAGATATGGGTTGTTGTTCCAGCCATATTTGTTTATTTATGTTACTAAACATGGTTTGTTTTCCTCTTTGATTATTCCCCCCCCCCCCTTTACTGTCCTACCTCCCACTGTTGGTTTTCATTGTTATTTTCCATTTCCTCTTCCTGTAATGTTTTGCTGAGGATGTTTTGAAGAGATGGTTTTCTAGCTGCATATTCTTTTAACTTTTGTTTGTCGTGGAAGGTTTTAATTTCATCTTCCATCCTGAAGCTTAATTTCGCTGGATACACAATTCTTGGTTGGAACCCATTTTCTTTCAGTGTTTGAAATATGTTATTCCAGGATCTTCTAGCTTTCAGAGTCTGTGTTGAAAGATCAGCTGTTATCCTGATTGGCTTGCCCCTAAATATAATCTGCTTCCTTTCTCTTGTAGCTTTTAAAATTCTCTCCTTATTCTGTATGTTGGGCATCTTCATTATAATGTGTCTAGGTGTGGATCTCTTATAATTTTGCACATTCGGCATCCTGTAGGCTTCTAGAATTTGGGATTCTGTCTCATTCTTCAAGTCTGGGAAGTTTTCTCGTATTATTTCATTGAATAAATTGCTCATTCCTTTGGTATGGAGTTCTATACCTTCCTGTATCCCAATGACTCTTAAGTTTGGTCTCTTAATGTTATCCCATATTTCTTGGATGTTCTGCTCATGGTTTCTTAACAGTCTTGCTGAGCTGTCTATGTTCTTTTCCAGTTGAAATACTTTGTCTTCATTGTCTGATGTTCTATCTTCTAAGTGTTCTACTCTGCTGGTAGTATTCTCCATTGAGTTTTTAAGTTGGTTTATTGCTTCCTGCATTTCTAGGATTTCTGTTTGTTTGTTTTTTATAACCTCTATCTCCCTGTATAGTTGACCCTTTGCTTCCTGGATTTGTTTGTGTAATTCCTTGTCGAAGTGATCTTTCATTGTCTGATTTTGCTGTCTAATGTCTTCCTTGATACTCCAGATCATCTGAAGCATATATATCCTGAATTCTTTATCTGACATTCCATCTGCTGCAGCTGTTACCTCTTCTAAAGTTGAGCTGACCTGCATTGCTTGTAGTCCTTTCTTTCCTTGTCTTTTCATACTGCTTGCGTTTCTTTCTTCTTGGTGAAACTGTTGTGTTTTTGAAATTTTTCCCCCCCTATATATTTATATTGCTCTTGTATAGTTGAAAAGTCTCCCTTGCAGGTGCGGGCGGGAGCTCTGCTCTGCCCCTCCTCCAATTGGTGTGAGGTGTCTACCACGCCCGCGGACCCCTGGGCCTGATCCGCCTTTCTGTCGCAGGTCTGCCTACCTTGCAGGTGGGGGCGAAGGCTCTGCCCTGCCCCTCCTACCATGCCCGGGGACCGCTAGGCCTGATCTGCAGGTTGGTCGCCGGTCTGCCCACCTTGCGGGCACGGGTGTCAGTTCCGTTCCGCCCCCACTCCAATTGGGGTCACTTGACCACCACACAGGCGGGCTGCTGGGCCTGATCTGGGCGCGGGCGAAGGCTCTGCTCTGCCCCTACTCCAGTTGGGGTGAAGTGTGTACCACGCTGGCAGGCCGCTGGGCCTGATCTGCCGGTCTGTCACATGTCTGCTTACCTTGCTGGCGCGGGCGGCGGCTCTGCCCTGCCCCTCCTACCATGCCTGCAGACCGCTGGGCCTGATCTGCAGGTTGGTCGCAGGTCTTCCTACCTTGCGGGCGCGGGCGGCGGCCCCGCTCCTCCCCTCTGGCTCGACAACAAAGCGAGAGAGACTCGGGTATCTGTGACTCACCCTCCCTACCAGGGGACCAACTGTTTCCGTCACTGCTGGCACCGATGAAGTTCTCTCCTTGGCCGCTCTCCGATGACATCAGATCTCTGCTATGCTGGCATCCCCTGTTCTATGGCTGAATCCCATTTTCTTCTCTTCCAATAGGCGGAGCTGTGCCCTCTGAGCCGAGCTTCTGCCCTCTATGTGCTGACAGAAATCCCTGTACGGTGGCTCCTGGGAGTCTCTCAATCCTGTTAGTCCAGAGCCCTTTCACTTATCCGGCCCCTCCCCCTGTTCCTCCTCCCAGCCAGCCAGCCAGGTCCTGTTCACCAGAGGTGGTTCCCCAAGGATCTGATTACACTTGCAGCCCTATATCCCGAACGATGAACACCCTCTCTGTCATTCATCTAAGCCCCAGTGCTGTGGTGGGGTGATCTGGGAACCAACAGTTTAATTTTTCCGGACCCCTTTGGTGGGCACGCCCCCAGAAACTGGCGGCTAAGATCTTGGGTGTCGCCGCTGGTGTTAAGGGGAGGTGGGGATCTGGAATCCCCTCTGCTTCCCTACAGATACGCCCCTGGAGAGATTCCCGAGGTTTCCTGGCTGCTTGTATCTGGAGGGGGTGGGAGTCACACACCTGCTAACGTGGATTCCGCTGGGAAGGAATTCTGTCGGCGGAACTCTGGTGATGTCACCTCTCTGCTATGGCTGGCCCCAGGCTCCTTGCCGGAGTGTCTGAAGGGAGGGGTGGGACTGGTCTGTCTCTGGTTGGTTTCAGCTCCCGGTTCGCTATTTCATGAAGGCTTGGCGAGAGACCTCTTCCTAGAGTCCCTGCACTGCTCCTGCTGCGCTGCACCTCGGAGGCTATCCGCCCTGACGCAGGGGCCGCGTGCAGGCAGCCGACAGTCGCCGAGTCGCGCGGGCAGCGGCTGGCGGGTCTGGACCTCTGCGCTGTGTGGCGGAGATTCACTCGTCTAGCGCAAACTGTCACCTCCAAAAATCCTACCGATTCCTGGCCGGTCTCTCTTTAGTGGAATTTTGCTAGGAGTTTCTCAGCAGGTCGAATCTAAGTGTATCCATGCGTGTCTCTGACCCGTTGTTGAGGAGGTACTGAAAGCGCTGCCTCCCCTCTCGCCGCCATGTTGGATCCCCCCTCAAATTAGAAAATTAAAGCAGAATGTATTCATTATAATATAAAATTTAAAATTTACTGAGTGCCATCAGGAATCAAGTACTTTGCATATAAAGTATTAATACCAATTAATAACATCCACTTTATGATATAAAAAATGAGTCTTAAAGAAGGTACCCATAGTATCACACTTACAGCAAGATGGTGAGAAGAGATTCAGCTCCAAGACAATTTGATTCCAAAGTCTTTGATATTTCCACCATGGAATGGTGCTTGGAGTACAGGGAGATTTAAATGCTTGTGCATATGTGTATCTGTGTGTGTGTGTGTGTGTGTGTGTATCTCTGTGTGTGTCTCCTTCTAAGGGTATTATCAGAAGACATATACACTTCTAGAATAGTCTAGTTCTGAAGTTTACATTCATTCATCTTTTATTTTGACTCTTGTGTTAAGGAACCAGTCCATGGGCTAGTGTATACATTATAACTTGAAAGCAGAAATTATAAGAGAGATTTAATCCTATAATTGTCCATTCCCATTTGTGAAGTTACATGTGCTAAACATTTGTACAATTCAAAATTAGCATATTAAGAATAAACAATGAAAATGCATTCTTGCCACCATTTGAGTAACTAAAATATTTATAGAAGAAACCAAACATCAAAAGAGTCTAGATTAATATCTGAAAAAATAAGAGCTATTTTGTATAACTAGTAAATAAATATCAATGTTTCTTTGTTCATCATTCAAGATGCTCTATAAATCCCTTTTTCTGGATTCTGTGGGGAATAAAAAGCAAATATAATACTTGTGCCTAAATGGATTGGGTTTACACTATAGTTTAATGAAAGGCAATGAAACACAGGCATAAAACTAATAGGCAACATCTATAAAAGCAAAATAAAAACAGTGAAGAAGCTCTTAATTAGCTGTACATGTAAGTCTTCCATTCAACTGCATATTCTTCAGGACAATTTTGCTAAGATTGAAAGAATAAGTTTGGAATCACCCTTTCTAATTTGGAATCCTGGCCCTGGTGTTCACTTACCAGATGATCTAGGGCAAGGTATTTAGTCTTTCTCAACTTCTTCATCTGTAAAATGAGGTTGTTTGGGAAATTTAATCAGAAAATATAGATACAGAACTTAGAACAGTGCTTGATATACAGTAAACACTAGTAAAGGAAGGTTGTCATTATTACTTACAGACTTTTCTACTGTGCTCCAGGTATATCACCTCTTCTACTGTCTCTCTTCTAACTTAGCTTGGGCAAAGATCAAGTCTTCCTAACTAAGAACAATCCTATATTTAGATTTTCTTTTCTTATTTAAATTAAGAAATTATTTAAATTATCCCTTTTCACCTCCCATTTAAGAAAAATCATGAGCTCTTTTAAAAAATAAGTTTTTTCTCCCTTAACTTTGCATTTTCCATTATTCTGAAAGGAGATATTTTCTATTCTAGTCATGAATGGCATTATAAGAGACTTTAGAATGGAAAAATTGAAATATTTTAAAATAGTCTGGACTGTTTTACACTGTAATATCTTCAAATACACAAGGTCTGCTCATTTATGAGCAACAGTGAAAAATAAAACACGTTCTGCTAACATGGCAGACAGACAACTTCCTGAACCTGAATTTATTCAGCCTCTAGATCTAATTATCAGCATACCTGAAGTATGGAGGACATAGGAACATTTCCAACTACACTGTGGAAATGCAAGCTGCAAAATCCTGAGAGGGGAAGACTCTAGGGATACACTACCAGTTTATCCAACAAATAAATAATAGGACAATGGACAAACTATAGATTAAAAGATGCTTAAAACTCATGTTAATCACTGGGCTTGGTGGTCCACACCTGTAATCCCAGAAGCTGAGACAGGAGGATCAAGAGTTCAAACCCAGCCTCAGCAAAAACAAGGTGCTAAGCAACTCAGTGAAACCCCGTCTCTGAGTAAAATACAAAATAGAGTTGGGGATGTGGCTCAGTGGTTGAGTGCCCCTGAGTTCAATCTCTGGTACCAAAAAGCAAAAACACCCATGTCAATCATTCACAACATGTGAACTTGATTTGGATTCTGGTTAAAATACTAAGGTTGTAAAATGATATGACATTTATGAGAGAAACCGAAATTTGAAAACTATCTGGTTATTCTATGCCTTTAAGATGTTATTTTTTAAAGATACGATAATGGTAATGTGTTATATTTAAAAAAAATTTTTAATTTTGTGCTATATATACTAAGATATATAAGAATGAATTTATGTGAACGTAGAAATTGCTTAAGCAGAAGATGCATGAGGAGAAAAATAAGAAAGCAATAACTGAAACAAGATTGACTGAGATAATACCTGTTGAAGCTGGAAGATGAAGACACAGGTTAATTACACTATTTTGATATTTTTGTGTTTCAAATTTTCCATGGTAAAGTGTTTTTAAAAAACATAATAATTTCAGATCTTAAAACAATGCACCATAGTATATAAAAATTATTTTAAATTTACATAATTCTTTGCTTTTATCAATTATGCAGGTTTAAAACACTACAGTTCTGGAGGGTAGGGTGAAAATAAAAAACATTTTTTTTTAAATTTTTTATAGTTGGTTGTTCAAAACATTACAAATTTCTTGACATATCATATTCCACACTTTGATTCAAGTGGGTTATGAACTCCCACCTTCACCCCAAACACAGATTGCAGAATCACATCAGTTACACATCCATTGATTTACATATTGCCATACTAGTGTCTGTTGTGCTCCGCTGCCTTTCCCATCCTCCAACATCCGCCCTCCCCACCTCTCCCCTCCCCTCCCCTCCTCTCTCTCTACCCCCTCCACTGTATAACCCTGAGGGTCTCCTTCCAATTCCATGCAATTTCCCTTCTCTCTCCCTTTCCCTCCCACCTCTCATCCCTGTTAAATGTTAATCTTCTTCTCATGCTCTTCATCCCTACTCTGTTCTTAGTTACTCTCCTTATATCAAAGAAGACATTTGGCATTTGTTTTTTAGGGATTGGCTAGCTTCACTTAGCATAATCTGCTCTAATGCCATCCATTTCCCTGCAAATTCTATGATTTTGTCATTTTTTAGTGCAGAGTAATACTCCATTGTGTATAAATGCCACATTTTTTTTATCCATTCGTCTATTGAAGGGCATCTAGGTTGGTTCCACAGTCTTGCTATTGTGAATTGTGCTGCTATGAACATCGATGTAGCAATGTCCCTGTAGCATGCTCTTTTTAGGTCTTTAGAGAATAGACCAAGAAGGGGAATAGCTGGGTCAAATGGTGGCTCCATTCCCAGCTTTCCAAGAAATCTCCATACTGCTTTCCAAATTGGCTGCACCAATTTGCAGTCCCACCAACAATGTACAAGTGTACCCTTTTCCCCACATCCTCGCCAGCACTTGTTGTTGTTTGACTTCATAATGGTTGCCAATCTTACTGGAGTGAGATGGTATCTTAGGGTGGTTTTGATTTGCATTTCTCTGACAGCTAGAGATGGTGAGCATTTTTTCATGTACTTGTTGATTGATTGTATGTCCTCCTCTGAGAAGTGTCTGTTTAGGTCCTTGGCCCATTTGTTGATTGGGTTGTTTGTTATCTTATTGTCTAATTTTTGGAGTTTTTTGTATACTCTGGATATTAGGGCTCTATCTGAAGTGTGAGGAGTAAAGATTTGTTCCCAGGATGTAGGCTCCCTATTTACCTCTCTTATTGTTTCTTTTGCTGAGAAAAAACTTTTTAGTTTGAGTAAGTCCCATTTGTTAATTCTAGTTATTAACTTTTGTGCTATGGGTGTCCTATTGAGGAATTTGGAGCCCGACCCCACAGTATGTAGATCGTAGCCAACTTTTTCTTCTATCAGACGGCGTGTCTCTGATTTGATATCAAGCTCCTTGATCCATTTTGAATTAACTTTTGTGCATGGCGAGAGAAAGGGATTCAGTTTCATTTTGTTGCATATGGATTTCCAGTTTTCCCAACACCATTTGTTGAAGATGCTATCCTTCCTCCATTGCATGCTTTTAGCCCCTTTATCAAATATAAGATAGTTGTAGTTTTGTGGATTGGTTTCTGTGTCCTCTATTTTGTACCATTGGTCCACCCGCCTGTTTTGGTACCAGTACCATGCTGTTTTTGTTACTATTGCTCTGTAGTATAGTTTGAAGTCTGGTATCGCTATACCGCCTGATTCACACTTCCTACTTAGCATTGTTTTTGCTATTCTGGGTCTTTTATTTTTCCATATGAATTTCATGATTGCTTTCTCTATTTCTACAAGAAATGTCGTTGGGATTTTGATTGGCATTGCATTAAACCTATAGAGAACTTTTGGTAATATGGCCATTTTGATGATGTTAGTTCTGCCTATCCATGAACAGGGTATATTTTTCCATCTTCTAAGATCTTCTTCTATTTCTCTCTTTAGGGTTCTGTAGTTTTCATTGTATAAGTCTTTCACCTCTTTTGTTAGGTTGATTCCCAAGTATTTTATTTTTTTTGAAGATATTGTGAATGGAGTGGTTGTCCTCATTTCCATTTCAGAGGATTTGTCGCTGATATACAGGAATGCCTTTGATTTATGCATGTTGATTTTATATCCTGCCACTTTGCTGAATTCATTTATTAGCTCTAATAGTTTCTTTGTAGACCCTTTTGGGTCTGCTAGGTATAGAATCATGTCATCAGCAAATAGTGATAATTTAAGTTCTTCTTTTCCTATTTTTATGCCTTTAATTTCTTTCATCTGTCTAATTGCTCTGGCCAGTGTTTCGAGAACTATGTTGAACAGAAGTGGTGAGAGAGGGAATCCCTGACTTGTTCCAGATTTTAGAGGGAATGCCTTCAATTTTTCTCCATTCAGAATGATGCTAGCCTGAGGCTTAGCATAGATTGCTTTTACAATATTGAGGTATGTTCCTGTTATCCCTAGTTTTTCTAGAGTTTTGAACATAAAGGGATGCTGTACTTTGTCGAATGCTTTTTACGCAACTATCGAGATGATCATATGGTTCTTATTTTTAAGTCTATTGATGTGGTGAATAACATTTATTGATTTCCGTATATTGAACCAGCCTTGCATCCCAGGGATGAATCCTACTTGATCATGGTGCACAATTTTTTTGATATGTTTTTGTATCCGATTCGCCAGAATTTTATTGAGGATTTTTGCATCTAGGTTCATTAGAGATATTGGTCTGTAGTTTTCTTTCTTTGAAGTGTCTTTGTCTGGTTTAGGTATCAGGGTGATGTTGGCCTCGTAGAATGAATTTGGAAGTTCTCCCTCTTTTTCTATTTCCTGAAGTAGCTTGAAAAGTATTGGTATTAGTTCCTCTTTAAAGGTTTTGTAAAACTCTGCTGTATACCCATCTGGTCCTGGGCTTTTCTTAGTTGGTAGTCTTTTGATGGTTTCTTCTCTTTCCTCAATTGATATTGGTCTGTTTAGGTTGTCTATATCTTCCTGACTCAATCTGGGCAGATCATATGACTTAAGAAATTTATCTATGCCTTCACTATCTTCTAATTTATTGGAGTATAAGGATTCAAAATAATTTTTGATTATCTTCTGTATTTCTGAAGTGTCTGTTGTGATATTGCCTTTTTCATCCCGTATGCTAGTAATTTGAGTTCTCTCTCTTCTTCTCTTTGCTAGCATGGCTAAGGGTCTGTCGATTTTGTTTATTTTTTCAAAGAACCAACTTTTAGTTTTGTCAATTTTTTCAATTGTTTCTTTTGTTTCGATTTAATTAATTTCAGCTCTGATTTTCATTATTTCTTGCCTTCTACTTCTTTTGCTGTTGTTTTGCTCTTCTTTTTCTAGGATTTTGAGATGAAGTATGAGATCATTTATTTGTTGGTTTTTTCTTTTTTTAAGGAATGAACTCCAAGCAATGAATTTTCCTCTTAGAACTGCTTTCAATGTGCCCCATAGATTCCGATATGTTGTGTCTGTGTTTTCACTTATCTCTAAGAATTTTTTAATTTCCTCCTTGATGTCTTCTATAACCCATTGATCATTCAGTAACCTATTGTTCATTCTCCAAGTGATGTATGCTTTTTCCTTCCTTCTTTTATCGTTGATTTTCAGTTTCATTCCATTATGATCAGATAGGATGCATTATATTATCTCTACTCCTTTATATTGTCTAAGAGTTGCCCTGTGACATAATATATGATCTATTTTTGAGAAGGATCCATGTGCTGCTGAGAAAAAAGTGTAACTGCTTGATGTTGGGTGGTATATTCTATATATGTCAACTAAGTCTAGGTTATCAATTGTGTTATTGAGTTCTATAGTTTCCTTATTCAACTTTTGTTTGGAAGATCTGTCCATTGGCGAGAGAGGTGTGTTGAAGTCTCCCATGATTATTGTATGGTGGTCTATTAGACTCTTGAACTTGAGAAGAGTTTGTTTGACGAACATAGCTGCACCATTGTTTGGGGCATAAATATTTATGATTGTTATGTCTTGTTGGTGTATGGTTCCCTTAAGCAGTATGTAGTGTCCCTCTTTATCCCTTTTGATTAACTTTGGCTTGAAATCTATTTTATTTGATATGAGTATGGACACTCTTGCTTGTTTCCGAAGTCCATATGAGTGATATGATTTTTCCCAACCTTTCACCTTCAGCCTATGTATGTTTTTTCCTATCAAATGCGTCTCCTGTAGGCAGCATATTGTTGGGTCTTGTTTTGTGATCCATTCTACTAGCCTGTGTCTCTTAATTGGTGAGTTTAAGCCATTAACATTTAGGATTATTATTGAGATATGGGTTGTTGTTCCAGCCATATTTGTTTATTTATGTTACTAAACATGGTTTGTTTTCCTCTTTGATTATTCCCCCCCCTTTACTGTCCTACCTCCCACTGTTGGTTTTCATTGTTATTTTCCATTTCCTCTTCCTGTAATGTTTTGCTGAGGATGTTTTGAAGAGATGGTTTTCTAGCTGCATATTCTTTTAACTTTTGTTTGTCGTGGAAGGTTTTAATTTCATCTTCCATCCTGAAGCTTAATTTCGCTGGATACACAATTCTTGGTTGGAACCCATTTTCTTTCAGTGTTTGAAATATGTTATTCCAGGATCTTCTAGCTTTCAGAGTCTGTGTTGAAAGATCAGCTGTTATCCTGATTGGCTTGCCCCTAAATGTAATCTGCTTCCTTTCTCTTGTAGCTTTTAAAATTCTCTCCTTATTCTGTATGTTGGGCATCTTCATTATAATGTGTCTAGGTGTGGATCTCTTATAATTTTGCACATTCGGCGTTCTGTAGGCTTCTAAAATTTGGGATTCTGTCTCATTCTTCAAGTCTGGGAAGTTTTCTCGTATTATTTCATTGAATAAATTGCTCATTCCTTTGGTATGTGGTTCTATACCTTCCTGTATCCCAATGACTCTTAAATTTGGTCTCTTAATGTTATCCCATATTTCTTGGATGTTCTGCTCATGGTTTCTTAACAGTCTTGCTGAGCTGTCTATGTTCTTTTCCAGTTGAAATACTTTGTCTTCATTGTCTGATGTTCTATCTTCTAAGTGTTCTACTCTGCTGGTAGTATTCTCCATTGAGTTTTTAAGTTGGTTTATTGCTTCCTGCATTTCTAGGATTTCTGTTTGTTTGTTTTTTATAACCTCTATCTCCCTGTATAGTTGATCCTTTGCTTCCTGGATTTGTTTGCGTAATTCCTTGTCGAAGTGATCTTTCATTGTCTGATTTTGCTGTCTAATGTCTTCCTTGATACTCCAGATCATCTGAAGCATGTATATCCTGAATTCTTTATCTGACATTCCATCTGCTGCAGCTGTTACCTCTTCTAAAGTTGCGTTGACCTGCATTGCTTGTGGTCCTTTCTTTCCTTGTCTTTTCATACTGCTTGCGTTTCTTTCCTGCAGGCGCGGGCGGTGGCTCTGCTCTCTCCTTATTCCAATTGGGGTGTCGTGACTACCACGCCGGCAGGTCACTGGGCCTGTTCTGGGCGCTGGTGGCGGCTCTGTTCTGCCCCTACTCCAATTGGGGTGACGAGGGTACCACGCCGGCAGGCCACCGGGCCTGATCCGCCAGACGGTTGCAGGTTTGCCTACCCTGCAGATGCGGGTGGCGGCTCTACTCTGCCCCTACTCCAAATGGGGTGACGTGTCTGTCGTACCTGCAGGCCACTGGGCCTGTCCCGCTGGTCGGTCGCAGATCTCCCCACCTTTTGGGCACGGGTGGTGGCTCTGCTCTGTCCCTACTCCAATTGGGGTGTCGTGACTTCCCCGCCGGCAGGTCACTGGGCCTGTTCCTGGCACGGGCGGCGACTCTGCTCTGCCCCTACTCCAATTAGGGTGATGTGTGTACCACGCCGTCAGGCTCCTGGGCCTGATCCGCCGTTCTGTCGCAGGTCTGCCTACCTTGCAGGCGTGGGCGGCGGCTCTGCCCTGCCCCTCCTACCACGGCTGCGGACCGCTGGGCCTGATCTTCAGGTTGGTCTCAGGTCTGCTCACCCTGCGGGCACGGGTGGCGGTTCTGCTCCGCCCCCACTCCAATTGGGGTCACGTGACCACCACACCGGCAGGGCCTGATCCGGGCGTGGGCAAAGGATCTGCTCTGCCCCTACTCCAGTTGGGGTGACGTGTGTACCACGCTGGCAGGCCGCTGGGCCTGACCCGCCAGTCTGTCACAGGTCTGCTTACCTTGCAAGCTCGGGCGGCGGCTCTGCCCTGCCCCTCCTACCATGCCCGTGTACCACTGGGTCACGGGTCTGCCCACCTTGGGGGCGCGGTGGGGGCTCCGCTCCGCCCCCTCTCCAATTGGGGTCATGCGGTCACCATGCCAGCGAGCCGCTGGGCCTGCTCCGGGTGCTGGCGGCGGCCCGGCTCCTCCCCTCTGGCTCGATGACAAATCGAGAGAGACTCAGGTGTCTGTGCCTCACCCCCCCTACCAGGAGACCAACTGTTTCTGTCGCCGCTGGTATTGATGAAGTTCTCTCCTCCGCCACTTTCTGATGACATCAGATCTCTGCCATGTTGGTATCCTATGTGAATGGCAGCATTTTGTTCCCCTTGCCGGGCAACCAAAGCAACGGGTGAGTCCTGACCGGCCCTCAGCAGGACCCGGACCGAGAAGCAGTTTCCGCGGGCTCCTAGCCCTGGGCCAGGGCAGTTCCGGGAGCCAGAACTCGGCCGCTCCGTGCTCGGTGTATGCTCTGATAAGAGCAGGCTCCAAGAAGCAGCCTCCGCAGGCTCCCCAGCCCTGGGCCAGGGCGGTTCCGGGAGCCGGAACTCGGCCGCCCCGCGCTCGGTGCTCACTCCGATAAGAGCAGGCTCTAAGAAGCACCCAGGCACTGAGCCCGAGCAATCTGTCCGCAAGCCGCAGGCGAATGGCAGCCTGAAATTACCTGTTCTATGGCTGAATGAGCTGCGGTCTGTCGAAAACAGGGATGGTGACGTCAGCTTTCCAACATGGTGGCCACTGGCCTCCTCTGTGGTCTGACTGGTGTGGAGAACCGAGATGGACCGCTTCCTTCCCTCGTCTCGAACCCAGAATTCAGCCCTGAGTACGGTGCTTGCACCAAAAAACATTTTATTTCAATTGTTTTGTAGGCTAAAATTCTGGTGTTTCATATTTTCCTGACATCCCAACAATATTTTTGGGTGGCAGTTATAGAATGGTATTAAAAAGGATCATTTTTTCCCTATCTTCCAGGGTGTTATTTGGTATGTATTTATCAATTAAAAACTATAATATGGCTAGGTATCCACCAAAGGATATTTAATACATTAATTTTGTGTTTTCTTTAGCAATAAAATCAGAAATTATTTGACAATTATCAATAATTTTGAATTATCATTGATTACTAAAATTTTTTGGAGAAATACCATATATAAAATTTGGTAGAATTATTCAAAACTGTTTTCTGTAAAAGATAAATCTCATATGGCATTTCTTAAAAGGTGTGACATAAATTTTATGAGAAAGGAAATTAAAAGTGTGATGTTTGAAATGCAAAGTTTTATATGCAGCTAACGTCAAACATTATACTTTTAGGGAAAATTTTAACTCATTTTCTAGATAATTAAAATTTGACAAGAATTCAGTGATCTTCATATTATCCATATGTGTACAAACCTTATTCTAAAAATAGACTTCATTGATTTCTTATTGTTCTACTAGCAAATTCCCACACACTTAGTGGGTCAAAACAAAACCTGTTGATTATCTTACTGTTCTGGAGGTCAAGAAGTCTGAAATGCATCTCTCAGGATTGAAATTAAGGTGCCCCAAAGCCTGTGTTCCTCGTTGGGGCTTTAAGAGAAAAATCTGATTTTTTGTGTTTTCAGACCTCTAGAGATCGCTTATTTACCTTGGTTCATGGTCCCCTTCATTTTTAAAGCCAATAGTGGCCAGCAAGGCGTTTCATCTCACATCACTCTGACCTCTCTCTTTTATCCCCTCTCTTCCACCCAGGTTTTAGAACTCATAGGATTATATTGAGCCCAGCTGGACAATCCAGGATTATCTTATTTTAAGGTCTGTGAACCAGCAGCTTCATCCCATCTCCTTTCTCAATTCCTCTTTTCCATATAACCTAAGAAATTCACAGATTACAGGGATAAAGTTGTGGATGTGGCCATCTTTGGGGGCCATTACATAAAACCCAACTAAACTCTATCATTCTAAAGCATTTCTTTTGCCCAGATTCTTCTTTTTCACAAATAGTTTACATTGATAATTTACTGGTTGCAAAAGAAAATGGCTGCTTGAAATTAGTAGTGATGCTGAGTGCTTTCAGGTGATCAAATAAAAGAGCTATAAAAGACATTTTGAATGCATATTCAAACCCCAAATAATTGTTTACTGATCCATTCAAGTGACACATCCACAGTTGCAAGACATTGAACAAAATACAGTGGACTGAGGAATACCCTTACCTCAGCAGCATTTGTTTATGACTTAGGCATAATGTATGATGCAGTTTCTGAGCTGTGTGATTTAACCAAACATCTAAAAGAAAGACATAACATTGCCAGGAGCCTATTCTGGGGTGTCAAAGCAGATTCAAGTCTTTGCATCAATGGCTGACAATCCCGGATCTTTTGCTGAAGAAGCTGTCAGAGCTTTTCAGAACCTGCTCTTTTAACAAAATTCACTACACACAATAAAATGTCTTAAAAGAAGCGAAGGAAAAATTCCCATTAGTCCTCAAGATAAAAAGACCAAAATTCTAAACAGCAGTATTCTTTAAAAATGTTTTTTTTTTTCCTATGGCAGCCATAGGAAAAATAATAAACTCTAACAAATCATCTGAAAAGTAGTTTGATACCTGAACCAAGAAAACTACACCTACATTCGAGCCCACTTTCTTATTTGGACAATGACAGTTTTCTATATCCCTTTTATTTCTAGACTTAACAATCATAATAACTATTTTCTAAAGTATATTTCCTGCATGAAATCAATGATCCGCTCCTAAAGTACTTGCATTTCAATAGTAGCTCCTGCAGGCCGTTTGATGAAGTACAATATAGAAACACATTATGTTTAGCAGAGCTCACATTAAACATTCAATATATGAGTGAGACACAAAGTAGCCTAATGGATATTACACTAAAATTAGAAGACTGATTTAACATCAGAAGCCCTTTCCACCATCAAGTCTAATCATCAGGTCCACTGTTCATTCTGTTTATTTTTCCTGTTTTCTCTTAGAGAAATCTATCAGGTTCACTCCCAAAATATTGTTTGTGTGCAGCTGTACTTGCTATTGAATAAAGATACAGCATGAAAGCTGTATCAATGTAGTAGATATTTTTAGACTAATTGTACTTTCTGTTTCTCTAGTTTTTTCAATGCCAACACAATTCTCTCAGTTCCTGAGTGCAAAACATCACCCATTTCTGTTTTCCCAACTCTTCTTCCCATCTTATCTCACATAATAATAAGAAATGCTGATGATCATCATAGTCTACACCCAATACAGAAAATTGTATCTTCTCCAATGCTTACAATATTTCAAGATAGATATTCAGTATTTCAGAATTCCTTCATCTTTTTGACAGATGAGGAAAATCAGGAGCAAGAATGTTAAGTGACTTCTGAAGGCCACAGAGGTAGTACATATTTGACTTGAGATTCAGACATACCAAGTCTATTTTTTTTCAAAGTATATATAGGCCAGTTCCATTGAATGGGCCACCCCTCCTCAACCAAGGCATGTTTTCCTCAAGTTGCCTGCACTGGAACTTTCTTGTAGATCTCATTGCCTTATTCCCTTGTCCAGGCCTTTATCACCTTTTATGTAGACTCCTGCAATGGCTTCTCAACTAGTCTCTATGTTTCCAATAATTCAAGTGTTAAAAGTCAGTCTAGACGACTTTGATCATGTCTATCCCCTGCTCAAAACCTCCAATGGTGCCACACTGCCTAGAGGTGGGTTTTCCAACAGGCTGATCACAGAGCTCTGCCAGATGGATCACAAAACCACATTACCACATTCTTTGTTGGCTTCCTCTTCTCCAATGTTGTGACTCACACAACTGAAATGCACAGGGAGGGCTGCCACGCCAGTCACTTTCTTGCATTTCAAATGCCCCAGATTAAAGAGAATATGAATGATTAGAAGCTTTCAGCATGTCCCTCTTCACTGCCACATCCCATTCATTAGGGGGAGTTGGCTAGAAACCACAGACAGTGAAATACCAAAGCCTGCCTGAAAACTCCTAATTCTTCCCTTGATCCTTGTGGTTTTCTGACAGAATGTTCCTTTTATCAAAATATCTGATACTTTTTCAATTTCTTTCCTGAACAAATATTCAAAATATCGGACTACCCAATTTGAAACACACATTCACAAAATTCCAAAGATGGCGAGTCCATTGCACACAATGCACATTTCTTACCCCATATTTAAAGTTCTTTATAATTTGGTCTCACTTCCCTTTTACCCTTGTTTCCCACTGCTTTTCAACATTCATGACATTCATGCAATCATCTTTGGCCACTCTCACTATTTCCCCATCATCCGAAGGTGCTCATTGTACTATATATTCATTTAAACATCTCTCCTGCCCAATTGTTCATCTGCAGTGTTCTTTACTTCAGTATTAAACAACTGTCTCTTCTCAACTAAAGCCATAAAAGGCTAAAACCTGCAGTGAACAATGAGGTATTGTCCAAATAAGCTCTGTAGTCTAATGCTGAGAACATGGGTTTCTAAGTATACCCTCCTGCCATGAAGCTTCTAAATGAATATTGCACAGAATGATAACCTCCTACTACAAACAGTTTGTGCATTCTCATAAATATTCCTTGGTCACATAGTTCCAATATTATAGAGCTTAAAATAGTTTTGAGATTACTTCATCCAGTCCTCTCACTTTACATTCAATTGATGCATAGATTATAATCCGTTGTATTGATAATCATGTGGGGTGTGTTTGCGTTATGTCTTAAACTGGATTCCTCCTTTAAGGGTAGAAAAAATGTCTTATATAGCTTTGTATTTTCTTGTGGTAGATATTTATTTGACATAAGATATATAGATGAGAAATCCAAGGTCATTTAACTAAACATTACTAGAATTTATATAAATTGTTAAATCTAATTTTAAGAGGAACTGTAGTCATAATTAAATGTGGAAGTAGACGATGGGGGAAATCAAACCCAGAAATAAATTTGACATTCCCTCAAAAAACAATTGGGCCACAAGAAATATAATATACAAGAGAAGACATAGGCATAAAGAATAAAACATTAAAATGTTTTATTTAGTCATTTTTTTGTTTTGAAAATGACTTTAAGTAAAATCACAGAACGACATAAAAATAAAATAGTAAAAACATGGTTTTAGAGAAAGTCCAAGTATAATACAGGATTTTGTAAAACAAGTGTTTAGAAATGAAATCTTTTGTGACAGAAATTTTAATGAAATCACACACTAAAAATTCTACAAACGATTATCTATAATTTTGACTAAACTGCTTATTTTAAACAAATAGTTGCTATTCTAAGGTGAATTAATTAGGAACTATATTTGTTTTCTTTGGATGTATGACTGCAACCAAGTCATGTGTAAAGTTTATTAAAGCTTGATAATTTTTTTCAACAGCACTTCAGACTCTATATTCAATCCAAATACACACATACCAAAAATATCTGCCTGTACTCCAAGTTTTGTGTCTTTAGAAAGTGTTTAATTGTGCAAACACTTGTTAAACACTAGAGAGTTTGTTTGCCTAATGTATTACCTTAGAAAGAGACTAATATTTTAAAGACAGAGAGTTTCTAATATTGAAATTTAATGAACACATTGGCATGCACCCACTATCCCTGGATTCTAAGTATGGAGGTGAGGTAGGCATTTCCCTTCATCTCGGCTCGCTGTGAGGAGTTTAGAAAAGTGAATTGCATGAGAAGGAGAAGGACAAAGGAGAGAGCAGGCCACCTCACCTGAGGCCAGACAGAGGCTTGCCATTGAAGTCACCTGAAGAGGGGGTGATTTTTTTTTTTTTGCTGGCCAATCTTATGAGTTTCCATTTCATCATCTGTACCTTGGTTAGACCCTGATTTGGGGGGTTCCTTTCGTTTCAACATACCTAATGCCATAGAACAACGTCAAGTACCCTGATGCTGCCTGACCTGAGGAGTATGAATAACATGAGTCTAGGAATCTATGCAAACACTCAAACACATTTTAAAAGTTCTTTTTAAAGATCACATGTGATCTTTATAACAAGAAGGGGATTTTTTTTCCCTAAACAGACTGCTTTATTTGAAAATTCTAATTATTTTGCCTATACTTGCTATGTCTGGTACTGTGCTGGTAAGGAGAGATATTTGGATGAACAGGACGTAGTTATGTCCTTTAGACTCAGTCTAGTGGGAGAAAGCAGTGAAGAACTCAACTTACAACAGGACATTATGTTAGAGGAACACTTGGGGTCTATGGGAACTCAAATTAGGCAAGAATAACTGAGCTTCGAGAAGACTTGCACAAAGTAAAAGATCTCTTGAAACAAATCTCAGGAAATGAATAACAACAAAATTGAGATGGAAATAATGGGGAAGGTGACATCTACAAAGAAACAGGCTCTATCCACCATCTGAAAAAAGTGGGAAACACCAGAGCATAGTTTGCAACATGGGGGGATTTAATTCCCAAAATTACAATACACATATTTTATTTAATGAATTTCTTCTTGCTCTGGACATCCCCTTCCTGCCTTGTCATTTTCATGGATTGGTTGAAAGAATATTGAAACTTAATTATTTGAGTTTCTGTACACACATCTGGTCCTGAGATAAACTGGGTCTCTAGAGAAATTCATTCTTCCAAGCTTCCTCTGTCCTCCTTCTCCTTTGCTCCTCCTCTGGTGGCCTCAAGATGGCACATGGAAAGCTCATGTCATCTCATTGTGGAAGAGAAAAGGTGAATGGCCTTTGTATGGTCCTTTTCTGCAGTCTCTTACTGATGTCCATTGGATGATGTTTTCATGACTGGTCTCTGGTGTCATTCAGCTGCTGTAACTAGTGCATATTCTCCTTATATGGGCTAGTGTGAGTGAGCATGGATCCTGGAGAACTGGAGTATCAAAGTCTCCCCCTTATGTCTAGCACCCCCAACTCGACTATCTTCATGTGGCCAATGATTTTGGAGGGTCCACTTCAGAGCCTTTGTTATGGGCTTTACTCACCCCACAGGGTGAATTTCTCCTGGCTGACACTCAGATACACCAGAGACTCCTACAGCATCTGATGACAAACTCTGAATCTCTTCTATGACATTTGGAGGCCATGAGAAATAAGGAATACCAGGCTCTCTCACTCTACTTCACCCTGCCAGTTTCTACTGATTCAGGTACACTGTGTTGGTATAGGAACTAAATCAAAGAGCTGTACAACCTTCTCATTCTATAGTCTGAAAATATAGAGGAAGTAGCTGTTGAACTCTCCCAAACCATCCTCATTGTTTGACAGTGTCCACTTGAGTGGGTAGAGGGATCAAGAAAGTAAGACTTTCATGTCTAAGTGATTGCCTCTCTCTTTCTTTCTTCCTCCTGAAAAGATGGACTCTGTACGCCTTCTGTTAGAGAAGTATTTTCTATGTGTTATTTTTGCTATTCTTTTCTTTTCTTTTTTCTACCCTTGCCT
Organism: Marmota flaviventris; assembly: GCF_047511675.1. Taxonomy (NCBI): domain Eukaryota; kingdom Metazoa; phylum Chordata; class Mammalia; order Rodentia; family Sciuridae; genus Marmota; species Marmota flaviventris. The sequence continues at coordinate 103,102,882 of NC_092501.1, read as the reverse complement.
TAAAAGGAGAAAAGCCTGCAGTAAAAAGATGTGAGATTGCTGGGAAGAAAAAATTTATTAGGGAATATTTCAAAAATATTGCCTTCATTAAATGTATTTAGAAAATTACACATAGTTTGGTGTAGTGGCCAATTAATTCCTAAAGGCACAGATACCCAAATTAGGAACTAATGCACTTCAGCTATTTCAGCTAATACTACAATCCAGAAAAGAGCTTCTTAGTGACATATTTTTGTGATTTAAGGAGGTGGTTGAATGGGTAAAACAAGAGCTCTGAAGTCATATTTTCTGGACTCAAGTTCTGTATCTATCACCTATTTGCTGTGCACCCATAGGAAATTTACATTGCTTCTTCTTATGCTGTAGTTTCCTCATCTGTATAAGAGCAAAAGTAATAGTACTTTAGGTCATGATTATGATAATTTACTAATAATCATATATAAAAATTTAAAAGAGTGGCTGGCATGCACAGAAAACTCAAAAAGTTAGCTTTACTAGAATTAATGTATGAAAATAAAACTTTCTATTTCTTAATCTAATGAAAAATAACCATTCTGACCCATGGCAAATGTGTGGTATATGTGATGAATCCTCAGCCACTAAAGTTATCCCTTAAAAAATTAGCCATTTTTCTTTTTTTTGGAAGAGGAACAAATAAATACCATGATGGATCTCGTGGACATTTAGGTATACAATCTATAATGACAAGGCTTAGTCATATCAGTGAGGGATTTTAGATTATCAGCATATGTGTTTATTTACTGAAAGGCAGTAGGCACCACAAAGCTTTCCTTTTGTCTTTATTCCATTTGATAATAAATTCATCCCTCTGATGCATATTTTCAACTTTCATTGAAGTTCATGGAAATGTTAGAGGGAAGTCAGAAGGCAAAATGTGGCCCTAACAAAGAATAGACTAGGTACTATGATAATCATGTGTCATCACTTGAACAAGCATTATTATCTAGTAGCTTGATTCCTAGATATTACAATAACTGGGGAGACACCTTGAGAATGCCCTGCAAATTCGTTTTAATAGAGATCTGAGTGTGATTGGATGCTTCCATGATTATACTTTAATATCTCTTTACTATGCCATTTGCTACATGGATTTGAGTTTTAAATTAGCCATTTTTTTTCATCAGCAAACAACAAGAAATTGTTTGTGACAAATTTTTCAGCCATGTTGATCTCTGAAACATCTAGATACATATTTAATGAAATCAATTTGAAAGGAAATGAAAAAACCCTAATTGCTATTCAAGAACGAACATGGGAAAATGTGGTAATAAACCCCTAAAATGTTTAGAGTTTTAAAGAAGTACTTTATTAAAAAGTACTTTAACTTTTTAATACAAAGTGATTGGAAGAATGAAATTCTAATATAAAAGGTTTAAAACAAATATTGCATACAAAAGATATCTTGAAGTTTGAAAAGTAGACAAGATACCTGAGTCATTACAAACAAAATTCAGCAAACCAGATCATTCCAACTATGAACAATCAAAGGCATTAAAAGATGTAAAGCGAAACTTTAAACTTGTAATTGCTATAAAAAATCCTCATTATTTCTGGAAAATGGATGATTTGCTGAATAAAAGATTTACTGTTGAGAAGTAGCCTCATACACACTTAAAGATGTTTCAGTGTAATAAAGTTCTTTCATTCTGTCACTGAGGAAATTCTCAAATCTGACACAGCAGGTTTAAAGTGAGTTGTGAACAAAGTAAACTTTCTTGTCTCTGAATCTGTTTTCCTTTCCCATTGTATTTTGTAAGTGTGGAAATAAGCCTTTGAGAAAGCTTTGTTTTCACTGAAATGGATACCAGATATTACTCTTTGTATAAATGCAATGAAGATAATAGTTTCAATCCTTGAGCTACTTCACACTCTTCCTCACTAATAAAATCTATAATGAATTACAGAGAAGCTCTATGCTCAGTAGAAATCATCACATGTGAGGCATTTTTCAATTGATGAAGAAAAATAAAGTTATAGAGTCATAAAATGCAATACCAAAATGCAGATCTATTCTATGCATTCAAATCACAAAAAGTATAATTAAAAGAAATCAAGATTTGTTAGCAATTTTTTAAAAAAATGGAATTTTAAAAATGAAAATTATTTTTGAATACTTACCATTTTATCATGAAACTGAAATCACTATTATCCTGCTTTGTGAAATGGAATCGGCCAATGGATCATTTGTTTATAATGAATTAACACAAATTTTTGGCTAATTTCTTAGGTACTGTAATACAATGAGAATTTGCCAAAGCCTCAAAGTCAGCACTCCTCAAAACATAAAATCATCAGAATTTACTAATCTGGAAATTGATCTTTTTTTTCTATTTTAACATTTTTATAGTACTACTCCTCCAAAGAGTAACAATGTATTACATAAATTAAGAATTAAACCACATATCTTATATTTTATATTAATTAAAATTTACAATTTTCCCCCAACTTCCCAAGCATTTTTTTTTGTTCCTCTGGAAATTTATGTCCTGTTTTGAAACCCCAACACCCAGAAATTTATGTCAGTCATATACTTTTTTATAAAAAGCACTCACTCCAATATATCATATATTCCCTGTGTATGAGCATCTGTTTCCAAAGAGAGTTGGGTCAAGTGAAGGTACTGGTACTAAAAGAGACACAGGTGATAGGATGGATGGATAGGTAGATAGATGGATAGACAGATAGATAGATACATAGTGATAATGCCCAATAGATAAATCCTCCTAAAAAAGTTAAGGAACTATGAAACATATTACTTGGAATATACTTACCTCAAGATCATTTCTCTTAATTTTATTATTTTTATCAGAAATTACACAGAAATACTTGCATAGTATATGCAAGGTAATATAAGATTTTAAATTTCCAACATGGAATAAAAATGAAAAGCCTCAAAAAGCAAAAAATATTTGGCACCAGTACAAATTTTTGAATAACAGCTAATGGGACAGTGGAAGCGAAGGTGAAGACACAGCCAATGATGTCATTTTCATAATGTCATGTCTATATGCAAATTTTAAAAATGATAAATAAAAGAGTAATAAAACTGTAGCAAAACACATTTCTAACTTTCTTATACTGTGAAATAATTTCCCTATATGGCATTCAATTTATAGGGCAAAATCACTGTACAGTTCCTATATGGAAATGTGCTTGGCCTGTTATCCCAAGGTTATCATTTTTTTTTTCAAGCATGCAAAAATTAAAGTTTTTAAAACGTTCCTTAAACTGATTTTATTAAAACAGTCAAAAACACTAAGAATTATTTCATTGGCCAATCACTCTAACCTTACCCTGTATATTACAGCTTGAACTAACCAATCAAAATGCAAAATATTAGCAAGGTCATAGTAGTATAACAAAGCATACTACTATATTTCACAGATTACAAAAGACATTAAAATTCTGATACCCCATTCATAAGGAAAAGATTGTAATGAGAATAGAAAATGGCACAACATTAATTCATTGTGTGACAAAGAATATAATGAGAATGGGAAATAGTACAAACATAACTCATTCTTGTTACAGTTTTAAGATTGTAATGTCATGGTTCATATCACATACTTAGCAAGAAGGTGGTAGCCAACGTGTTGCAATATTCAATGGCTATTCTGAATTTAGTGAGAGCATTATTATATATAACTATGTGTATATGTAAAATATTTTTAAACTTTCATTTTTTAGGAGTGGTGTATTTAAAAATCAAACAATGTTGCCAAAAACTTTCATTTGAAAAGATAGCATGAGTATGATTAAAGTGTCATAAATCCACCAGACAAGAGAAATAAGAAAGTAAAATGTGCTACTGGATACATTTAATATTTTGAAACAGAATAAAAGATATTGGTAAGCAATTGTCTTAAATAACTTTATAATGCAGTAACTGATTTGATAAAATATTCAATATTACACGTTAAATCAGAGGATGTTTGCAGAGGGGCTGAAAGTCTGCTGATCATTCTGCACTCTGACTTGTCTACAGAGAACAAAGATGCCCCTCAAAAGCACTAGAGGCAGTATTCCAGTGACTGAAGGATATTGGGAAATGAAACTGCTGCTATTTTGCAATCAAAATATAATTTTAAATTAAAATACCAAAAGTCTAATGAATATGTGTGACCAGGAAGACACTTCCAAAAAGTCTAAAAAGTTATTTTATGCAATTATTAAGATGGATTATGGCAAACGTCGTGTGTGTATGTGTATGGACTTACAGTGCATTCCTTTCCCCCTAGTTGATTCTACTTCTAATTACATAAGCAGTGGTTAATATTAAGATTAGCTTTAAACTTATTTGCATTCCTTAAATAAATATCCAATAACATGCTGGGATGTAGGGTCAAATTTAATTAACCCAGGATTTAAAAATTGACATAAATTATCCCCAAAATAGATAAACCACACATTTTTAATTGAGTAGTTGGCATGGGAATATTTCACTTTTAAACATCTTTAGTTTACAGGGAAAGTTGAATGCAAGAAGAATTTTTGTAAAATTAATAATTGCCTCTGTTAAAAATGTGTTTGATGAGAAAAAAAAAAGTGCTAGTATCACCATTAAACCAAACTTCTCATGTAAGAATTTGCTTATGACTGTATTTACTGAATTTATAAAATATGATTAAATCATATTTTTAAAACAATATTTCACAAAATCTAAAGTTCTGGTAACTTTACAGATTTATTTAGTACATTGAAATAGTATTTAAAATAATAATATCTTTGTTCTATAAATTAGGTTTCTATAGGACAACTAAAAATGACATGGAAATACAAGCAGATTTTTTTTTATTATACATAAGTAAGGCTATTACTCATTAATACTCAAGTCAGTTGTAAAACTGACTTGGTGGAACTAACTAGTGCCAGTTCAGTGTAGAATAGTTTAGGGATTGCATTGTCCAAAACCAACTGTCTCTAATAGATGGCCGGGATCTCTTTGTTAACAACTCACTCTTTGACACAGAAAACTCATGTCTATTTTAGTTGTTCCCTAATGATTATGACCTTAAAAGAAGTGAATGAACCTGTAAATTCTATTATAGGGTCTTGCCATAATGATCTCACAAGACCAAACAGATCCCAAGAAGTGAGATGTTTGCAATATTATTTGGCCTCACAAATACTAAAGGAAGAAATGAAATGTATTAAGGTTAATTCTGATGAATTTCAACAAATATGAGTTCCCAATTCAGGGAATCCAAAGGGCAGTTTGGATATACAATTGCAATGCAATGCCTAAAAACAGATGTTTTTTTGTTGTGTATTTAGTATGTATGGGTTGAATTTGCTGTAAACAATTGGGCAATTTCTCCATATTGTAATACATATCGAAGACCTTTATGCAAGTTTCTTCATTTTTCAAGATCAGTTAATTTATTGCAGAAAATAATGTGATGCTTTCTCAACCACGGAAGAGTGTACTATAGCTTATGCACATAAGCAGCTTTATGTATCTAACATGACTTTGCCTCTTTAACTTTTAACGCACCAATTAAGATGTTCAAATCTCAGATTTAAATAGCTGCCTATGACTGCTGACGGTTGATTTATTTCCTGATAATCATTGGAGCTGCTAAGTGAAAAACCAGAGGAAGCATCTCTTTAAGAACACTGCTCTTCTGCATAACACTTGCTAAATTCAGACTGTGGAACTGTAATGGGAAAAAGTGCTAATGTGACATTTTCAAAATCTGAAGACATTGCTCCTTTTCTTGGACAATTGTTTTTCATCATCTAATAACCATTTTTGACCATTATTAATATACTGTCATTCAGCAGAATCTGAGAATTGGTCCCCATAGACACTAAATCTGTGGATGCTCATGTCCCTTATATAAAATGGCACAGAACTGCCAGATGTGATGGTCTATGCTTGTAATTCCAGCAACTCAGGAGGCTGAGGCAGGAGGACCACAAGTCTGAGTCCAATCTTGGCAACTCAGGGAGACACTGTCTCAAATTAAAAAAAAAGGGTAGGGATGTGGCTAAGAGGTGAAGTGCCTCTAGGTTCTACTCCCAAGACTAAAAATTAAAAACAAACAAAACAAACAAAAAAAGGCCCATCCTTTAACCACTCTCCATAATTTGTTGAATCCACATATGTGAAACTTATGGATATAGAGGACTGATTTTACTACCATTACTTAGGATTTGGAACCCAAACTAAACTTTGACACTGAGACTAAAGATATACTACAAGTTTCTAAAATTTAAGATATGGTACAATGGCAATAGTGTTGATAAATCAATTTTTCATAAGGAAGTCAAATGTATTCATCCCTGGAGTCGGTAGAATAATGGTCCTCCAAAGATGTTCACATCTTAAATGCTAGAACCTGGGAATATTCGACCTTAGATGGCAAAAGAGACTATGCACATGTGATGAATTTAAAGACAATGAGATGGGAAGATTGTCCTGGTTCATTCAGCTGGGCTCAGTCTAATAACACAAGTCTTTATGAGTAAAAGTAGAAGGGGAGAGAGTCAGAGATTTGAAGAATTTGCTGTAGACCTTGAGGGTGGAGGAAGAGGCCAGCAACCAAGGAAGGAAAGTGAAAGAAGATGGAGATTAGAAGAGAGCAGGTCCTCCTCGAAAACCTCCATAAAGAATATGCCTTGTCGAAATTTTAATTTTTAACCAAGTGAAAACTTTTTTGGAATTTCTGATCTTTAAAACCGTGAGATAATATATTTGTGTGATTTTTAAATTTTTTTTAATTGTTGATGGACTTAATTTTCTTTATTTTTACATGGTGCTGAGGATCGAACCCAGTGCCTCATGCATGTTAGGCGAGCTTGCTACCACTGGAGCCACAACCCCAGCCCCTATTTGTGTGATTTTAAGCCACTAAATTTATAGTTGTCACAGCAAACAAAGGAACATTTATTAAAGAAGACTAGGTATGTTTAAAGTCCAGTTTCAACATTCATCTGTTTAAATATGCAAACAGATAAGATTTTTTTAAATTAAAATTGTGCAACATTAAAATAGTGCCATAAAATTATGCTACATTAAAACTTACAGTGGTGTGAATATATTAAGTTTTTTTTTAATATAGCACAAAAGCTTTGCATTTTACAGTAGAAAATTTCTTATTTCTTACAGTTCAATGGATGATTTCAAATTAGGTACATATTTAAATATCTTTTTTCTGAAAAGGAATTTGCAATATTGCAATTCATTCCATTTCTTCTTCAGCATAGTTAATGAAAGATTCAAAACAGAATAAACCAACTAAGAAACAAGAATTCTATTTTTAATTCCTCTGTAGCTGGCTCCTAGGACAGAGAAGCCTTACTATCTTGCTTATTCATTGGCTGCAATAATCCGTGGGGAATACATCGCATCACCTGATTGTACCCTTGGTAAATTTCCTTATTTTGCAGTCTTTATAGAGGAAAGATACCCATCATCATAAATCTTAAATATCTTTGCAAGTACAAGTGAAAATACAAGCCCATATATGTTAACAGCTGTACAACAGCCTCTTGGGATAAATGTATTATAGATGTAGAACAGTCATAATAGCACTCACAATCTCATTTTTCCCATTTCATAGGTTTTATACCTGCGCCATCTGGGCAACACACCTGGATGTACAACAGGATACTTACAAGGTCTGGCTTTCTAAATGGTCTTTCCTGGCCTCAGATTTTTGTGAGTTCTTTTAATTTTGTGTTTCATGCTAAGCCTAAGTGCCCTATATATGTTATGATGCATGTAACCATTAATATTGGAAGAAGACATGGTTTATTGTGAAAAAAAATCATGGGATTTGGTTTTATGCAATGTAAATAACATTTGTTATTCTCTGCATTAACAAGAAGAATTTGGCCAAACCATTGAATAAATGCTCCTGTTCTTATTTTTCTTAAAATTGGAGAGAAAGTTGAAGTTACTGTAAGGATTAAATAGGATACATGTGCCTAGAGGGGATTTGTTTCAAGGAATGTTTACCTAAACAGTGTTATTATTTTATTGGTGATATTTATTCAAATTAAATAAAATGTAATTGAATATAAAAACACTTCTATATGTTTTACCCCTTTCTAAATTTTGTTTCATTCTTATGCCCTTTTCACTGCTTTTTTTTTCATTCTGCAATTTTTTTCAGCTATATTTGGGGGAGAAAAATTAGAGTATGTAGAAGATAGGTAGATGTAACTTAAATGAATATAAATCTACTTCAGAATGGTTCTTTATCGTCTATTCTTGTTTTCCTGTCTTGAGAAAGGCAACTCTGTGACCTTCAAAGGTAACCTGATCTAAAGAAATACCTAGCGCCTCCCAATGTGATTGTTATGAATGCATGAATGACTATTCCTGGTACTGACAAAGTCTTCCATTTTAACAAAATTTTGGTGGGTGGTGTTCTCTCTTTCTCTTGTGTGGGCACTCCTCCTCTTTTGCAGAGCCATTACATCTTCTGGCACCAAGACCCTTAAATTGTCCTCAACAGTTGATAGTCCACTCCAACAATCTCCCTGGAAGCATTCTGTTTTCACTTTTCCCAGAGAAGCTGCATTAACACTTATTGTTGGAGGAGATTTGTTATCCCAAACACTAACTTATTAACATGAAACATGGCTGATGAGCTGTGAGTTGTGCCCAATCTCATTTCAAGCCTTGGGCCTGGCCTAACATATGACATAATTTTTCACTATGGGAAATAATTTAATAAAAATGAATTTTCTTTCACTTCTTGAGATAAGAGACAAAAATAAGTGGAAAAAGTAATATTATTCTTTTTAAAATTGAATTAATATTAAATAAACATTTTGTGGTAAGGAGGTGAGCACCTGAATAACTGAATCAGCATTGCTTTTGTTAGTATAATTATGCACATACACACTTTTACCCTAACTTTTAGAAATTAGTATTCAGAGAAATACCATTTATGTAGCATTTCAAATGTGCATCTTCAGCTTATGCTGCTTCCATGAAAATCAGCACTGATATTATGGTTTTATCTCTGTGCCCACTGGTCGAGTGTGCAATTGCTGGTCATCCTTTTCCCTATTTGGGGCTATAATGCTGAAAAAAAAAATAAAATAAAAGCCCAGACATCTTTTCTCCCCATTACGTGCAGTTAAGTTCCTGTTTGCAAGTGTTATTTATAAGAAAGGCAGCAGGACTGGGAAACAAACCAAAGAAAATAGTGTTAGCATAAATGCTTCGAAGGAGACATGTGTTGCTAATGGCTTTTCAGAAACCATAGGGAGTAAGGGAGTAACACTTCCACTCCATTGAGCTGGCTTAATTTTTTTAAATCATGTGAACTATTTGAAGAGCTTTATAGAATTTCACTTCTGAATTAGGACTTTGTTACTTTAGAAGTGGCTGTTACTATTCTAATAGTCAACATGAATGGCAATAAGAAAATACAAAGGAAAAAAAAATCAAAACGTAACTTCTGGAAATGCATCTGCCATTTTCATGGTGGTCAGGCACACATCCAGGGCAGCAACAATTCTTCCATGGTGATAAATATAAAAGATGACTTTGAGGAAAACTATGCATGTAGATGAGGATCACACTAGGACAAAGTCATAATTTTACATGGAGCTGAGGAAGAAGGTAGTAGTTCAAACTTTCCCGGACACCTCTTTTTAAATGGATACACATCATCCAAATCAGTCCTACAAATCATTTCTAAACAGAGGGAGGGGAAAGAAAATTATTTTTTGATCTTTAATATTATTATGGTACATATCTTTAACTTAGGAAAGAAGAATTAATAGAACAATAAGTTTGAATCTTTCGTGTGTGGTGCTTATGCTGTATATAAACTACATGGAACTTCCCTGTTTATCAGCAACGGTATTTGTACCCCTTTTACAAATTATTCATAAGAAAGCCAAATATAGTGAAATGAAGAGGAGTTTGGAGATTTGGGATCTCAGATTTGCTGGATGAATGAATCTGCCATAAACCAATGGTGTTATTCTGACTCATCTACTTTCCTTGTCCTGGATATTTAGACCTGGATATTTAGTGAGACAAATGTTTTAAATTCATATACCTGTAGCTTCTCTTCTGCTTCCAGAATAATATGACTTTTATAATGAAGATACTCTTTCAAATTGGCATGGAAGTTCAACTCAGGGCTTCAGAGAAGAAATGTAGGGGAAAAAAGTCCAAACTCCTCAGCAAAAAAAGACAAACTAATAACATTTATGAGTTTGTCCTAGCCCTCTTCTTATACACTGGCCCTGGGAATCTGTACTGACACCCCACTCCCAACCCCCAGATCTATTATTGTTGTCTGTGCTATAGAAAATTTGTCAGGTTTTTTTAAAGCAGTTATTATTATTGATATTTTTTCCTGTGTCTCTCCATCAAGAACTTGGAGACATATGTCATTTAAGAAAAAAATTTCATTTTATTTCTACCAGACTATTTAAGCTATCTCAGGTACTAGCCAGTCATTTTACCTCCTAAACTACTGAAGAAAAAAGAAAAATGTTAGGGAAGCCAGGTTATTTTGTTTATATGTAACAATTGTCTTCTTGAATATATATACTCAAAGCTTACAGTTCTTTTGGAAGCAAACAACTGAGCTGCAAGCAGTTTAATTTTCATAGATATGTGGTGTATTAAAGGGACTGATTCCAGGGGAGCTCTGCAGCACAAAGGTACAGATTTTATCTCATCAGTTGGTGAAGAAAGGCTTATAGTTTTTTAAGTAGGCGATTCTTTGAATGATCTAATCACTAACTAGTAAGGTTTTATTGAATATCTGTTTTGACTTCCAGGTCATTAATTCTCAACATCCTGTTCTAAGACATAAAGTCAAATCTGGTAATGGTTATTAAAAAAAAGATGGTCTATCTGAAGTTCAATTGAATATGAACTTTTATGGAGTGTCTGGAATTTCCTTCAGTGCTATGCAATGACAATAATGGCATCCTGGATTCTGTTAAATGGAAGACAACTGAAGAAATTAGAAGAGAGTATTTATTCTCTCTGGGTTGTGAAAGCTCATTTTTCTAATATAGGAAAGGCTTTGATAGTTGTGTGGAACATTGGGAGCATTTATTTTATGACTTTGATTGAGCTTTCCAGGTCATGCCTACTGAATTTTGGATCTTCCCCCAGCCATTCATCTTTTGATCTTACAGTTTATATTGTTTCCAGAAACTTTCAATAAAGTCAATACTGAATTTTTCACTTGAATAAGCTAATTCCTTCCTTTTAATAAAACAAAGGAATTTCTCCAAAATCAAATAGTTAAAAAATATTATGAACATTTAAAAAGGTGAATTTAGTTTAAAAAATCTTATATATGGGGTGTGGGTGAGATTAGTAAGATTAAATACACAATGGAATTATCTAGTTTAGGAATTTAATATTGGTGGCTTACAATTATACATAAATGAAGCTTCAGATTTGAAATTCTATCTTGAAGCAGATATTAAAGATAGTGATTTCTAAATGAAAGAGCAGGAAGAAAAACAGCTTCTTCCCAGATAAATGGATGACACAGGGAGGGCAACTTTGAGTCCTCACCCTGTCTTTACCTGCCGAGGACTCTAACACATCTCCTTACCTGCACATCCAGCTCCCAACTCAGATTCCACTGCTGCTACTAGTCAGAGTCCTGGCTGACCCCTAGTGTGATGATGCTACAGGAGAGCTGAGAAGCATCGCGGTGCAGCAAGCACTGCACACCTAGTGCCTGTAAAGGCTGCACACACCCTAAATAAAAAGACCTGGAGAAGGAGAGATCATTTCTCCCCTTAAATAGGCTTTTGATTTTTCAATTTTGAGAGAATTATGGGTACAAGAAATATTTCCATTTCTGCTTAACTCTACTAGTAAAGAAAAAAATTTTTAAAAAATCAAGGGTGAAGGAGTGAGGAACAATGAGAATTGCCACTTGGTCTCCGCCTTGCAGACCCAGTGGGTCCAGGGTAAATGGAAGGCAAATGCCTGTCTGAGGAAGAGCAGCTGCTCCTCATTTCCTACTGTCGGTTACCACGAAGAATTGCGGGCTCTGCATTGCCAGACCCAATTTTTTTTCAAAAGATACTTTTAATATGTATTTTATATGAAATCTCACACATTTTAAATGTTAACCACTAATTTAGAAAATATTTTAATAGTGTGAGACAAGCAAGGCTCAATTGCTGGTTACCCACTTGGAACTTTTGATCTGTAGTTTTATTTTACTAGGTTCAGATGTGTGTGTGTGTGTGTGTGCACATGTGCGTGCTATAAACCCTCAAAATCAAGAATCAAAGACCAGAATGGTATATGAGAAGGACAAAATCAGAGTTCAGAAACAAGTGATCTGGGTTGTGGGTTTATCTTAGATGAGGTACAATTTTCTGTACAATTTTTTCCTCTCTTGTAAATATTAGTTGGATTAGATGATTTCTATGCTATATTCCACTCAGAAAGTTTTATAATTTTAACATGCAAAGGGAGGTCCTCACAATAGTTTGGAAATGCATGTTTTCACCACAGGTCAGGATTTCCACTTTGAAATGTAGTGAAAGGTATAATTAATAAGAACTATTAGTCCAAAATACTGTTTTTCTCCACTATGTGTGTGTATGGGGGTGTGTGTGGATGTGGATGTGTGTGTTCTATGTCACTTAGGCCTGCCTATGCTCTTATCTGTCATGCTATATTGTATTGCACACAAGTGTCTGTGAAAAGAAAAATATTGTAAAAGCTACTTAACTACTTACTGTCTCACTCCAGAAAATAGCACAAAATTCATTTCAGAAAAAAAACTGCACTCTTTGCTTTGTCATGTGTTCTCCATTAAATAACTACAATATTTTAAAGGTCATTTTGTACATTTTTTAAATTTGCAGTGTTCATATCTTGCTCTGGAACAACTGCCCAGCAGTTCCATTGAAATCACATTTCCAACTGTCACATGGTTATGTCCATTTTCTCTTCCAGTGGAAATTCTTCAGCAGAACAGTAGAGTAGAATTATATACTCCTAAAAAACTGCAAAAGATTAAAAACAGATTTCCATTACTTTATTTAAAAATAAATATGCATAGTTGGTTATAGGTACATCACTGTTTTGTCTAATCCAATGGCACCTAAAATAAAATGTACATCTGAATCACCAGGATGCTGTTAAAAATTGGTCTCAACCTTAGAGAATCTGATTTCTGTTTCAAGATAGGACATTATCTAAATAAAGGTCTAATGCCTTTATTTAAAGATGCAGAACTGGGTACAAAGAGAAATCCAGTGGTTTGAAGATAGAAATTCATTTGACTTTTTCCTTGAGAAGGTTCTAATTGGACTAACTAAAAGCATTTTTAGAAAAATGCTGAAATAGCTATAAATTCAGATCTTGATCTGGACTTCTTTCCAGTTGTTTTCTTTTTTTAAATAAAAAAAAAACTAATAATGTTTTTGTATTAGATTATTGTAAATGTTAAATGTAACCTAATGGTACTTTAAGACTTATAGCCACTATTTGGTGACATAGAGATTGAAAAATATGTGTTCAGTATTTTTTATGGGCTTTAATGTTTCTTCCCAAAATTCATGTACTGAAGCTCTAATCCCTAGTGCCTCAGATAAATGCATTCGGAGACAGGGCCTTAAAGAGGTGATAAAGTTAAAATGAGACCATTAGGGTGGGTCCTAATCTAATATAACCGATGTCTTTATAAGAAGGGGAAATTGGACACATAGAGACACCAGGATGCTCCTGCCCAGAAGAGGGACCATGTAAGGACATAGAAAAGGAGGCCATCTGCAAGCTGAGGAGAGAGGCCTCAGAAAAAACAAACCCACTGACACCTTGATCTTAAACTTTCAGCCTACAGTTCTAAGAGAAAATAAATCTCTGTATTTCCTTATCACCATTCTCCCTCTCCCTCTCTCTCTCTCTCTCTCTCTCTCTCTCTCTCTCTGTGTGTGTGTGTGTGTGTGTGTGTGTAATGACAACTCTAGGAAATCAATACAGTACTCTTAGTAAAAATCAACAACAAACACATATATAAACTGTCTCATGTTAATCATAATTTTCCTGGATCTCTGAAAGCACACTTTCCGTAGAAACAATGTAAAACTGGAAGTCATTTACTTGACTAAGGACTCAGTAGCAAACAAAAGATAAAACAGACAAATTGTGTTTAACACAGACACTATAAACAGGACTGGGCGAGGTAGGTAGGTGATATGAATAAAATTCCAGGGCTCAGGTCCCAGAAGATGCCAGAAACAACTCACGTGAAGATCTTTAGCCAATCTGGTTTTACTGAATGGCTTTTTCTTTTTCCATTTTTTTTCCCTCCTCAAATACTAATTTTCTGAAGCTTTGAATTCAACTTCCATGCTAATTTAAAATAGTGACTTCATTTTAAAAGTCATAAAACTCTGGAGGTGAAAGAGAGGCTATATATAGGTAACTGTTTTAAAAATATTCCACAGATGAAAATATCCAGGACTAGGGAATTACATGATTCCATTCAGAGTAGCAGCATTGGTTCATGGAATATGCATTAATTCAGCAAATCTTAGAACCCAACTTTCCTGAGTCCTTCTATCTTTCACCACATATGGCTTCCTTATCATTATTTTGTAAGATGAGTCCTAATGTTCATGCTGATAAGCACGGAACATTCATGTAATTTACATATACTATAAGTATCACACAAAAATTCAAACTTACTGTTCCATTAATTGGCCTCAACTAAGTTAAAGATAGTGTTAAAGGCTGAATACAATTAATTTTTTTTAATTCCTTAGAAATATGAATATGCTCTAGTATACCTAAGATCACTTCCTGAGAAGTAACCTGGATTAAAGCTATCCTGGCTGCCCCCTGGGCCAACTTGTATGCTGTTGGCACCCTCTTGAGTGAGGACAGATAATTAATGAAGGAACTGACCAATCAACACATAGAATAGCAAGACACACAAAAAAATATCATTTCAAGTCTTGAGTTGTCTATTAGAGCAAAGAACAAATGAAACAGGACCTTTCAAAAAATCATAAAATTAATATCCTCATAAAGATAGAAGATGTTATGATTATTAAAATAATGAAAGTGTGGTGTGAAAAAAAGTGATCAGATAACAAGAAAAAGTTCTTGGAAATCATAAAATTGCTCATAATGAAATATTCAATAAAGGTCTTGAAAGATAAAGTCACTAACTCACAGAACTAAAAACAAGCAATGGAAAGTTGGAGATGACCCATAATAAGCTGAGAAAATTAATCTGGGAAGCCCAACAAATAATTTTTTAAAAAGTGTTCCAGAAAGAGAAGTCAGAATAAAAGCTACCAAAGAGAATTAGAGATTTTTTTTTCTTTTACTGAAACAAGATACATTTCTTCAGATTGAAAATGATCACATAGTCACTAAAATGAAAACCCAATGCCAAAAACCTTTCACCACATTTCTAAAAGCCTCCAGAGAGAAGAAAAACAGTTTATACATAATATTAATCACAATAATCTCAGACTTCTCAATAGTTATTCTGGATATGGAGGACTTTGACACATTATCTTCAAAATTTGGAGAGAATTTTTTTTCAGTAAAAAGTAGTTTCATGAAAACTTTCAATCAAAGAGTAGAATAAGCCCAGTTTTAGTATGCAATGGTTAAAAATAGTCTTCTACCTCCTTTGTTAGGAAATGGCCAGATGGTTGTCCACTATCAAAAGAAATGAAGAATCCACCAACAGGAAACCAACCATGGGATTCAAGAAAGGAGAGCTTCTTCCTATACAGGACAGCAGCCCAAAGTCTCAGGACACCAGCCATGCCAGGATGGAGTTGGAGGGCAGAGGATTGTAGGAGGGAGATGTCTGGGGAAAAAAATAAAATAATAGAAATAATTTTGTCTAAGCATATGGAAAAAGTACTGGTAAGAGTTTAATAGATCCATTGGAGCATTTAGAAAAACAGAGCAAAAGACCTATAAAAATCCAAGCAAATATTTTAAGTGATAAGAAAAAATAATAAAAGTCAAAAAGAAAATGTATCATAGGCTTTAGTTCCAGAAAGATTTGCTCAGCATGGGCTTAAAATAATTATGAAGTAATAATTTGATTTTTCCAGGATCTTTAAAGAGAAAGCTATTCTGGAAAAAATATAAATTCTGTGAGGGAAGAATTCTTCTTTTCCACAGAGGGATCCCCACTACCTAGAATTAGAACTTAGTACCACTCAATAAAAATTAATTGAATGGAGAACTATCTGGATTTTCAAATAAGAAGGCTTGCTTCTCTAGACCAGTGGACTTTTTATAATGCTTTTATTAGTTACGACATTCTCAGTCTTCCTGAACAGACTGTTCCTAGATCAGAGAGGAATACCTGTGAAGTTGCAGATGACGGTACTCTCTGCAAAACAGGGACATTATTTTTATTAAGAAGATCCCTGCCTGTGCTTTTTGAGTCATTTGTTTGCCTTTTTTTAACTTACTCTTTTGCTTAGCAGTTATTTATTTATTCTGCAAATATTTATGTATTTACTGAACACCCACAATATGCAGGTACAGTGCAAGGACCTGGGGAAGATCTAGTACAAGGGGGAGAGAAGGGGTCGCAGGGACAAAAGCTACTTTTCCTATTATCATGGAGGAAAATATTAATACTGAGAAAGGCAGCCATTTAACCAGCAAATAAAACAGTAAAGAGTGTTATGAATGAAATGACAGAATACAATCAGAGAACACAGCAAGGGGCATCATGGTGATGGGTGGGTACAGATTAAGCGTTAATCTGAAACCTAAAGTATAACAACATTGTCCTATAATATTTTGGGGCACTTATTCTGCAATGCTATGTGTGTGATGCATGTAGTAGTCCCCAAATCTCTATGAGGCAGACACTATCATAATTTCTGTCTTACAGATGAGGAAATGGAAGCCTGGAAGCCTCTTGCAAGTAGACACAGTAGTAGAGCCGTGATACAAACTTGACCTGTCTCCGAAGCTCATGCTTAACTCCCCTACTAGGTTGCATGTCTAGAAAAATCTCTATTAAGACAGCTCACATTTATAGTGTACTTATTTCAGTTAGGCATTATAAGAAGGGCTTTGTGGAGATCACCTTATTTACTTCTCACAAAACCCTATTAGGTAACTACTGTTGTCATAGACTGAACATATGGACACAGTATTTTGCTGCTCCTCACATTAAAAGGTGGAGTGTACTTCTTCACAGCATTGTCTGGGATGGCTTTGTGACTTATGACACTGGAGGTTGTGAGTAAGGCCATTTTATTCCCTTGGCTTCCACCAAGGGTACCACCAACTGACTGCAGCAGCCTGATTAAGTCAAGGAAAGGCCAGTAGAAGAATCGTCTGGCTAACCCAGAGCATCATGAGAATAAGCCACTACATCCTGAAGCAGATTGTTATACAGCAGTATACTGTTGTTGCAGTTATTTCAACCCCAGATAGAGAGATGAAGTATCTTGTCCAGAGTCTTACAGCTGATAGTCCATGGAAAACTTAAACCCACATTATATTGTCAGAGGTCAGATGGGGATATAAAGAAGAAGGAAAAGGAAAGATTGCAGAGACAGTTTCAGCCAACAAAGAGAGCATCACATGCAAATTTCCAAATAGTAAATGTGGCCATATTAGCGAAGGAAGCAAGGCAGAGATAAGCCGGGGTCAGACACATCCTTGGATCTTGCTGAGGATGCAGCCTTCACATACTCACGTCTTCATTCTGACTGTGAGGATTTTAAGTAATGTCTGAAATTTTTTAATACTTCTCCCATCTCCCCAAAAGAAGGCAGAGATAATTCTTCTCCCTTTGACTATGAGCTGATCTTAGAGACTTACTTGCAATGAGAAAGTGTCAGAAGTGAATGTCATGGACTAAGTGTTTGTGTCTCTTCAAATTTACAAGTTGAAACCCCTAATACCATAGGGTGAAGCCTTTGGGAGGTAATTAGGTTTAGAAAGATCACAAGGGCAGAGCCCCCCAAATGGAATTAGTGTCCTTAGAAGAAGAGAAACAAATACAGGTGTTTCTTCTCTCTGCCATGTTCTGCAAGTGTGCAGCCATGTACAAATCAGAAGGAGAACCCTCACCAGAACCCAACCCTACTGGCACCATGGTCTCAGACTCGTTGCTTCCACAATCATGAGAATAAATACCTGTTGTTTGAGCCATTCAGTGTATGGTATTTTGTTATAGCAGCCTGATATGAATAGGACTTCTAACACTAAGTGATAAAAGCCATTCAGCTTTCTCCTGGCTCCCTCATTCTCTCTCTGAATATGTTCCCTGGGATACTGAGGCTAATGTGAAAGAAGTCTGGCTGCCCTGAGAACACTATGATGGAGAGACATTGTGGACAGAAAACCCTGAGGCAGACAGCAAGACCTGAGGAGCCCCAAATGTTCCAGCTCCCAGCTGATTGAGTCTTCCCATCCTCATTGCCAAATAAGCAAAAAAGTGAGCCTTCAGATGGTTCTGTAGGATAGTTCTCCAATGGCCGTGGACTGACCCAGTTCTCCATTTTCTCACTTATAGTTCTTGAAAAAAATAACTGTCAAATGTGCTGGGAATGTAACATCCTGAGAGAAGGAGAAACTGGCCAGAACAGCCCAGGCTCTGTTCCAGGGCCTTCTAGAAAACAGGATGTCCTTTGATGCTTCAGCTCACAGTATCATGTTGCCCCTGGCTGTATAACCCAGAGAAGGCTGATTTCCTGGGTCCATCAACTTCATTTTAAGTGGGACATGTACAGACAAGCAGCTTTTCTCATCACTCGGAGACTGACTAGTGTGAATCTTTGGCTTCTGTTGTCCTTGCTGCCTATCTATAAGTCATAAACCCACTTCATGTAACTTGCTGTTTGTGCCAACATTCTGTCTCTATAGTCTTAGGCAAGTAGTAAAAGTGCAGCCCGAGATATGGTGGGCTAAGATGATGACTTGTGCACAGTGCTTCTTTGCATGTTCCAATTCCTGGCTTTAGCACTTCCTTCTCTAATATCAAGTGAAACAAAGATGACCTATCTCCACTGGGCTCCACCTAAATTTCATATCCATAAGCAAAATAAGTGTTTTGTGTAAGTTGGTTATGCAGCAATTAATAACCAGAACTGTCAGTGTGTTTGATTTCTTCATCCTTTCTTTTCATTTCATTTTGCTATTTACAAGACAGTAGATTACCAACCATGTTAAAATATTGTGTAAAGAAGACAATATACACTGAGAATAGATGTGAGTGTTTTTTCTACAAGTGACTTCTGTTCTTGAATTTTTCAGTGTTGACTTAGACTTTCTAGAACACTTCTGTGCTTTTTGCCTCTTTGATTTTGATGTATTCTGGTTTTTTTCCCCAAAAAAACATATTTCTGACATCTAGATAATAAGAGGGCAATATTTCATAGTTTTTCTACAATTCCATTTCTCCTGGGCTGCCCTTATACTATTTAACTAAACATGGGAAATAATTATTAATCTTGATTCTTCTCTAAAAACAAATTGATCATAGGAATAATTTCCTCACAGTAAAACCCAGATAATTCTAGCCACTTTTGATTTTTAGAGCAAAGATTCAGCAACGAGACTACAAATGCTGAGAATGCTGAAATCCTTACTCTTATTCAATTAAGCAGCTTTAAGGACCCAGTTAAAACATGAAAACAGACTAAGAAAAAATAACTTTCCTGGGAGACTCGAGCTCTCCACAGCAGAGTCGTTCACTTTTTATGATCATTATAATTATTAGTAGTGATGGTGATAACAATATATCATTTATATAGCACTTTAGAATTGCATACCGCTTTCCCACCATCATTTATTAGCCAATCTCCAGAATGCTCTTCAGTAATAAGTCAATATTTCTGCCTCCATTTAACAGGTAGGAAATTGAGGCACAAAGTGCTTGAGTTACTTGTCTAAAATCAGTTCCTGGCCTGAGCTGAACACATAATAATGTCACTAAAAGCACCACCCTACCAGACCAGTCTGTGACTCACTCGATGACGCTGCTTCCTGCTTCTAAGACCAGTGAGGAAGAAATTTGATTTTTGAAACATATTCTCTAATGTTTTAGGACACAATCTTAATAAGAGTTCCTACAAGTGAAAATTCTTCTGAATTGAAAGTATAATTTGATGATGAAAATATTTATGTTAGACTTCTGTGTGTAGGACCTTTCTTGGTAACTACATCTTTCAAGGTCAATGACAAATCTTTGAATATAACAGGGGATTCAAATTAGGTGCCTGAAATTTATCAAGTGTATTCTGGAAATGTTATGGAATTATCCTCTTTCGTCAATTTCAGGAATAAACCCCCTCTCAATGGTTTCTCATGTACAGCTAAACAACATATCATATTTAATAACTAGATTAAATAGAAAATGTCCAATTCAATAGGAAATGTTATTATGATATTTTTTCAGGTCTATATCAGAATCAAGTTTTAAAATCTCTGTTTTCTGAGATACTGGGGTTGCCTAAATTGTACTAACTTAGTGGTGTGGCTATTACCCTAACCATTTCTCTTATCAGGCATGGAGACATCTATTATCTTGGGTTACATTTCTTTGTACTGAAGACTCTACCTCTACTTTCTGTACCTCTTCCACATGTCTTACCCCAACTAATGCAGCACAGCTTCTAGCTAGAGTGGACCACCTCAGTTTTCCCCAATTGTAAACTAACACTTTGTTCTCGAACAATGGAACAAAATAGGAAATCTCAATGTGTTCTTGAAAAACTCATTGAAACTTGACACTTGTGCTTTTAGCATAAAACATGACAAGCAAAGACCCATTCTCCTGGCCTCCTTTTAGAGGTGCCCATCACCCAGCAGCCATTTCATGCCAGGTCCTGCCAATTGCGCCCTGAGGATGACACACTGGCCCCCACACACACAGCTATGGCACAGTCTCTGTGGAATCAGAAGACGTCTTTTCTTTTTCTGGCTTCCTCATCCTTTAAGCAAGAATTCAAATGCCAATCACTTTAGTGAGATTTCATGGAGTAGCATCATAAAAATGGTAACCAATCCAATTGCAAATCACTTGATGAATCTTCTTTGAAGAGTTGCCAATAATGCTAATCGTCAAATGGTTGAATCCCGCTTTGTAAAGATGCGTTTGTGAAGAACAGCAATCTCTGTGACTTTGACAAAGGAACTGCTGACTTGCATCACTGTTTGTCTTTTGATGTGAAAGAGCAAATCGATTTATAGAGCTTTTGCTTGCAGATGTAGGATATGATTAGTATGCAGAAAGACCTTTCCACAGTGTCATTTGTTTATTTAGCTGCCTCTGCACTCAGCTCTGATTGTGTATACCTAATTAATGTATACAAAGCTAAAAGAAATAAAACCATGGATCCACAATCACAGGATACTGTAGAGCATGTCATTTGTCACCATTGGGTGGGGGGACACCACAAAATTCCTGGCTGCACACCAAATAAAGTACATAGATTTATAAAACATAACAATAAAAATGCAAGAATTTTTCTCCTCTAAGTTCTTCTTAGCTATTTATAAACTCAGATAGGTGAGAATGAACTCGTTTAAATATGAAAAGAATGTACTTGCTTTTCTGTCTCAGTATTTGAATTTTTATTCAAAGCAGTTGTTGAGTCTTTATGAAAAGTACCTGTGATTTTTTTCCAGAGGTCAAAGTACTTTGTAAAACATCCTGTGAGACCTGAATCATCGCGTTCTTCAAGGCCTCCCTGTTCAGATGCTTGGAAATTTTAGCTGAGAAAGAGCTTAAAGTGAAAAGCAAAGACGCTAGAGACCTTCATGTCAATAATGAGTGATCAATAGAAGTCACACGCTCAAAAATTGACATTCCGTCAGCAGTTCCCTGTTATTCATGCACATTTCACATTGGCTATTCAGGTTCTGCAGGAGGTGTTGGTAGCAAAATGGCAAAGCTGCTGAAATCTTTAGACCACCAAATAATGAAATCCAGAGTGACATCTAGTGACATCCTACATTAGAAGCACTCACTTTGCATCTCGTAAACCCAGACACATTATCCCCACTGTCAACTAGCTAGACTTTCTGGAACAGGGATTAGCACTTTCCCTGGATCAGTGACTAAATACTGCCATCATTTTCTTAAATTTGGTTGTTTCAACCTGATACAAATGTTTCTTCTTTTAAATCACCAAACTACAAACACTTCAATGGTTGCCTACAGGTTTAAATGGCTCTTTGAATTTCTCCTTAGCTATTTGATCCATGGCGAGCAAGCTTTTCGCTAGTTCTCACACTGCTCTGGTCTCTGCTTTAGTATGAGTCTCGTGCCAGAATCGCTGCCCTAAATCATGCCAGGGAGCTGCCAGAATAGTTCAAACCTCTCCAACAGCAGAAGCCAAGGGAGCTGTTATCTTATTGCTGAAACCCAGAACATGCTATCCCACCTAAATCATTGGTGTCATGGTCTCATTTGCAATGAAATTTCTTTGATCTTTTCTCCTAGTGTATTGGGGAATTTTTCCTTTTCCAGCAGAGTGATGGAAAGAGTTGTTCTGAATAATGTGGCCATTTCAGAGAGAGAGAAAAGAAAACAGAAGTGAAAAAGATGAAATTAATATAATGTTAAATGTAAAAGTTTCAACACATCCGATTTTCAATGATTTTGCATATAGTAATGACTTTTTAACCTGATATAAACCTCAACTTGAGTTTAACAAAGGCATGTTCAATAAACTTCTTAATGTGATGAAAATCTTTAAGTCTCTTAAATAGAACCATTTTCTATTCCTTAGATTCTTCCTCAAATGGAACATGAATTGTATGTCACACATAAAATAAAAATAAATATATTCCCAAGGAGAACATGCCCTGGTCTGTGAGTAAAAAACACATCTACAAAAACTATGATTAAATGCAGAATGATGTAAAGTCATCTTGTGGTCCCATGACAAGGAAAGAATTAAGCAATGCTCTTTTCGGCATATAAAAAAAATCATTGGACAAATAAAACCCAGATGACATTAGAAACGAAAAATTTCTCTAGGTTTTCAAGTATGTGTTTCAGACTTTAATTCAGTGATGTACCATGATGGGTGGTGTCGATGGAACAAGCCAGTCCAGTTCTAGAAAGCTTGTCTTAAATTTACAACTAAACACATTAATTCCTGCCCAGACTCCCATGGAGAAAGAATATCTAGACTGAGTGATGAGTTTCAATTTACCTTTTTGTAAACTCCTTATTGAGGCAATTATCTCTGCTTTGCATTCCACAGAATTGCTCTTTATTTCATGGAGTTAACCGAATACCTTCACCCAAGGTCCTTTCATTCAACATCTTAGTTTTACAGATGAAGAAAGAGGACAGAGAGTTTAATTGTTCCTTCGAGGTCACAATTCTAGCACAGGGCCAAGCTAAGGGCATACTTATGCTCTCTGATTTGCTATGAAGTTTCCCCCACTGTATCACTTGACTTCATGTTACATTTTAAGGCTAGGCAAAAAGCAAATATAATTTTTGCTGCTAATAATAGAACAGCAAAAATTTCACAATGTTATTAATTTTTTGTTCCTCTCTAGATTTTATTTGGTGTGAATTTACAGTTAGAACATATATTTGAAGAAATTTTTTAGAGCTCTTTCCATTTGAGGTGGGTAGCATGGTAGGGGAGAAATACAAAATTTATATTTGGATTTGTATTCCTACTTATTTTAGTAAATATTTGGGAGACTCTTAATATTGTTTTATCTATGGAAAGCAAATCAATTTATGTTGCAACCTATAAACTGACTCCTACTTCTAAAATTTTACTCTCTATATACATTTAGCTCTTGGTACATAATTTATATATCTTAGAATATACAAAGATTTCTTTCTCACATAATTAAATAGTGAATTTAAGTCATACAGATTTTTAAATATAAAAGCACATTTTTTTCCTTCAGTTGTTTTTTAATATGTAATAGGAACTACTTATCAATTATCAAAAACCTTTCTAGATTCAAAAATTGAGTAGCAGATCCCCTGCTCTAGAATAAAAATGCCAAAACCATGTCTAAGGTGTTATAAAAAATGAAAAGTTTTTTTTTCTCCCCATTTTAAGTTCATGGTTCAGGCCCTTCTAATAAATGATAGGTTAAAAAGAGAAAAAGAGATTTATATATGATAAGTTTTATGTGATACAGGAGCCTTCATAAGGAGATAAAGAACTAATGAAATGAGCAAGACTATGTATTTTTTATGCTAGGATGGCTGAAGGAGGGGATAATTGTGGAGACATATAACTGGAAACAGAGAGGCTTATTTAAGGATTATAAACTGGAGGGGAACATAGCAAGATCTGTTAGTTCAGATCCCACATCTCCAGAGGTAAGGATGTTCCTCCTTCCTAATGGAGTGAGGGTACCTTTTAAATAAGGATCTTTCATTCAGTATTCAACATTTCATGCAAAAAAAAAAAAAAAGTTATTTAAAGAACTTGCAATCATCCTACAAGTTTATTTTCTCCCTTATAATTAGTTCTTGTTCTGCTTGATTTTGCAGTTAGCAGTCTTATGAAACCACCAGTTTTTTCATGAGAGTTCTGGAAATTCTCATGCAATCCAGTGGGATAGCCTTAGTTATGCGACACCTGGATTCTCAAGTATTGGTCAAAGTCTTTCTCATTCATCTCCTTGAGGAAGAAAATTGTAGCTGATTGTGGATGCTCTGAAAAAGAATCACAGTAAACCAAGACCAGCTTTCTTTTTGTATATATCTTTTTATATAAGTGAATAGAAAAAAATTCTTTTGAGATATTTCAGGGGCCATTTTGATATTCCCAAAGTTAGTTTCAGGTCAAAAAGACTGAATTTAAAATTTTATTTTTAAAAAGTTGTCAAAAATGTCAAAAAATTTAAAACACATAATTAAATTAGATCACAGATCACTATAAAACAATACCAAAGGAACTAAAGACTAAGGCAAACACAGGCAGGGCACAGTGTAATCTGTAATCTCAGCAGCTCAGTGAGACCCTGTCTTTAAATAAAATGCAAAATAGGGCTAGGAATGTAGCTCAGTGCTCAAGTACTTCTGAGTTCAATCCCTGGCACCCCTCCCTCCCATAAAAAAAGAAAACAAAAAGACAGGAAGTTATATAGTTGTAGAAAGAAAGAAAGAGAGAGGGAGGGAGAAAAGGAGGGGAAAAACCTTGTATTTTTAGTATTAAAAAGTCTCATTTTTTTAAGTAATCAAAAACTTCATGAAGGCACATGAAGTGCAGGAAATTATTGTGATAGAACATAAAATCTTTGTTTCCCAGGCCAATTGTTTAAAAGAAAAAAAATAATAATCTCTTATTAAAAATAGAACCATAATCCAAGAGAACTTTGCTGTTTAAACACAAAAACCCAGCATCTAGCTTTATCCAATGTATTTTTGGTATGAATATTTAATTTTAAACTCTTACAATGAATTCATTCATTTTCAGTCACCTTAAACACACAGGATAAAAGTCCTTCTCCAAATTTCTCTTCTATAAACATCTAACAGTGCTTTTATTTTGCTTTTCAACCCATCTAGGTTTTGTTCACTCTTCTTCTTTATCATTTTGGAATAACCAGTCATTTTATTTGGCAGAAAATTATTCTTTTCTGAAGAAAATGCATCTCTACACTTTTTCTTATCAAAATACACCTTACTTTCCTTGGATACCTTTCCAGTAATTTTATGCATATATATTAATTAGAATTCTTAATTCCAGTGGGGATAAGGCAGTGTAAGTTGCAGACTAGACCTGAGGGTTGCTGCACTGATGTGGCTGCACGAAGTGGGGCTGGCACAGGGCCGCCATGTTGCCGAAAGACAGTAATGATGACACCAAAGACGTTTCATTGTTGATGCAGGAGAGACAACTAATAGAACAAGAAAATCCAAAATCAGACATCCAGTGGCATTATTTTTCCAATTGTTCTTCCAAGTCAGTACCATTATACTCTATCTTCTCTGTGAATTTCTCAGCAGTAGCTTTATAGCCTGTATGGTGACACTCATCTTGTTGTTGTCATGTGACTTTTGGGTAGTAAAGAATGTCACAGGTAGACTGATGGTTGGCCTTGGGTGATGAAATCATATTGATAAGGATAGAAAGAGTCATTGGGTGTTTGAGTCCAGAGAGGCAACTCCTCAGGAAAATAAAACTGTTTCAAAGGCTGAATCAAGTATCTTTTGGCTAGGACTGATTGCCTGTCCCATGCTGTGGGTGATATTTGCTTTTAGTGCTCTCTACTTCTTCAGAGTGAAGTGGCTGGCTGTGGTTATCATGGGTGTGGTGCTACACAGTGTCAACCTATATGGTTATATCAGGTGCAAAGTGGACAGCCGGAAGAATTGAACCAGCATGGCTACCTTGTATCTTGGAAAGCAATTTTTAAAACAAAACACCAAAAGATTATCAGACCACTTGAATAGAGAGAAAGCTTATGAATTTTTTGACACTGGGGAATGGCCAAAGAAATTACTGATTGATGAATTGTTCAGAGTTCAGTCCAGTTGCAAAGAGGAGTTAGTTTTTTGATTTTGTTTTTTTCCACTTAAAAACTTAGTATAAAAACTTTTCTTTTTTATACAAAGTTTTTATTTTCTTTCTTTAGTAGTTGGGGAATGGAAGTATGGTGTCACTAGAAACATTGTCAGAATTTATTTTATGGTGTACATAATATGTATGTGTATAGTAAGGTATAAGTATATCCCAAATTAATGTGTTCGTTTAAAAATGTTACAGAGATGTTCACATTTTGATCCATAGCATGTAGAATATTCTTAGTCTATCTCAAAGGTCTGTGTGTTTACATACTATTTCTGTAGGTTATTTTCAGAAATAAGTTGATTACAGTTGGTTTGTATATGAGTTAGAAAAGTTAGAAAAAAATGTTAATTTTTAATATACTTCATGTTGAAGTTGCTTACCTTAGATATGCACAAGTGAAAACCAAATTCAGGCTGGTAGTGTTAACTTGTTTTTTAAATTTCCTTTTATTTTTATACTTCAGCAAATAATTTACTTAAGTCCTAATTAATATAAATGGAATCCTCAGTATATGTTTAAGTGATACCAAAGGATTGCTATTATTCTATTTATTTCATGGAAAGGATAGGTAGATTTTATTTTGGAACTCCTAGAAACTTTAGTGTTCCTTGTGCTAATAAAATTTTCTTTTATTACTAAATAATTATTATTCTTATGTCACAGTAAAAATAATTATTTAAATACTTGGCATATTAAATGCCTAAAAACATTTTATTGTTTTAATCTATTTTTTCTTGCTATAATGGGTATATTATAAATCATACATTTGTATTAATAATATTTCTTAAGTAAGGAAATATGTACCTGCAAACTAAACCAATCTACAAAGTATTGTAGGCATCTAAATTCTGTTGTAGACACTATAAACATTGCTGGAGTCTTTTAATCAGAAGTCTATGTTGTGAAAGTATTTGTACATCGTTAAAATATTTTAAAAGATGTTTTGTTTCAGTCAAATAATTGTTTTTTTTGGAGGGACAAAAAAAGAATTCTTAATTCTTAATATTCTCCAGTGAAAACTAAGACATAGACAATTGTGAACTACCAGCATTCTGTAATTGAGTAAATTCATAAATACACCATTTAATAATTTCTAGAAGTGTGTGTTTCCTCAAGAAATAATTTTCCATTTGGCGCAGTACATATTTATCAACATACCCAAATATCTTACTTTCTCTGAAATAAGAAGCAAAAAGGAGATAAACTTAAATCTATGTTCAACTAATGTTTCTGAATTATGTCTTATTCAGAAATTATCTGGTTTTGAAGGCATGTCTATCATTTAATTTAATTTATTATAGCTTTAAAGTTTCAAATTTTCAGAAAGATTTTTGGAACTCTCATATTTTATAAAATATAATTATTTTTGAAAAGTTCATTTATAAACTGTTATCCCATTTACATTTATTTAATTCACTTGTTCATAACAATTATGCTTGAATTGCTCATGAAAGTTTCATGAGACATTAGACAAAGCTAGTCATTATCTTTAGTTATTTTTCTTGTTGACAAATTGAGCAAGTATCAAAAATATTATGGAAGAAAAAAACTTAAAAAGATAAACATGATTCCATTCTCTATTTTTTTAACTGCCATGCTTGGTAGGGATCAAGCAATTCATTTTTACTATACACTTTGCTCTGAGGTAAGACTTGTATTCTTGTAATCTTAAATGTCTAAAGGACATAGACAAGCTTATTTGATCAGTAAACTTGATAGAAAAAAAATTATATGTCTGCACTATATTTAAATCTGACAATTCTGAACATACTCCTATTTTTATTTTACATACAATCTTAAAACCTAACTTTATTTATGAAAAATCATCCCAGATCATGTGAATGTAAAAAAAATCTGTAGGTTAGTTTGTATATTTCTGACAGTTTGAGGAACACTTAATTTATTTAAATGCTCATTTATCTCTGAGTCTATTTTAATAGGACTCTTTTAAAGATATTATAAATTAATTCGATAATATCATCAGGAGGCAGAGGAATATCAAATGTACATAACATTAACACTTATATACATACACATATAAATATCCAGGCAGATGCAAGATACTATAGCATTCATTTAAAAATTCCAGCCATAGTCATAGAAAGATGTCCCTCCTTTGTATTAGTCAACTTTAAGACACTACAACAAAATACCCAAGGCAACTAACACTAAAGAGAAAGGGTTTATTTAGCTCACAGTTTAGGAGGTTCAAAGGCATGGTACCTTCAACAGCTCAGTTCTTGTGAAGGTAGTGGCAGGAAGCAACCACAGGAGCAAAAGATCACATCTTGAGCCAGAAATGGAGAAAACACACTAAACTTGGGTCCCATAGTCTCCTTTAAGGGCATACCTCTGATTACCTAAGAACTTCCCACTAGGTTAATCTCTTAAATGTCCACAGCATTTCCTAATGTCACCACCCTGGGGACTCAATCTTTTCATTCAGACCTTTGAGGGACACTTTTCAAAATCATGGGATCCTTCATCTGATATCTTGCCAGTTGACTCCACTTCCTCAGAAAAATAAACCATATAGATTCCCATGCTCATGTTTAACATGAAACTTTGTATACCATCACCATTTTCAATATCTTTTAATATAAACTTATGGAATGATAAAATGACTAAACTATCTTTTTCATCTGTAGGTCTCCATCATTTATAAAAATCCTACTCTTAGACATGTTGTGTATTTGACAATGAGTTTTAGTAATAAGTACATGCAAAAAAAAATTGGAGCTAGAAGGAAATTAGAGGTTTCTAATTCAACTGCCTCATTTTAAGGTCAGTCATATAGTCAGTGAGTCTTACAGAGATTCAAAGGCTTTTTAAATGTTACCTACCAGTTTATATTCTTTGTGCTACTCCTTTCCTTTTCAAAGATATCTTGGAAACATTCTGTATAGACAGTATTTGTTTACTTTTCCCCACAATTAGTTCCAATATATATCTTCTGTACAATAAAGCCAAAACCATATGTTCTGCTGAATGTAATTTATAGACTCACCTAGGCAACTAGCCCAAGCTGGGAGCACTGCACATGTGTAGGCTGAATAACAGCCCCCAAAGGTATTCAGGTTATAAAACCCAGAGCCTATGAATATTACTTACATGGCAAAAGAAACTTTGCGGATACAATTAGATATCTTGAGATGGAAAGATTATCTTGGATTGATCAGAGTGGTCCCTCTATGTAGTCAAAAGTTCTGTAGTCAGATTTACTTTGACAAGAATTTTTAGAGGAGGAAAAGGTTATTTTGGTGCTAATGATTTTGGAGGCTCAGTCCATGGTCAGGCAACTCCATTGCTCCAGGTCTGAAGAGAGGTAGAACATCATGGCAGGAAGGAACGACAGAGGAAAACTGCTCAGCTTGTAGTATTCAGGAAACAGAGGGGCAGAAGAAACCAGGGACAGTCCAAGGCCACACCCCAAGTGACTTACTTTCTCTAGACACACCCTACCTATCATAGTTATCACCCGGGAGTCCACTCAGCTATCAATGGGTTAATCCAACAAATGGATTGATCTACTGATGATGTCAGAGCCATAATCATTGTCTAAAGCCCCCCTCTGAATCTTGCTACATTGAGATCATGCATTCAACACATGAGCTTTTGGGGTGAGACATTGTATATCCAAACCATAACACAAGTATGAGCAAGGCAAAGAGAAATTTAATGCCAAAGAGGCAATGTGAGGACTAAAAACAAAAGTTACACTGCTGGCTTTGAAAATGAAAGAAGAGGCCAGGGGCCAAGAAATGTGAGCAATGCAGCTCCAGAAAAATGAAAAAGGAAAAAAAAAATGGATTTTCCTGTTGCTACTAAAAGGATGTTTTTAATTTTTTGTTTTGGTCCGATGACACTGATTTTCAACTTCTGACCTTCAAAACTGCAAAATAGTAAATGTGTGCTGTTTTATGCCAACTGTTTGCAGTAATTCATTACAGCAGCAATAGGAAACCAATACAATAGACACGGTATTGGTTAGAGAGTTAAGAGTCCTTGATCTAAGCTCCCTGCATCATCTCTCTAGATGTTAGTTCCCTTTATATGGTAATATAATAAAATTTCTCAGTACTATAGTTTCATCTAGGCTCAATAACTCATCTCAATAGGAGATAACAGTACTCTTCTAGACTCTCAGATAAAGTCATAGGCACAGACAGCACTTTAGGAATGTGGAGGTACAACAGTAAGAGGTGATCCTCCAGGATGGTTTATCAGAAAAAACAAAGAGAGCCTTTAGAGGAAGAATAGAACCCTCCCTCCTCCAGAAAGCACAGTGCTGGAATAAGCCAAGGCTAGACAAGGGACACCAGCCACGTTTACGCCCACTTGACTCCTGGGCTTTGACAGTGTACGCACTGTGCCACCTCCACAGTGCAGTGCACACTCTGAGCTGCCTCCCTAATGCCCAGGTCCCAAAAGAGAGCAGTGAAGCTCAGTTCAACCTCCCATGGAAAATTATAATCTCTCCACCCCACTCCCTCTTCCATTCCTGGCAAATCCTTTTTAGAAAAGTCATCAGCTTTGTTTTTGTTTGTTTTTTTCTTAATACCAACACATCACTACAGGCCTCAAAGGCATGAAAAACAGTGTGTATCAGGACAAAGTCAATTATACAATGTATTCAATATCACATTTTTAGGTAATTCTTGATTAAATATAAGTGATATATTTTTACCAAAATATTTTGCTCTCATATTTAAAGACTCCAATTACAAAAATTCCATAGTACTTAATAAATGACTTACATTTAATGTAAAGAAAAATGTATATGACTGTTGAGGTAAGAATTCTATTCTAGACCTTTCATTCATATAACTAAGCTAACATGCCAGTTAGGTTCCTTTTCTTAGGTTGATTATGAAGCTTTCTCTAACTTTCTTAATTTTTTCTTTCTTCTATCACCCTTGGAGCTTGATAAATTTTATCAAAGTGCCTTCATCATGAAATTAATATTGAGAAGAAATTTACTATGTCATCAAAATATTAGACACCAAATAATGATACACACAAGAAAACATTATTCTATAGCATTATAATATTATTGTGAAAGTCTTGTGATTTAAAGTCACAGCTCTTTGTTAGAAAATTAGACTATAAAAATTAAATATGGAGATAATTTTGAATATATATGTAAAGAAAAGAAAACTTAGATAATGTATATGTTGGTCAGCTTTTCATCGCTGTGACCAAAATCCCTGACAGGAACAACTTGAAGGAGGAAAAGTTTATTTTGGCTCATGATTTCATAAATCCAATCCTTGCCGTGGGCCTGAGATGAAACAGAACATCATGGCAGAAGGGCTCAGTGGAGGAGTGCTACTCCACTCATGGCAATCAAAAAGCAGAGAGAGGGAAGGGGAAGAGGCCAAAGGGAAGATGAGCGCTTCTAGGACATACGCCAGTGACCCACCTCTTCCAGCAATACCTTTCCTGCATATTGTTACCACCCAGTCAGCCCATTCAAATTCGGATGGATTGATTAGGTTCGAGTTCTCCCAATCCAATTATTTCACCCCTACAAATTATAGCATTAACATAGGAGCTTTTGGGGGGAAACTCATATCCAAGGCATGAAGCCTACAATCCTGCAACTCGAGATATCCTCTGAAAATAATTTAAAATTTTTAATATAATGAAATATAACAGAGTCATATCTATGCTTAAAACTCATAGTTTAATAAACAGATACAAAAAATCGTACATCATTCTCAGCTAAGAAGTCCCTCCTTCCCAAAGATAACCATTCTCTTGACTGGTGTGGTATTTATTCCTGGCTTTCCTTTACTTTTGCCATCTACCATGCATCCACACGTGCTATGTTTAGTTTTGTCTGTTTAAAAGGTTTGAATAAATGTAAGCACACTATGTATTGTTTTTTTCTTCATGAAGTTTCATTTATTTTTCCAATTTTAAAAGCAGTACATGGTTAAAAAAATTAAAGGAAAATATAAATAAGGGAATTACAAAGAAGAAAGTCAATATCCATTGTCTTATCAGCAAAGATGATCATATTGGCACTGCAGAACATTTCCAGAAATATGTGTATGTATGTGTATGTATGCATGCATTTATGTTGGTTGATTTTATTTTTGTTCTCAGATTTCCCACTGATAGGGATTCTAAGTGTTGAGGTTAAACTGATTTTCTAGTTGGAAGCCAGCTGATTAAATGACATTCTTCTTTATTCTCTTCAGAAGCAGAAGGGGGCACCAGGAACATCATTGTTTTCCAAGTACACACTCAGCTGCTACACCCCAGCTCTTAAAAATAGACAGGAAACATGTAGAACTGTCCACATAGCTTCTGTTTCCCTTCCATGTGCCCCATATTCCCTAGACGTGCAATACAAAGATGGAAGCCACCTCATCTGTTGCCCTCACTGTGGTGCTGGTGGGTGTGGGGCTTTTGAGTCTTGAGTTTCAAAAAACACATTCAAATCTCTCCCCTCCAATGGATGGACCAGGATTACGCTGGTCTGTGGAGTTCTGTGGCATTGGACTCTCCTTGTTTAGGGATTGTTCAAATCAGGGAATACATTAAGCTCCCAAGATGCCATAAATAGAAATTGGATTAGCTTGAAAAAAATCAATGTACCCAAAGCATCTTGGGATGATGTAAAGCTACACACCTAAAGCCTAAGGAGACAAGAGGAGGAGGGAATCACAGGTGCATTTATTGTTTTATTCAATATCGTATTTGTAAGATTTTTTCATGTTTATGTGTAGTGCAGTTTATCTATTTTCATTGTATCATAGGTTACCATTGTGGAACATACCACAATTTGTTTTCCATTCTACTGATAATAAACACTACTTTATATTCCTTCAATCTTATTTAATAAAAAGAGAATCACACTATATTATGTTTTATAACTTGCTTTTTTTCAATTAATGTCATAAATATTATTCCATTTCTTTAAATATCCTTCCAACTTATACAATTAAATAGCTATATAGACCCATGTGGACTGCATTTTAAACTTAATTTTTATTTTATACTTAGTTACTCTCCATGTTTTATATGTAATATTTTAATTGCCATCTTTGCCCATATACTCTTCTGAACACCCATGATTATTTCTTTATAATACTTTTTAATAATTGGAATATTTTACTTAAAATAAATTCCTAACATCAAAAAATGTAGATATGTTCATGGATTTTCACAGATGTTACAAAGTTTCTTTCTAGAAAGCTTATATCTCTACTTTCTCACTAGCAGGCTATAAAGTACCTATTTTTCTGCATTCTAGTCAGCAATGGATATATATTTTTACAACCTTCACAAAATTATAAAGCAAACTGGCCTATATTATTTGAATTTGCATCTCATTGATGGCTGAAAGGTTAAATATCTCTTCAACTTTAATAGCCATTTGTTATCAAACACTGTCTTTTAATCTACAAATGGGTCATCCTTTCACAAGACCATCGCTTACACATTAATTCATGAATAACAATTACTTAATAGCTATATTTTCCACACAATATTTATCATTTATATCACTTCAGGCCCTGATGAAATTTCTAAAAAAAAAAAAAACAGTTAAGGCAGCCATCTCTAGGGGAAATGCTAACGATCCCATTGACTCTTAAGCTGAGAAGAAAACTTTCCTACTTCCTACTGGATCAAAATGATGCCATAATAGTGAACGTCACATGGCTTTGTTGGGTCAACCTCTCTGACCTCTGTAGCTGAGTAACTCCCTATGGCTGCTCCGTTCGCTCGCAGCAAAGTCTAGCTCTCATATTGAAAAAAGAGCAAACAGTACTTACAGACAAAAAATTACTCAAAACTACATGGTTTGGGGGAAAGTCTTACTTGGCTCTGTGGGAGGATAAAACTGAAGGTGCTTTGAGCACTCTGATAGGCATTCGGATGGAGTTAACCTTCACCCCCCACCACACAGCTGATATGTTGAATTATGAGAGGTCACACATTCCTCACTAGTTAACCTCCAGTTATGGTAAGCTTTTTCATCACTGTGTCCCTAACACACACACACAAAAAAAAAAAAAAAAAAAATTTAGAGGAGGAAAAGTTTATTTGGGGATCACATCACAGTTTCAGATGTCTCAGTCCATACATGGCCAACTCCATTGCTCTGGGCCCAAAGTGAGGCAGCAGATCATGGAGGAAGGATGAAAGCTGCTGGGCTCACAGCAGGGTCAGGAAGTTGAGAAAGGGAGAGAGGGAAGAGGCCATAGGGAAGATGTACCCTAGGGCACACCCAAGTGACACACCTCCTCCAGCCATACCCACCCACCTACACCTACCACCAAGTTAGTCTTTTTTAAACTAGGATGGACCAATTACATCACAGCCCCCACAATCCAATCATTAAACCTCTGACTATTCCTGCATTGATAGGAGTTTTGGGGGGACATCTCATAGCCAAACCATAACACCTCCAAATGATTTGTTTTAGAACACTCCTCTACTTTGTATCATTACTTCAGAGGGACCTTTTGCTTGAGAAAATCAGATAATTGGGGAAATAATTGCATGAAATTAATGTCTACAAATTCCATAAATGAAATTAAATCAAGTTCAGACAATGCCAGAAACAATAGTATTTGGTAATCTTATTATTAATAATAAGCACAGAGTTGTGCTTTAAAGAAACTTACCACAGAACAAAGAACACTCCAAGGAATCCTGTGTAATACTTCTTCATTATTAAAAAAAATTCTTATTTATATAAATTCATTTGGAATTTTGAGCAACATTTCCTGGCTACATTTCTTGGAAAAGTTGATGCCTTTCACTGTGTATCCCATATGATATGCAATACACGATTCTGTTGCATATCCTTTTCAATATTACAAACAATTGTAGATCAACAGGTAATTCTTCAAAGAAAACAATGTCTATGTGATGACCACAATCTTATAGAATAATCTTTTTTTCTTCCATAAAAGACATCATCATGAGTCATTAACTCATTCTAATATTTTGATTACCACATGGGAATTATTTTTAATTTATTTTGAATAACATAAGTTTGGTTTCAATTCCTCAGGTAATTTATTAGAACTTTTTCACACCTAATTTAATAAACAATAGTTTCTTATATCTCAGTTACCACTTAATTTTAAGTGCCTGAAGTAAAAGCTAAGGGGACCGTCTAAAATCAATATTTGCAGAAGAGATTTTAAAAAAAAAATCTCTGATTATCAGAGATTGTCCCTACTGGGAGAGGAAGCAGATAATTTATCATCTAAGCCGGAACATGTTTTAGAACTAAAGGGAGCATTATTATTAATTTAACCATACAATACATATAAACCTGAGCGATCACAGACAAGCAGGAAATAGGGTCTCCCTACTCATACTTGACCTTAGGTGAACTCAAGATTTGCAGAATTAAAGCAGAAGACAGTCAGTTTTTACTTCATACTTATCTTTTATTGGAAATTTGTTTCAAAATAACAGAGACTGTTCTTTGTTTTTGTTTTGGTTTGGGGGACTTCTTTGACTGGTTCTCTATTTGGTCACTGAGGTTGGACACTGTGTTGTGCCTGACCAATGGAGAAATGTTTTTCTTACTTATCACATGAAATTAAAATCCTTCCCTTACCTGCAGCACAGGAGACAATGCAAAAAAGAAAAAATACATTTAGATTGAAACAAAAGCAAGCTGTCTTCCCTGGCCTAAAACAAATGACACCAAAATTCTACTCCAAGGTATAAACTTAAGAGAAATAAAAACACGTCCATGCAAAAACTTGAATATAAATGTTCATAGAACCATTACTCATAAGCACCCAAATGTTCAGCAGATTTTAATAATGTAGTATATTCATACAATGGAATATTAGCCATAAAAGCAAAAAAGTATGGATACATGCTGCAACATGGAGGAACCATGAAAATGTTACGGTTGTAAAGAAATCCAGACATAAGTCAGATATTAGGTAAACTAATGTCCATATTAGGTAAACTCACAGAGACCAAAATTAAATTCTTAGTTTTCAATACTTAGGACAACAAGAGATTAGGAGTGACTGATAATGGCTGTAGAATTTCTTCTTAGAGTGATGAAAATATTCTGGAATTAAATACTTTTTAATAGATAGTTAACTTTGTGAATAAAATAAAAGCAACAAAATTGGACATTTTTAAGTGATGACTTTCATGGCATGTGAATGATCTCATTAAAAAGTAAATTCTGCCCTCAACGTTTTTAAGAAAACAACTCCTGGGTTTTTTTGTGTGTGTAATGATCAAGACTGGTAAATAAATAAAACACAACAATATCACATATGCTTTAATAGTACTCCATACCAGGTGGTGGGGATAAAGGAGTTGGTCACAGAATGTGGCTATGATGTGGCTGGGTAACATTGAAGAGCTCCAGGAAGGAGGGAAGCATGAACTGAGTGTTGATAGGTGAGCAGACACATAAAGTAGTGAAATGGTATCTTTTAGGAAGAAAGAGTATCTTAAATATCACGGACATATATTTACAGCAGCTTATGCAATGAGACAAGAGTGGAGAAGTTGTCAGACCTGAAAGTCATGCTAAAGATGTTCGATTTCATTCTGAAGGCAGCTGAGTGACATTGTGGTTGTAATGAAGAAATAAAATGACCACATATGAATATTCGAAAGATTTTTTTCTTCCAGAAATGAGAAAAATAGCAACAGAAAGCCAACTGGAGACCATTTTCTACAGCAGTAAGTCATCAGGAGATGCTGCTGCTTTGTACTGCGGCAGGGGCTTTAGAAGAGGGAGAGTCTACTCTAGGGGTGGAGATGGGAAGGATGGTGCTGCTCCTGTAATCTCAGCAAATTGGGGACTGAGACAGGAGAATCTTAAGTTGGTGACCAGCCTTGGCAACTTAGTGAAGCCCTGTCCCAAAATAAAAATTAAAAAGGATTAGGGAGGTAGCTCAGTTAGTGATACATCACCCTTGGGTTAAATCCCCAATACCTATCCCCCCAAAGTAGGACAGTCCACAGACAGCAAGGATAGAAATGATAAATCACAGTTGCCAATTGAATGGACATGGGTAGGATGTGGAAACTCAACATGATACAGGAAAATTCCTGAAGACTTTTGGTAACTACAATCTATTTGAAATAATTGAGACAAGGAAAAGGGTCTAAAAATTTTAAATTTGAAAATTTATTTTATGTGTACTTTTTTTTAATGCTCTTCTAGTTTATTTTCCCTATTATCACCAGCCTGTATGTTGCTCCGTATTCTGTTGAATTCTTTCTATATTAATACAATGCCTGACAAGACTTCAAATTGTGATTTAATATCTAAAATATTGTATTAAACCTAAAGTACTGATGTGTGTTTTTAAATGAACACCTGTGAATAGATTGAAATATCCACTGTGAAAATAAAAGCTGTTCATAGCTGAGGCATTTAAATTGGTTGTGATCATTACTAAAATCTGTACGGTAGACAGTAGTAAAAATATGTCATCTTGGAAATGATGTCAAAATTGCTTTTTTAACTGATCAGACAATTGGAGGAAAACACTCTACAGAGTATGTTAACTTTAATAAAATATGGCAACACATCAAGGTGAGGAACATTTGTTAGCGTGTGATGAAGTGAGACCTCGTCACCCCTTTCTGCTCACAGCTCATGTTTCAAGAACCAAGAAAGACAAGGTGAGAGAAAGTGAGGGGTGAACTTGGAGGATATCTTAACTTTGGTGCATTTCATCCTTCTTTAGTGTCCTCTGATTCCACCTTCATCTGTCTTCCTTTTTTTCAGGTACATTCAGAGAGGTGACAAGGTAGAGTCTTAAGACAGGGCCCTGGTAAAAATGTATATGATCCTGAAAAAATGGTGAAATTAAAGCAAGATGGTCAAGCTCCTTGACTTATGTAAAGTTTGTTCACACCTGCCTTGCTCTCCTTTGAACCTGATGGTGCGTGGATTTCTTAATGATGTGTAAATTAACAGGACTTTATCAAAGACACAATAAGTTGATGGTCAATGCAAACAGAACTGAGAAAATTCTAGAATTTCAAAAGAAATGTAATATTCTATATCATATATATCTAGAACAAATATTTAAACAAACAAACAAAAAACACACAACTAGTTAAAACAAGTCCATTTCTTCTGCGTAATCACTCTGAGGCAGTATTGAAATTAGATATTCCCAATTAACCTCTTCAATATTTAACCTCCCTTCCTTAGATGAATAAAGGAAAGAAAGATCTTTAGTTTTCACTGCAGCAGATACCAAGATCATTATAATTTGGAGAATATGCCAGTGGAAATCTCTCATTATGGTTTCCAGCACATACATAATGAAAGGGACGTTTGAGTTAGGGTATTAGAAAAGTGATTTTTAATTTTAATCATATCTCATAGAAATGTTCTGAGAGATGTTGAGAGCCAGGAGTGGAAGGTGGGTAAGTTAATTCCAGAGTCATTTTGGATTATCAGCCATGTAGAAATGAGTTCACCCAGAAATGAATGTAAGCGAGAAGCACATTTAAGATAGAAGGCTGGGGATGCAGCTCAGTAGTAGAGTGCTCACCTGGCATGGGAGAACCCCCCAGGGTGTCATCCCAGCACTGCCAAATTAATAGTTAGGTAGAGTGCTCCAGGGCATCACTATGAAAGAACTAACAGAAGATAACATGGAGAGCGGGTTAGCTATTTAGAAAACCCCAAAGCAGGGTATCTTAGAAGTCAAGTGAAGTGGGTTTGTGTCACTTTTTTCTTCCTTGTGGGCTGACTGTCCAGAATGTGAACCGCCTCCCGTTCAGTGTTTGGAGAAGGTATGACCGCATGAGTCCTGCTGGTTGGTAGCATCTGGCATAGGGGAGCAAAGAATACTATTAATTTTCTCTCCCAATCCTGGTAGCAAGGCTAGAAACAATGACCTATTATTCTTAGCAAACCAGAAGTTTCCAAACAAGATTGTGGATTGGGAGCCAGTATCACAGAGGAGCAGGCACAGGTTAAACTTCCTCCCTGGAGGGCTGTGTCCCTGGCAGCAGTGGGGATAGCAGCACTGCCTATAGCCCTGTCCCAGAGGCAGCACCTGGGCTGAGATTGGAACTACCCAATCCCGGCAGTTCCTAGCATTTTCTAAGACTGTTTTTGAGACTTGCCATTGACCCTCTGAGCCACTCATATCCTTCCAAAGAATTCCTTCTCTGTTTCTGTGTTCAAAAATAGTGTAGAATTTTTAAATGGTGATAGAAGCTAACCATGAGCTCTTCTATGTGCAGGATCCTGTGTGATTGCACAGGTCACATACTTATGAAGCCAGCCCTGGTGGAACATCACAAAAAGAAAGGCATTTGCTGATATTAATCAGGTCATGGGGGGAAAAAAATCCCTGAGTGGGTTTATGTCTTGACAATTTGTGTGTGTGTATGTGTATGTGTGTGTGTGATTGTTACCTAATGAATATGACAATCAGAATCAAACTATCAGTTAGAGCCAATTCAAACCTAATTGAATTACCAGGATGCTAGGAAGGCTTGGCAGAATTTGCTGTGTCTTCACAAAATAAAGGTTTTTCTTTTGTGCACACATTTCAGTTGGGAAGTTCTTGGATATGATATGTGAACTTTGAGATAGAGAGATAAATGTGAGTCGAAGGTATTTTAAAAGGGCCAACCCTAACTCCAACTGTGAGAGAATCATTTATCCCACCACTGAGATGACTATGCATCCATGGCATGGCCACATAGCTGCTGTAAACACTGTTCATGGTCCTTTCCAGAAATTCTGAATCTGTTACTGCCCAACACACTCTTCCAAAGTGCAAAGAAGGGTCAACTAGTTGACTTGCTTTATTAGGGAAGGCTCTCTATTAAAATTTTTCTCCTAGTAAAACTGTTCAGCTTTGATAGGTCTGCCAATAAATTTTGTGTCTAAGCTTAAGATTCCATGAGCATTTGTATTCAGTTGAAGAAAAAATCTTACAAAGTAGATAACTAAGAAATTCTGATACCAATGCCCCAGATCATCTGGGCTGGCAGCGTGTTGACCATGCCTTGGAACTACGCCCTGACTGGAAGATACACCAGCTGACCAGAGAAGTGCCGGGAAATGGGTGACTGTCTAACAATGTGGTCACAGATGCTATCATTATGCATTCTGTGTCAAAAAAACAAGGCCTTCTGTTTAGCCATCAGATATTTTTAGACCATGTCTCACAATCTTTATGTTAGTGGAAAGGACAATGAAGGAAATCTGCAGAAGTCTGTGGCATGTCAAAGACAGTGGTAGGTCAGATTATCCTTGTCATGACATGGAAACAGCTTTTTCCATGTACATAGACTTTCAACACAGCTTCACAGCTTAGCAGACACACCCAAAGAAACAAGTCCTGCTTTGCAATCAGAAACATGATAAAATTGCCATGCCTTGGCCCACTGGTGGAGATATTGGGATTTCCAGCTCAGAACAGAAAGATTGCTTCCGCACACACTTGGCCTTTTTCTCTCCCTCATACTTCACTGAGTGGGTGTTGGTTCATTCAAATAAGTATATAATTTAAAGCAGCTGTTATTTCATAGGTGACTGGAAGTCCTAATATTCTTTGCAAAACATGCAAAATTAGCTGAGTCCACAAAATTCAATATCCACTTTTTCATCTTCATCCTTCTTAACAAAGAAGGATTTAACTAATTAATTAAATAAATAAATATCTTAATGGAATATCTAGTACATGATAGGCATCATACTACCAAATACTAACTCATTTTCCTATATTCATTTAATCCTTCCAACATTCTATGGACGAAATATTCTAACATTCAAAAATATGCAAACGAATATAGAAAAGATATGTGATTGATCTAAAGTCAGACTAGTGAATGGAAATGTTCAGATTCAAGCCCAATTCCTCAGGCTCTTAAAGGTGTTTTCTGTTACCTCCAACATTCATGGAGTATCTCATATATAATAGGAAATGAGAAAACAATCATTATGAAAAGATATTCTATGCTTCAAAGAGTTTTTATAATAGTGTGAAAGAGACAAAGAACAATAATAAATCTACATACATGATTCTTGACAAAAACGTAAATGCAAT
Source organism: Marmota flaviventris (assembly GCF_047511675.1). Lineage (NCBI taxonomy): Eukaryota > Metazoa > Chordata > Mammalia > Rodentia > Sciuridae > Marmota > Marmota flaviventris. The sequence continues at coordinate 103,061,333 of NC_092501.1, read as the reverse complement.
TAAATAGAGAAAAATTGTCTTTTCAACAAATGGTTCTGGAACAATTAGATATTCACTTGCAAAAATTAAGAAAGAACCTCAACTCATACCTCACCCTGTATAGAAAACTCATTCAAAATGGATCTTAGACAAATTTAAAACCAAAAAGTATGAAACTTCCAGGGCAAAGGTGGGGCAGGAAAAAGGCTTTTTGTAACTTGGTTTAAACAAAGTTTCCTTAGATACAATATCAAAAACCCAATCTATTTTTTTTAAAAAAATTATAAATAAGACTTCACCAAAATTAAAAATTTCAGCTATTCAAAAAGTAATATGAAACCAACTTAAGTATCCATCAACAGATGAATAGATTTTTTAAAATGTAGTATATATACACAATGGAGTTTTATTCAGCCACAAAGGAAAATAAAATTATGTCATTTGCAGGAAAATGTATGAAACTAGAGATCATTATGGCAAGCAAAATAAGTCAAACTCAGAAGGTTAAGGTTTGTATGTTTTCTGTCATATACAAGAGCTAGAGAGAAATAAAAGAAAATAAAAGTGGGGTGGGGCATCTCATGAAAATAAAAGGGAGATCATCAGTAAAGGAAAGGGACAAAGTGGTGGGAGGCAGAGAGGCAGGGGGAAGTGCTGGGGGTGATATTGGCCAAATTGTATTGTTAAGTTATGTGCATGTGTGAATATGCAACAGCAAATCCCATCATTCTATACAACTCCAAAATACACCAATAAAAATGTGGAGGGAAAAGTAGCATTTAGGAAATGAAAAGTTCAGTCACAGATGGGGAGAAAGTTATAAAACACACATCTGACAAACAACTTGTTAAAAATAAGTGGGAAACTATTTGATAGAAACATCATGAAAAAGATATACGGATATAAAATAAGTGCATGAAAGATACTCATGCCATTAATCATTAGAAAAATTAAAATCACCATGATATGTCACTACAAACCTTTTAGAATGGATACTTTAATTTTTTCTAATAATTATAAAGAAGTTCTAGAAAACAATTTGGAAGTTTCTTATAAAGCTAAACAACATGCTATGACTCAAGAATCACATCCTAGGCCTTAACCCAGAGAAATGAAAATTTAGGCTTTCACAGCACCTGTATATAAATACCTGTTACATATTTATTCATGATCTCCAAAACTAAAAATATCAATGTCCATAAACCAACTGGTGAATGGATAAATAAGTCTTAGTACACTCTTAGAGTAGAATATTACTCATCAATAAAATTAGCAAAGCACAGATGTGATCCGTGACTACATGAATCTCAAAAACATTGGAATAGGTAAAAGAAGTCATATTTTTAAAACTGAGATGTAAGATCATTTATAAGACATTCTAGAAAATGAGATACTATAGGGAACAGCAAATAAATTAGCAGTTTCCACTGGCTGTGTATGGGAAACCTGCTCACTACAAAGAGCCACATTTTGGGATGATGAATACACCCTCCATCTCAATTTTGGTAGTTGATCAAACATTGTAGAAGTATATACAGAAAAGGGGTGAATTTTGGCATATGTTAATGGTATTTGAACAAACCTGACTTTAAAAAATTCAGCATCTCTAACACTAAAGCCGTTCTCTCTCTCACTCAGCCTTGTTCCTCAGTGAAAAGCTCCACTCCCTGTCCTCCATCTTCCACTGATGGCTCTTTCATCTCTTACTCCTGGTTACTCCTGGCATGCGGTCAGCTTTGATGCCTAGAACATCCTGTTTATGTTTCTCGGAGATGTTTCTTCTTCTCATTCCAGTTACCACTGCTGTGTTGGTTGCTTCAACATTTTTGATCTAAGTCCTATGCTGACTTCATGCCAAGTTTCTTTTGGGGAATCCCACTCTGCATCAATCAGTCTCCCCGGGGCTCTCCCCTAAATGATCGTTGTAAAACATAACCTTCATCAAGGATATCCTGTCTTCAAAATCTTTAAAATTTTCCTACAGTAGTGTGTTAGTCAGCTTTTTCACTGCTGTGACTGAAAGACTTGAACAGTACAATTTTAGGGGAGAAAAAGTTTATTTTGGGACTCACATTTTCAGAGGTCTCAGTCCATAGACAGCAGGCTCCATTCCTCTGGCCTCAAGGTGAGGCTGAACATCATGGCAGAAGAGTATGGTAGAGTGAAGTGGCTCACATAATGATTAGTCAGCAGAGAAAGAGAGAGAGAGAGAGAGAGAGAGAGAGAGAGAGAGAGACTCACTCCACTCACCAGATACAAAATGTATACCCCAAATGCATACCCCCAAAGACCCACCTTCTCCAGCCACACCCTACCACCTTCAATTTCCACACAGTTAATCCCATCGCAGGATTAAATTGCTGATTGCATTAAGGCTCTCATAACCCAACCATTTCTTCTCTAAACCTTCTCTCATTGTCTTACCCATCAGCTTTTGGAGGACATCTCACATCCAAACTATAATAAGTAGAAAGTCCAAGATTCTTCACAGTAAACATAAGCCCTTTCTGGTGTACCCTCTGCCACTCCAACAGGCATATTTTATGTCCCATCCATACTGTCACTCACTTTCCAGTTCTGAATGTGCCTCATTATTTTTTCTCCTCTGTATCTTTGAAAAGATTTTGGTCTTTTGTCTGAAAAGCTTTTAAAAAATTGTACCTCTAGCCAGACCTTCTCATTCACTGTGACACTCCTGAGATGCCATTGGCTCAATGGAAACTCTATTATTGATTTCAGGTTAAGAGTTGGGTGCTCCAATATCAATGTGCTTGACACTTAACAAGGAAACTCACCTTCCTGCCTTGCAGTTTTGCATAGATCTGGCTAGCCCAATAAACTAGGTGCTTCTTAAAGTGGTTATGAATGACACACTTTGAATCCTCTGCAACTTGAGGCTTTTGGGGAAATATCTTTCAGAGAATTAAGCAAATAAACATAAACATATCACAAATTCAGTGTCAGGAAAATAAAAAAAAACAAACATTGCTTGAACAGTTTACCCTTGTGATCTATATCTCTTGGTATTTTGTCTCTGGGTAGACTAGATTTTAAGAAACACATTGCTTAAGGAAAAACTTGAGACAAATGAAATTTAACAGTGTTTATCTGAGTAAAGAGCAATTCATGAATCAGGCAGCACTCAGAACTAGAGGAGGTTAAGAAACCTCCACTCTACAACAGTTAGCAGTGGTTATTTCTAGACAGAACAAGGAGGTAATATAACTTGATTGGTTACAGATAGGCATTTGCCTTATTTGGATCTGATCAGTTAGATGCTTGTGATTGGTGGACACTTGACTGCTTGTTATATCCCTGAGTTAGGTTTTCAGCTTTTTAATATACTAAGGTAGGTGTAGTCATTAATAAAAAAAAACTCAAGAGAGAAAATCAGGCCAAATTTAATTTAACAATGGGCATCAGCAATGGAACAAGATGGTTAAAACAAATCCCTAGGGCTATAAAAGAGTAGCGATTTCAAACCAGGCATAATCTATAAAGCAGAGCAATTGCAAGAAAAATACAAGGATTAGTAAGTTCATCTTCCTATATTTAAAGTCCTCAGTAAAAGTTTTGGGGGGAGGTTAGCATTATTCCTAGATGACTCCTATGCCTAAATGAGACCAAACTAGTTTCTGAGCTTGCTTGCTATTTGTGGAACTGGTAGATGCTATAAAGAGATTCTGTGGCATGCATCTTTAATCTTTATGCCCTAATAAGCATGAGGTTTTGCTTTTTTGGGACTGAAAGTGGGACATATTTTCAGTCTGTGCTTCCATGGCTGTGCATTGAGGAGGAGAGCAGAGAGGAAGAGAATTGGTGCATGGTATACCATCTGAATCTCTACTCAGCTTGCAACACTGGTTTTCCCCTACTAGAGAAAAGAGGGACAAACACTGACCAAAGTATAGTCAAACAAAGTCATGATGTCCCTCTGCACAGACAGAGAACTACTTCAGTGCCCAAGAGAATGCAGTCACAATGGGGAAAGGAAAGGCTGTTTGTCCACCAATATGAGCAGAGACCACAGGAATCAAACAGAGCAATGTGGACAAATTTATATAACTGAAAATAAAATAAATGTTTCACACTCAGAAGTTCTCTGTTTGGTCATTTGTTCATGTGAGAGGGAGGCCCTAATTAGGAAATGTTAATGCACAATAGAAGGGTTTTGCTATACTTTGTTCATCTTAATCATTTTCTTCTTTATTTCCAGAATTAGGGAACATCTTCTCTCATTTGGGGATTGCTATTTCAATTCATTTTCAGTCATTTTACTTTCATAATTGCTGGAAATGAATTCAAAATTACAAAAACTATAGATTATTCACTTTCAACTAACTCATTGTTTAAAACAAATTGTTGTTCCATGTAGCTTGCGGGATTTTAATCAAATTATATTTTGTCAAGTTAAAGTTGGTGAAATTGCTTTGTATAAATGGTTTCAGAGCAAACTGATTAGCAATGAATTGCTCAAGGTCCTCTTCATGGCCCCTGATGAAGTGCTGCAGAGCCCAATGAGTAGATGCATAAGTCAAGCAACATTGTCAGAAATGGCACTGGCAGCAGGGTAGTGAGGAAAGCCACCCACAGAGAGCAAACCAACCAAAACGCAGAAATGGAAATGGCCTCATTCCTTTCTACTTCCAGAAAACCACCTTGGGACTCTCAGAAAAATATCTGAGTCTATATTAAATAAAGTGTGTTGGTTAATCCTGATTGTCACCTTGACTGGGTTGAAAGATGCCAAGAAAATAGGTATGGCACACTTCTGGATATGTCATGAGGATGTTGGCAGAGATGATCGGCATGTGGGTCAGTGAACTAAAGGAGGAAGACAACCCTGGATGTTAGTGGCACCATCCAATAGGTTCAGGACCCAGATGAAGCAAAAAGTGGAAGGGGAAGCTGGCATATAGGTACATGTGTGACTCTTCCTAAGTAGGTCCATGTTTTGCTGCTGCCATCACCTGCAGATATCAGACTCTAGTTTCTACAGCCTTTGAGCACAGACTCTCCAGTGACTCTCTCCTTCAGTCTCAGACTGGAGCCACATCATTTGTCCCTCTTCTCTGGTTGCCCACTTCCTGGAATAAGAAACTACTGGTTTCTCCAGCTCTCCAGCCTGCATATAGCTATCATGGAATTGAATGATCCTTCTGGTCATGTAAGCCAATCTAATAAATCCTTCTTATAATTACATGTACATTCCACTGGTTCTGTTCCTCTAGAGAACTTTGGCTCCAACAGTTGGTGATGTTCTCATTTTTGTTCCCTCTTCTATCACAGTGGGTATTCTGGGCAAAGCTGGTATATAATCTACAGGGTCTAGTGCAAAATAAAGATCCAGGCCCCTTTTTCAAAAAGGTACTATAATCTATAGGGGCTTGGGGGTTTTTTGTTTGTTTGTTTATTTGTTTGTTTTTCCTTTTTCCATAGTACTTCAATTTGTCATGGTGATTTTTATTTGCTATCTAATGTCATTCTAACTAAAGAAAAATTGAAAGTTGACACTATTAGCATGGATTTTTGCCATTGTTACTTTTTTCATACCAAGCCAGTTTTAAATGCAAATATAAAAATTTGTATTGGAATCAGCAAAATTGCACAATTTGCATTTCATAGCTTATATATATGCATGTGTTCTTTGTTCTTACCAGAACAGTGGAAAAGTTGTACAAAACTAACTCAATTATTGTTTTACTTACAGATGCATGTACATTCTTCAAAGAGTCTCTACCTTCTATTTATTGATAAGTCAGAAGGACTGGGAGGAAAAAAAATTACCCTATCTTTTTTCTCTTCTTCTGTATCATCATTTTCATAAGTGGTTGATTTATGGAGGATAGTAACACAAAGAAGAAAGAAAGATGATACGTTTATTTAGTGTCTACAGTTGTGAGACTCACTGCCTCCTCTTCACATTTGGAACAAGTTTTGTTTTCCAACAGGAAGAATGATCTCCCAGACATTTCAACTCACTGTAGCTGACTCAAATCTGTGCAGAAGGAAGAACAGACAAAAGATCCAAGGAACAGACTGAAGAGATTTCAGAAAAACAGCCCAAAATTGAAACAACCTAAATGCTTCTCAACAGAAGAGACAAATTGTTGTACTTTTATGTAATGGAATATTACTGATAAAGAGGAACAAACTTTTGATACAGACATCAATAGGGTAAATCTCAAGAATAATATGTTGAACAAAGGAGGCCAAAGACAAAAGCAGATATCAAGTGAGTCATATTTTATGAGGTTCTAGATAAAAAATGTCAGACTCAATATATAAAGCAAAATATCCGAATATTGGTTCCTTTGGAGGGGCTGAGGCATGACCAGAAAATGAGGTGCTGGATGTGCTTTTACCTGACAAGGCTGTGGACTCCATGTGCATATGCTTTTATCAAAACTTGTCAGATAGCGCACTTAGGATCTCTAAATTTCACTCTGTATAAATAATAACTTGAAGTTACTTAATATTTCTCTTTCCAAAAAATGGCTCTTGTTGTGTCTTTTTAAAGTAAATTTTAAAATCAGATTGTCAAATGTCACAAGGATTATATGAGATTGGGACTGGGAAAGCACTCAATTAGTGGATCGATTTAGGAGAAAAGACATCCTTACTAAATTATGTTACCCCTGGGATTATTTTTCTTGCCCTTATGGTTTTTCTTACATTAATTTCATTAAAGTTATCTCTGTGGGGAACTTCCACATTGTTGTTAGGTTTACATCTATCTTATTTAGAGATTGGCTTATTTGCACGTGTGAATTGAGTTCCTTTATTTAATTTTTTACAATTATTGTTCAAAAAAGAAAATAATAGTTTTCTTGATGTGGCCGCCTCATTGAATTAGATTATCAATTCTAATAGTTTTAAGCTCATTCTGTAGATTTCTTCAGTTCTAATATCTGCCAACAATGATAATCTTTTCCTAATATTACATGTTACTGTTATTTATTTTTATATTATACAAATAGACTGATTACACTATTTGTACATAGTTAAGCAGCAATGTTACAAGATGCCATCCCTGTCTTGTTTAGGAGAGTAACTTTATTATTTCACTATTGGGATATTTGCTCTGAGTATTTAACACAAGAACATATATTAAGTTAGGAAAATTTTTTTTGTAATTTTTATAAAGACTATCTTTGGTTTTAATATTAGTTTGATGAACTAATAAATTTTAATAAACTATAACTATCAGAATGCTCACATTTATTATCTTCCTTAATGTACTAACATGATCATCTACAGTGATGAATACTCTATTGACACATTTTTTAATTATAGAAATAATCTCTACTTTTTGACAATATATTATTCTTTCAAAATGTGGTAGCTTCCTTTTGTTAATATTTTACTTAGAAATTTTCCATTGATTTTTATAGTTTTGAATCCTGTTTGATTTCCATTTTTCCTCTCAAATGTATTTGGCTTTGATATCAAGGCTATCAATTGACTATGGGAAACTGCCAATTCCTCTTTTTGAAAGAGCTGAAATATTGGAAAAAGATATGGCACAACATGCTCATAGAATTATCTGGGCATCATACCTTTGTTAGCAGTTAGCCTCTGTTTAATTTCCCTGGTGATTATTAGCCTCTACTTAAAAAAAAAAATTTTTAAACTCCTTTTCATCTTATAGTAGTAAATCTTTCATTTCATCTAGATTTTCAAATCTATTTGAATGTAGTTGAAAGGGTATGATTATATGCTTTTCTCATCTGTAATCTTATTGCTGTTGTTTTCCACTATTTTCCAGAAAGTTTTGCCAATGTTTAATCTAATTTGTCTTTCAGAAAAAGTATTTGGCTTTATTTTTTTCTTGATAAATCCGCTTTTACCTATATTACATGTTTCTTTCTACTTTTTTGTTTTGTTTTTATTTTTCTTATTTATTGAACTGAAAATATAGGTAATAAATTATCAACCTGTTTTAATCTAGGAAATGCACTATAAGATTTTGAATTTCCCCTTGAGCATTCCTTTGGCTACATTTCATGGATTTTAATAAGGGCCATTCTTTTTTATATAATTGATGTTTCATTTCTCCATCTCAAGAGGTTCTTAGAAGATTATTTTTAAGTTCTCAAGTGATTAGATAAAGGAGTCTTATTTCATTATTACCATATATTTACATTAGTAGATATTAGTACATTTCATATTTACTAATATTTCATGGTGGTCACAAAACATGAATTTTATGATTTGTAACCACAAGATTTATATTGTCTTTGTGGCATAGTATTTGTGAAGGGTTTTTATGACTGTCTCATGTTTGAAAGGATTTACATGAACCATTCCTGAGAAATATACTTCCATATATAATTCAATTTATTATTGAATTATTCAAATTCTCTATGTTTTGCATAATTTTATTTTTCATTTTCTGGATCTATAAGATATGTACTAAAATATCCCACAATAAACTTTAATTTGATAAATCCTCCATAAATTTCAAGCATTTTTCCTTTTTCTATTTCAAAGCTATGTTATAAAGATATTAAATGTGTATCAGCTATTCGTACATTCTTGGTAGATTTTTAATTTATCAATATAAAATATGATTTTCATTTGAATTTTTCTGGCGTTCGACTTTTGATCTACTTTCATCATTTTATTTTTGTCTGATACATCTTCATTCATTCCTTTCAAATATTCTGCTACATATTTTAGAGATACCTTTTATTAATATCACATATTTGGGGGATTTTTAGTTTTTTTCAGTTTTTTAGGTTTTTTTGCCTTTTCACATTTATCATGTGAACTCTTTGATTCCCTATATTTTATTCTTCAGAAATGTGTTTCTTTTCCACTTCATATTCTCACTGGAAATGGATTTTTCAATGTTGTTCCATGATTTTTTTTTCAGCATACAAACAAAATTTATTTGAAATCCCTTTGATTTTTTTCTATACAATGGTTCGGATTAGCCTTTAAAGCTACTGAATGAAACAAACTCTGTATAGCAAATATGGGCATATGCATATATCCAAGGCCATCACTACTAATAAATCAAATTTATACAATAAAATCTGGTAGTACCAAGGATTCACACAATTATACTCTAAGATTAGAGAGTTCTTTTTTATCTAATACATGGAATCTCCCCTCAAACTCTGTGATCAGGCAATATGAATGACTTTCAGCTTTTGATTTTTTTCTTAATCTATGCTTTCTTTGTATTGATTTATTTTTTTAAATACATGACAGCAGAATGTATTATAATTCTTATTACACATATAGAGCACAATTTTCATGTCTTTGTATACAGTATGTTCATGATAATTCATGTCTTTATACATGTACTTGGTTTTTTTTTGCATTACAATTCTTATAACATATATATACCATATTTTTTATCTCTGTTTGTATATAAGTAGGTTGACACCCAATTCATGTCTTCATACATGTACTTTGGATAATGATGTCCATCACATCCCACCATCCTTGCTAATTCCCTACCTCCTCCCTTTCCCTCCCTCTTCTCTTCCTTATCTAGAATTCATCTATTCGTCCCATTTTTCCCCTCTCTACCCCATTATGAGTCAGCCTATTTATATGAAAGAAAACATTCAGCATTTGTTTTTTGGGATTGGCTAAGTTCATTTAGCATTTCTCCAACACCATCCATTTACCTGCAAATGCCATGGTTTTATTCTCTTTTATTGCTGAGTAATATTCCATTATGTATATATGCCACATTTTTTTATCCATTTATCCACTGAAGGGCATCTAGGTTGGCTCCACAGTTTAGCTATTGTGAATTGTGCTGCTATAAACATTGATGTGGCTGTGTCCTTGTAGTATGCTGTTTTTAAGTCTTTGAGTATAGGCCAAGGACATGGATAGCTGGTCAAATGGTGGTTCCATTCCCAGATTTCCAAGGAATCTCCATAATGCTTTCCATATTGGCTGCACCAATTTGCAGTCCCACCAGCAATGTATGAGTCAACCTTTTTCCCCACATCCTCACCAACACTTACTGTTGTCTGTCTTCATAATAGCTGTCATTCTGACTGGAGTGAGATGATATCTTAAAGTAGTTTTGATTTGCATTTCTCTGATTGCTACAGATGATGAGCATTTTTTAAAATATTTGTTGATTGATTGTATATCCTCTTCTGAGAAGTGTCTGTTCAGGTCCTTGGCCCATTTGTTGATTGGGTTATTTGTTTTTTAGGTGCTTAGCTTTTTGTGTTCTTTATATACCATAGAGATTAGTGCTCTATCCGATGTGTGAGGGGTAAAGATTTGCTTCCAGGATGTAGGCTCTCTGTTCATCTCATAGATTGTTTCTTTTGCTGAGAAAAACTTTTTAGTTTGATTCCATCCATTTATTGATTCTTGGTTTTAATTCTTGCACTATAGGAGTCCTATTAAGGAAGTTGGGGCCTAATCCCACATGATGAAGATTAGGGCCTACTTTTTCTTCTATTAGATGCAGAGTCTCTGGTTTAATTCCTAGGTCCTTGGTCCATTTTGAGTTAAATTTTGTGCATGGTGAGAGATATGGGTTTAATTTCATTTTGTTGCATATGGATTTCCAGTTTTCCCAGCACCATTTGTTGAAAATGCTATCTATTCTCCAGTGCATGTTTTTGGCACCTTTGTCTAATATAAGATATTTGTAATTTTGTGGGTTAGTTTCTGTGTCCTCTATTCTGTTCCATTGGTCTACCAGTCTGTTTTGGTGCCAATACCATGCTGTTTTTTGTTACTATTACTCTGTAGTATAGTTTAAGGTCTGGTATAATGATGCCACCTGCTTTACTCTTCTTGCTAAAGATTGCTTTAGCTATTCCGGGTCTATTATTTTTCTAGATAAATTTCATGATTGCTTTTTCTATTTCTATGAGGAATGCCACTTGGATTTTGATCAGAGTTGCATTAATCTGTATAGTGCTTTTGGTAGTATGGTCATTTTGATAATATTAATTCTGCCTATCCAAGACCAAGGTAGATCTTTCCTTCTTCTAAGGTCTTTTTTGATTTCTCTCTTTGGGGTTTTGTAGTTTTCATTGTATAGATCTTTTACTTCTTTCATTCAGTTGATTTCCAAGTATTTTTTTGAGGTTATATAAATGGGGTAATTTTCCTCATTTCCTTCTCAGAGACTTTGTCACTGATACACAGAAATGCCTTTGATTTATAGGTGTTGATTTTATAACCTGCTACTTTGATGAATTCATTTACTAGTTCTAGAAGTTTTCTGGTGGAGTTTTTTGGGTCTTCTAGGTATAAAATAATATTGTCAGCAAATAGAGCTAATTTAAGTTCTTGTTTTCTTATACATATCCCTTTGATTTCTTTGATCTGTCTAATTGCTCTGGCCAGTGTTTCAAGAACTATGTTGAATAGAAGTGGTGAAAGAGGGCATCTCTGTCTTGTTCCAGTTTTTAGAGGGAATGCCTTCAATTTTTCTCCGTTTAGAATGATGTTGGCCTGAGGCTTATCATAGATAGCCTTTACGATGTTGCTGTTATCCCTAGTTTTTCTAATGGTTTGAACATAAAGGGGTGCTGTATTTTGTCAAATGCTTTTTCTGCATCTATTGAGATGATTATATGATTCTTATTTTTAAGTCTATTGATGTGATAAATTACATTTATTGATTTCTGTATGTTAAATCAACCTTGCATCCCTGGGATGAATCCCTCTTGATCATGGTGTACAATTTTTTTTGATATGTTTTGTATATGATTTGCCAGAATTTTATTGAGAATTTTTACATCTATGTTCATTAGAGATATTGGTCTGAAGTTTTCTTTCTTTGTTGTGTCTTTGCCTAGTTTTGGGATCAGGGTAATATTGGCCTCATAGAATGAGTTTGGAATTACTGCTTCTTTTTCTATTTCCTGAAATAAATTGAAGAATATTGGTATTAGTTCTTTTTTAAAGGTCTTGTAGAACTCGGCTGTGTATCCATCCAGTCCTGGACTTTTCGTGGTTGGTAAGCTTTTGATGGCTTCTTCTATTTCCTCACTTGATATTGGTCTGTTTAAATTGTGTATATCTTCCTGACTCAATCTGGACAAATCATATGACTTAAGAAATTTGTTGATGCCTTCAATGTCTTCTATTTTATTGGAGTATAAAATTTCAAAATAATTTCTAATTATCCTCTGTATTTCTGTACTGTCTGTTGTGATATTACCTTTGTCATCATGTATGCTGTTAATTTGAGTTTTATCTCTCCTCTTTGTTAGTGTGGCTAAGGGTCTGTCAATTTTATTCATTTTTTCAAGGAACCAACTTTTTGTTTTGTCAATTATTTTAATTGTTTCTTTTGTTTCGATTTCATTGATTTCAGCTCTAATTTTAATTATTTCTTGCCTTCTACTGCTTTTGCTGCTGGTTTGTTCTTCTTTTTCTAGGGCTTTGAGATGTAGTGTGAGGTCATTTATTTGTTGACTTTTTATTCTTTTTAGGAATGAACTCCATGCAATGAATTTTCCTCTTAGTACTGCTTTCATAGTGTCCCAGAGATTTTGATATGTTGTATCTATATACTCATTTACCTCTAAGAATTTTTAGTCTCCTCCTTGATGTCTTCTGAGACCCATTGTTCATTTAGTAGCATATTGTTTAGTCTTCAGGTGATGGAGAAATTTTTATTTTTTATTTGTCATTGATTTCCAATTTTATTCCATTATGATCTGATAAAATGCATGGTAGTATCTCTACTCTTTTGTATTTGCTAAGAGTTGCTTGGTGGCATAGTATATGGTTTATTTTAGAGATGGATCCATGTATTGCTGAGAAGAAAGTGTATCTGCCTGATGCAGGTTGAAATATTCTATATATGTCAGTTAAGTCTAAGTTATTCATTATGTTATTGAGTTCGATAGTTTCTTTATTCAACTTTTGTTTGGAAGATCTATCCAGTGATGAGAGAGGTGTGTTAAAGTCACCCAAGATTATTGTGTTGTGGTCAATTTGACTCTTAAACTTGAGAAGAGTTTGTTTGATGAACATAGCTACACCATTGTTTGGGGCATATATATTTATGATTGTTATGTCTTGTTGGTGTATGGTTCCCTTGAGCAGTATGTAATGTCCATCTTTATCCCTTTTGATTAACCTTGGCTTGAAGTCTACTTTTCTGATATGAGGATGGAAACCCCTGCTTGCTTCCACAGTCCAAGTTAGTGGTATGACTTTTTCCAACCCTTCACCTTCAGTCTGTGTATGTCTTTTCCTGTCAGATGAGTCTCCTGGAGGCAGCATATTATTGGTTCCTTTTTTAAAATCCAATCTGGCAACCTATGTCTTTTGATTGGTGAATTTAAGCCACTATCATTTAGGGTTACTCTTGAGATATGGTTTGTATTTCCAGCCATATTTGTTTATTTTTGTTATTTTACTTGAATTGGTTTTCCTGTTTATAAGTTTTTCCTTTAGTGTACTACCTTCCTCTGCTATTTTCATTCCTGTTTTTCATTTCCTCTTCATGAAATATTTTGCCAAGGGTGTTTTGTAGTGCGGGTTTTCTAGCTATAAATTCTTTTAACTTTTGTTTATCATGGAAGGTTTTTATTTCATCTTCAAATCTAAAGCTTAATCTTGCTGGATACAAGATCCTTGGTTGGCACCCATTATCTTTCAGAGCTTGATATATGTTGTTCCAGGATCTTCTAGGTTTTAAGGTCTGTGTTGAAAAATCTGCCATTATCCTAATTGGTTTTCCCTTATGTATAATCTGATTCCTTTCTCTTGTGGCTTTTAAAATTCTCTCCTTATTCTATATATTGGGCATTTTCATTATAATGTGCCTTGGTGTGAGTCTGTTGTGATTTTGTACATTTGACATCCTATAGGCTTCTTGAATTTGGATTTCCAATTCATTCTTCATGTTTGGAAAATTTTATGATATTATTTCATTGAATAGATTGTTCATTCCTTTGGTTTGGACCTCTATGTCAATAACTCTTAAACTTGGTCTTTTTATGCTATCCCATATTTCGTGAATGTTCTGCTCATGGTTTCTTATTATTTTCGCTGTATGGTCTATGTTCTTTTCAAGATGATTTATTTGATCTTCATTGTCTGATGTCCTATCTTCTAAGTTGTTTACTCTGTTGGTGTTGCTTTCATTTGAGTTTTTAATTTGGTTTATTATTTGTTTCATTTCAAAGATTTCTGTTTGGTTGTTTTGTGTAACCTCTATCTCCCTGTTGAGGTGATCTTTTGCATCTTTGATTTTTTTATGTAGCTCATTGTCAAAGTGATCTTTCACTGACTGTATTTGTTCTATTATGTCTTCTTTGAAATCCCAAAACATTTTAACCATGTGTACCCTAAAATCTTTCTCTGTCTTTTTTCTGCTGTAGCTGCCAGTTCTTCTAATGATGTGTTTTCTTGATTTATTTGTGGTACTTTCTTTCCTTGTATTTTCATGTTGCTCATGTGTCTTCCTTTCCAACTCTGTGGATCTGGTGTGTTATTTTTTTTTTACTTTATAGATTTGTAGTGCTCTTGTAGGGTTCCAACAAGATCTCTCCTTTGTGGAAAAGAACAATGTTAACATATCCCAATATCAACAATACATCACCTATGAACAAATTGTTGTTATTAAGACATTTACCGTTTAGTCTCAATGTCCAGAAATGTTGGATTCAATTATTATTTAAAATATAATCAGTAGTTTTATAAAATGGTTTACAGTTTCTGGTGGTGGACAATGAACTGGGGGTCAGGCATAGGACAATATGTTGAGAGGAGAAGTTATGAGGGTATATAGTTAATATATATTAGGCAATCTGAAGGAGAAATCTAGTGGAGAGGGTTAGTAGCAGAGAATATATAGTAGGTAATTTGGGGTAGACAATTATGTGGGAAGACAGTAGAGTACATAAAACAAACATAGACACACATATGTTTTTAGAAAAATACTGGATGTTAAAATAGTATAATTTGAAGGATGAAGGAAGAAGAAAGAGAAAAAAGGCAAAGAAAGAAGAAAAAGAGAGAAAAGAGAGAAAAAAAGGGCTTATGCAATTCTTCTATACTGTATTATTCAGGTTACTCAGTCCTGAAAGTCCTATTTCATGCAAAGTTCTTGGTTTTATGTATGTTGGGGATGTGAGGACCAGAGGTTAAAAGGGTAGAAGAAAAAGAAGAAGAGAAAAATAATAATAATAATACTCTTAGAGATCCGTTTCTTTCTCTTCTCATCCAATAGGTGGGGTTGTCTCATCTAGTAGGTGTCTCTGCCTTCAGGATGGTGTAGGTAACTGTACCTACAGTTACAGTGTGAAAACTGTACCTGGTGTGGAGAGTCTGGAAGCAGGGAGTGCCGGCCACCAGTTCCAGGGAAATAGCACCTCACAGGTCTTTTTTTGTGACCACTCGTCTGACTTGAGGCCCCGGTATCATCTCCCTCGCTTGCCTGGAGATTTACCAAATCCTGATCTCTCTGCTATGCTCCAGACTTTAGTCCCTTCCCCTCTCTTATTTATGAGGTCCCAACTGTGGAACCTCTCACCCCCAGGTGTAAGGGTAAAAGAAATTGAAGTTAAAGCGTAAAAGTTAAAGGGTAAAAGACTGGGTGTTGTAAAGTTTCTAAGCTGCAAGGTCTGAGTTAAAATGTAAAGGATTAGGTATTGTTAGGTTTCTATGCTACCTGCAAAACCTGAAATTTCTGTAGCTGTTAAGACAATGCTTAGAACCGCCCAGTAAACATTTCCCCTGTTTGGTTGTTTAATAACTGAAGGGGTCTGTGTGGTTGCACGTAGGCCTTGTAGGGCCTGAACCAATCAGTTTGAATGTGTACCCTGTTTAGAAATGACCTATCACTCCAGCCTGACCTGTTCCTGCCAATGAATGAACTAATCATGTTTAGGATTTGTTGTTCAATTTTCCCGCGCCTCATGATGATTTGTTCTGATGTATACAAAGCCCTCCGCCCTCCCCAAAAAGTGTACTTAAGCAGTGCTCAGCCCCTGCTCGGGGCTCTGGGCTGCTTTCCCTTCTTGAGTGGGCACGGAGCCCCAGCATGCTGGTTCAATAAATCCCCTTCTGCCAATTGCATGAGTGGTCACTTGGTGGACTCTTTCTCCGACGTTTCGCGGGACCCTTACACAGGTAGGCGGCGCCCTGTTCGCACTACACTCCTGTCCAACTGAGAGCTGTTCTTGTGTTGGGTGGCCACTGTGCTGAGTTAACGCCCTTGGGGAGCGGGGAGGAATTGGAAATCAGGTATCTGCTCAGATGGTGATCCGATCTGATAGGCACGCCCACCACAAAATGGCCAGGAAGGTTTTCCAAGATGGAGTTGGTCTTCTTTCAGTGCCAGGATGTCTGATGATGTGGGGGGAGCTGGGAGATGGCCTTGTGCCATGGGTAGGTAGCAGCCGAGTAACCTGCGAGGGAGCAGTGCACAGTCTGGAGTTCTGCAGAGGTGCTGATAGGTGTTTCTGCTAAGCCGCTTGAGAGCCATGTGGGCTTTGGGAACAGAGTCTGGAGACTTACTTGAGCCCAGAAGCTCTGATTTCTGCATGGGTGGTCGCAGTGCTAGTGATTTCTGTGAAAATCCACTGGCCCCTGGAGATCTAATATGGGAACTGCCCCCACCTAACATGGCGAGAATGTTGAGCCAAGATGGTGGCAGTCTGCTTTCAGAACCGGGGTGTCTGGTGAGGTGAAGGGAGCAGGGCGATGGCATTGTGCTATGGGTAGGTAGCAGCTGAGTGACCTGTGTGGGAGCAGAGTGAAGTCTTGGCGATCTGCAGATGTGTTGGTAGGTGATTCTGCTAAGGCGCTCGCTGAGTCTTATGTGAACCGGAACTTCGGGCTTTGGGTTCTGCTTCACCACTGAGGCCCTGAGCCCTGCACGGGGTCATAGCGCTGGTGATTTCTGCAGAGAGCAGCTGTATAGGGGTCCTCTAACACTCTCAGAAATGCAGTATTCTGACTAGGTGAGATCTGGATCACAGAGCAATATAGAATGCTGCCTCCCTCTGGTCCGCCATCTTGAAACTCCTCCCTGTTCCATGATTTTTAAAAGTAATCTGTAGGTTTTTGCATTTCAGGGATTTTTGTTTGTTTTACTTTTTGGTGTTTTCTTTGGCTTTGTTTTTGTTTAGAGAGACAATTTTCTATGGACCATGCATTTACAACCATTTTATAAACAAGCTCTTTGTCCAAGCTACCTTTTCCCAGATATTTGTACAGTGAACAGCCTCAGAAGATATTACATCCCTTCAGAACAAAGAAAAGATTTGATTGCTACCTTAGAAGGTAGAGATAGTGTTTCCCTTCTGAGCAAATGGTAGACATATTTATTTCCATTTGAAAAAATTTGGGTCCCCTATATTCATGAATCTTCTTCTGTAATGCATCCATTGCATGTTCCTCCATGATGTGTCATTTCATCCTCTTCACATCACCCTGCAGTAATTAAAGTTCAGGTAACCAAAGTAAATATGCAGATATTTATTCTACCTGCTGTGGGTAATAATATTCTTTGTCTCTGATCAATGAAGTTTGTCTCTGACAAGTTTTCATGAAACTAGAATGGGTAATTGATTTGCTTACTAGTCAGGTAATATCTCAGACCCTTCACAGTTCTTGTTATCTTGTTCATTCAATTTTCAATCCCCTATTTTAATGTTCCTCAACATGAGGTCTATGGATCATTGAGCATTTTTGTGACTAAATGAAAACATTTGGGTGTGTTCTCCTGCCTATTGGTACCATCACATCTTTCTAAGGTAGCCTCAAATGGAGCAAATGACAACAGGAGTATGTGTAAATTTGGAAGTGTGAATTGTCAGGAATGGAAAAATTAAAAATCCTTAGCACTATGGTAGGCAAGGTAGGTGAAAAAATTATATATAAAAAAATTGTGTAAATAACCAGAGCACCAAAAAAAAAAAAAAAAAAAAAAAAAGATTATGGCACAGTAACAACCTTTGAGCCTGAACACCTTAGGGCCTTGACACTCTTCCAACCCCAAGATAACCAGTTATCAGAGAACTCTGGAAAAGGGCAAGATTCTAAGCCCATTCCCAGTTTGTGTTCTAATCTTAAACTTGGGCATAATGATGGATTTGAAAACTGTAAGTACTACCATTTTTTGTCCTGACAATAGCCATAACTGTTGCATCAATGGGCTGGATTTCATTATCCATTTGAGAAAATGGTGGACTCTGGGCAGTATGCAGAAACTCCCCCAAATTTTGAAGTTACCTTTTCTCCAGGAAGGTTCAGAAAAATCCTCTCTCCTTTCAGCCTTGCCACAGTCAGGGTGAATACAGGAATGATGATTAGGATGGTGATTGATCCAAACTCATGGAAGACAGCAGAAGACACTTATGATGTAGACTTTATTAATGCTATGCCAAGTCTCCCTATAGTGCTCAAAATTACCAGTATTTGCATTCATGTATCTATAAAGTATTTTTTTAAGCTTCGATTTATTTGAGGAAAGAAAGGAGACATTTGTAAAAGAGAGTGTGTAACCACGACCAGAAATGAGCGGAAAAACAATTGTAAAGAAATTAATCACAAATCATAGGTGCAAATTTCCTCATTTTTTTTTCTAGTCGTGTTTAATTGTTTGGGTTTGATTTGCAGAACAGGATTTTCTCTGCTTCAAATGGAGTTACTTTCCATATTTTTCTCATTTGATATGATCTGGGGAAAAAACACAGATATCCCTTAAGAGAGACAAACAATTCACGTCATGAAAATGGGCTGCATAAAACTGTAATAAATACATATTCAAGGGCATAAATATGTAGTAACACATTGCAGCTAAAAATCAAATATGTGGTAGAATTTCCCTAGAGATAGAAACAGGCTGCATCAAAAGCAATTTATCCTTTCCCGAAAGGCCCCAAATATCCCACATTCTCAGTTCACACATCCTGCCTTCTGGACATCTTTTGACATTTTGAATTGGTAATATTTTCATGTGTTCTTGTTTTCAAACCACAGTGTCACTCCTAGGCAGGTGGGGCACACATTCATATCTCTTAGAGTAACAGCTATTGCCTCGCTTTCTCTAAATGCCCAAGATGGTGATTTACATCTTTCTTCTCAGGATGTGCAGAATAGATTTTCATCTCCCTCTCCAAATGAAGTTTTATCTTTCTGTCCACAATGACAATTGGAGGAAAGCTAAGATCACTTTGCTTTTCATGTTTTCCTCAAACATAAATCTTGTCAATACCTTTTAAAATACAACTCACAAAACAAAGCAATTCTTCTGCCATCATTCCATGTTACAAACCTTACCATCTTTCAATCGGACACCAACTCCTAAGAAATTGTATCTTTGGTGAGCGGGCAGAAGGTGAAGCATAACAAGGATCCAGATCTTGATACTAATAAGGCAGAGGACTTTGGCCCCAGCCCAGAAGGATCTTGTTGAAGTTAATCCTTCAGTTGCTTCTGCATCGTTTCCAATGATACTGATACTCTTCCTCTGATACTCCAGCTCTCTAGACTCTAGATAACTGTAATGGTTAAGTTGTTTGCCTTTCCTGCCCAGCAATAAGGTCCAAAGGAATGCCTGGTTCACCAGATCCATGGCCCTTGCCGGGTTGTTCTGAAGATGGAATAAGGTAATTTATGTAAGACCCTCAACACAATACCATATAGGAGTTAGCTACCATAAACACCATTATTACTACTGTTTTCTATTATTATGCCCAAGCTGTCTTGGGTTATTATAGTTTTTGAGAGATTTTTTTTTAAGTTCTTCTTTCATTTTATTACATTCTAACCTTTAAAAAGCTGACCATTTTTCTTTTCTTCCCAGTTTCCAGGGGTGTGAGAGGAATTCTTTTAAAAGATATGTCAGTGTCCTATTGTATAATGTCCAACATGTGACCCCATAATTTGTTTTTCTCAGTATCTCATCATTCCATAAGCAACCAGCCATATCTCCTTCACATGAGAAATATTCATCAATGTATTCAAGTAATGACAGATGGATGGATGCTGCAAACAGCTTTAATTTAATCTTAAATGTTTTCCCAAAGAAATGAAGCAGAGAAAAAAGTAGTAAAAGTAATCAGTAAGTCAAATAATCGTGCCTAAAACCTTTCTGTTGCTTAAGTAACAAAGAAACCTAATCCTATAATTTATAGGACAAGTAATTCATAAACTGATAAAAAATGTGATCTGAAAGCAGGAAAAAATGTCTTTTAATGATAGAATGCAGCACACTCCACATTTATTTTGAGGCCATAGACTGATCTGAAGTATAGTCTGCTTAGTGAAGACTAAGTACTGTTATTTAGGATGCGATCGGACAGTTGTGGTAGGTGGGTGTCAGTTTTGAACACTGGCTGACAGCGTGATCATTGAATTCTAATTCCATTAGTCCTCTACTACGGTCTTCATCATTTACTAGCTAATCTTGGACAAGGTACTTAACCTTTCTGTATCTAAGTTTCCATATCTGTACTACAAACATAATGATAAAATTTACCCCATGAGACTGATTTGAGAATAAAATGGAATATTGCATGTGAAATCAGTCTCTGTCCCACTATAAATAATAAATATTATTTATTAATATAAAAGGGCTCCTTTTTTAGTTTTATGGAAAATAGATATCTTACAACATGAATTTACTAGATCTCAGGTTAAAATTTTCTTAGATCTAAAACTATGGCTAAGCTATATCAGCACATAACTAAAAAAATAAAGAAATAATTTTAAAAAAAAAGCTTTCATCACAGATCTTTAGGCCCAGATCTTCCTTTGTTTTTGTTTTTGTTTTGTTTTTCCCCTCTAATAGAAACTGAGGTTCAGAGTCAAGTGAATCATTCTCATACCAAGGACCACTAAGACCTTATAAATGTCTCTGTCTTGTCTCATTTGATTTTTTTATTTCCCATTTCCTCCTTCCTCCTTTCCCTGGCTACCTAATACAAACACAGGTGCTTCCTCTGCTTATCTCTGTGTAGTTTTGAAAAGGTATATTGAAATACATAGGCAGGTTTGAAAAGTTGTTTATGAAGGCAGAGCTCCTCATATACACAAATGCTATTGTACCAGAGATCTGAGGTGGTTATGATTTCACTCGCACTATGTTTATAAAATCTATTTACATTTCTGGGTCTACATCTAGGTTGTTGCCCCTGGCTGCTACATAGTGTTCCACACATCCACAACATTTTACACATTTACTCACCCAGAGATTGTCACCTGAGTAGTATTCAATGTTCTGTTTCTATCCGTTCAGCTGAAATAAATATACCTATTCATGTTCTCTTATGGAGCTATGAAAAAAAAAGGAGTGCTTTCTGGAAATGGAATTCCTGGGAAAGGAGAGACCATAACTAATTTTACTAATATAGCTAGATGGCTTCCTAGAATGATTACACTATTAACTGACATTCATACCAACCCAACTGTTATTCTAAAACTACTATTCTAAACATTTCTCACTTTGGCCCATCATCCAACTGTCACGAGGTTTTAAATTGTCATTTTATCCCACATTTTCTTAATAGCTGGTGTTGACTTTCTATTTATATCTTTATCCGGCTTCTTGATGAAGTCCTTATTCATGACATTGACCTATTTCTAATAACATCTCCTCTCCATCTCTTGTGAACGTATAGATCGTGTTTATATATCTGAAATAACTAGTGTTAGATTTTTCAAGTATTTCCCTGAGCCCCTTATCCACACATTGACCATATTTATGTTGTTATTCATTGAGCAGACTTTATTTTTATGTAGCCAAGCCATGCATTATTTTTCTTTATGGGTCATAATTTTGAATCATTGTTTAAGAAGTACTCTGTCCGATTCTAACCAAAGTCACAAAAACCTTCTTTGATATTTTCTTCCATTAACTTTTCAAGCCACATTTAAAGTAGAAAGGGTGGGTTCTAGTCAATAATAGTATTGCAATAGGAAGAGAATCCAGCGTAAGCCAAACTCAACTTCACCAAAGCAGAAAAGAGTTTTTCAGACTGGGATAAGTGAAGGCAAAGGGATAGAAGAGTACAAAGAGTGTAGTGCATGTGACTAGATCACTTGGATCTGTGAGCTGGCACTTATCTGGAAGAGATACAAATTTCTCCATCTTTGTGACAGAGGCATTGTTTCAACAAAGCAAAGAACCTATGGAAATTAGGTACTTACCCTCCCACAGGGCCCAGGAAAGAAAGAGCAAGAGTTTTCCCCATAAATCTTGGCATTTTAAGGAGAACTGTCTCTCAAGTCCACAAGGAAATACTTCGGGGTAGCAATATTTAATCTCAAAGAGGTACAAGAAGAATTTATAGTTGAAAGACCTCTTAAGTAACTGCTTTCAAAGGCACTTCAGGGGCTGACTGTAGTGATTAAGATTCTTCCCTGCTCTTTTTACCTTCCCAATCATGGGGTGAATGGGCTTCCTCTGCTATGTACTTCTTCCATGATTTACTATTGTCTCACAGCAGGCCCAAAAGCAACAGGGCCAACCAACTTTGGACTGAAATCTCCAAAACTGTGAACCAAAATAGACCTTTCCTTATTTTAAGTTGGTTATCTCAGGTGTTTTGTTACAGTAACAGAAAGATAGCAAATATAGCCTTTTTTTTTAATGTAAGCTTTCAACTGATTAGATAATGGCCATCCACATCAGGGAGGGTGATCTACTTTACTTAACCTATGAATTCAAATGTTAATTTGATCCTAAAACACACTTACACTCAGCACAATGTCTGACCAAATATTTGGGCACCCTGTGGCCTAATAAAGTCGGCCCATAACATTGACTATCATAGCAGCCTATCTGCTTATCACCAAGTTTATACAAGATCAAACAGTACATTCTCCTGTGGCATGGAGCTTTCTCAGGTAAGCATGTTAAGGAGGTCTGGGGTCATCCTAGGGACACAGTCTTATGCAGCTAGAAACCAAGATGGAATTTGGTGGTCTTTTAGTAGAGTTTGGATGGAGTCATTATGTGTGAAGAGTTCTGCCATTCTCCAGCAGAGTTTACCTCTCAAAATAATCCAGCCACAATGGGGGTTTTTTGGTATATTTTAGAATGTAACTATATGCAATGGTTCCAATATGTACAATATTTAATTACCAAGGTTTAGTTAGGTAACACTCTTCCCCTCATAACACTTTTCAAATTTCAATTGCTGTGGCATATTAACTCTGAGTAATTGCATGAAGTAAAAACTTCATACCCAGCTTTTCAGTCCATAAATCAACACATAAATGACAGCTAGGTAGGTCAGTGACCAATCATATCACTTCTTTCCAGGTCTGTCTGTGACTGGTTATTGCACATCTGTCACTCAGTTCTTGAACAGATAGCAAAGAAAACAGTTTTGTTGTCCTCTTGTCTCCCAGTGATGAGCCCATGTGACAGTTTACAAAAATGGGTAATCAAAAGAATTAGGCAGCAAAGATAAAAGTGCAGCAAAGAAATAAAAACTGGTAATGCTGGAAGTGCAATTAAGATTGAGCATAAATCCAGTTACAGAGACTATAACTGCCCACAGGAATGTGGACACTGCCCCTATTCCAGAGATGAGATTTGCTACCAGAGCACTTAGTGAAAATAACCATAGGCATAAATGAGGAAAGTGTCTGTGACAGACAATGCAGGTATCACAGAGGAAGTGAGGCCAACAAGAACTTCACATTAAGGAACACTCCAAGATAACTTCTCAGTACCAAAAGTGCAAAAGACAATCTGTTGGATGACTATTAATATCTAGAAAAGAATACGATGATTCTTTTAGCTACAGAAAAGATGATTGCTTCATATCATTAGTTATACAATGAGAATAAACACTACTAAAACTACTCTAAATGTTCTTAACCAAAATTCCTTTAAATTATTGATTTTCTAATGTTTTATATTACAGTAAAATTAAAATAATAATTTCAGTTTTTCATTTCTTGTATATCTCTGACACTAAGAGAATTTAAAATGTTCTGAAAAAAATTAAGATTTCAAATATTTTGCAATTTATGGACTTACCATTTTTTCTTGTGGATTATAAGGAGCATTTTTCATGTTTTCAGGATGCATGGTGGGTTTTGTGGTTCCACCCTACCATGCAAAGCAAAATCGACTGTGTCTGTCTGTCTGTCTGTTTTTATCCTATCTTCGTATATATACCTAATATAAATACTCTTTCAGCTTACAAATCACATTATTCAAACCTTTGCTGATATTTTGTCTGCTTGATCTGTCAATTTCTAAGAGAGGCATATTAAATTTTTGAATTAAAATTTTTGTTTCTTCCCCCTATTTTCCTGTCAGTTATCACTCTTATTCTCTATGATTATATGTTGATGATTGTTTTATGTTATTCATCTACTATTTTTCTTTTCTTCAATATGAATTACACATTTTTCGCTCACAGTGCTTTTCTTTTACAGTCTACTTAGAACATTAAATCATTACTCTACGTTCATTTTGATGAAGACTTCTTTTACCCATAGTGTTTTCCAACATTACTCTACGTTCATTTTGATGAAGACTTCTTTTACCCATAGTGTTTTCCAACATTAATTTGACAGTTATTAAGTGTCACAAAAATTGCATATTTATTAGATATTAAATGCTAAATTCAATGGCTTTTACATCAGTTTGAAAGTATTATCAGCAAGTAGTGTTGCTGTTGACAAGTTTGTTGAAAATTTGATACCTGTTCCATTATAGTTGATTAGCTTTCTGGAAAATTTTAGGACTTTTCTATACTTCAATTTCATCATCATATTTTTGGGGGATGCTGGGGATTAAACCTAGGGACTTTCTAAGCAAGGGCTTTGTTACTGAACCCACCTCCCAGCCCTTCACTATAATTTTTCTGTATGTGTCTATCTTACTTTATATTTTATGAGCCCTTTAAATTTGAGGTCTCATATTTTATTCACTTCTATAAAAATCAATAATTCTTTACAGTTTCCTTCCATTCTGGAACAGATGTTTTTATATAGATTTTTACTTTTCATATTGCCTCTATATCTCATTCTTTATTTTACACTTCTGTCTAGTATCTTCTTGAGGAGTTCTTCAGTCTGATTTTCCATCTCACTAATTTGTTCTCCATTTGTGACATACCATGCTTTAATTCCTCTGTTTATTTCAACTAATATATTCACATGCCAGTATTTCCAACTGATTTGGCTCTATACTCGTTTCATATTTCTAATATATTTCATAATTTCCTTTATATTTTTGAAAGCATTCAATAAGCTAGTTTTAAATCCTGATTCCGTCTTTCTAATTTATTTTTATTGGTACATTATAATCATATAAAATAGCTGGGTTCATTATGTGATATTCATATATATATACATATACACACACACACATAACAAAATTAGTCAATCTCATTCTTTAGTACTTTCCTTTTCCCTTTACTCTTCCATCCCCCAAATCCACTTGCTCTACTCTACTGATATCCCAATTATTATTATTATTATTATTATTATTATTCTCTTAATTAGAACATTATAGTTATATATTTATGAATATAAGCAGGATTCATTATATTTGTACATGGACATAGCATAATTTGGTAGATTTCATTCCCCACTACTTCCCATGGTCTCCCCTCCTCCTCCCTCTCAATTTCCTTCCTTTTTTCTATTGGACTCCCTTCTATTTTTGTAGATTCCTCATTTTTTATTCCTCTTCCCCCCCCCAGCTTCCTCAGATGAGAGAAAACATTTGACACTTTACTTTCTGAGTTTAACTTATTTCACTTACCACAACGTTCTGCAGTTTCATCCATTTATCAGTAAATGACATGACTTCATTCTTCTTTATGATTGAGTAAAATTCCATTGTGTGTATATATACACATCACATTTTCTTTATCCATCTGTTGACAGGTATCTAGGCTGGTTCCATAACTTGGCTATTGTGAATTGTAAGGCTATAAACATTGGTGTACGTGTATCGCTATAGTTTGCTAATAACTTTTTTGGATAAATACCGAGTGGGATAGCTAGTCATATGATGGGTCCATTCCTAGTTTTTTGAGAAATCTATATACTGCTTTCCAAAGTGATTGTATTAATATGTATTCCCACCAACAATGAATAAGTGTATCATTTTCCCTACATCCTCACCAGCATTTATTACTTGTATTCTTAATGCCTGCCATTCTAACTGAAGTGAGATAAAATCTCTGTGTAGTTTTGACTTGCATTTCTCTTGATTCTAAGAATTTTCAACATTTTCTTTCATATATTTATTGGCCATCTGTATTTCTTCCTTTGAAAAATGTCTGCTCAGTTCATTGTCCATTTATTGATTGGGTTTTATGTTGAGTTTTTTGAGTTCTTTATGTATTTGGATATTAATCTCTTTTTGAAGTAGTAGCTGGCAGATTTTCTCCCATTCTTCAGGCTCTCTCCTCATGTTCTCAATTATTTCCTTAGCTGTGAAAGATTTATTTAATTTAATGTTATCTCACTTATTGATTCTTAATTTTATTTCTTGAGCTTTTAGAGTCTTAAGAAGGAAGTTGGTGCCTGAGCCAATATGTTGGGATATTGACCCTGTTTTTTTTTTCTACCAGTTGCATTATTTCTGGTCTAATTCCTAGAATTTGGATTCACTTTGAGTTGAATTTTTTGCAGGATGAGAGATATGGGTCTAGTTTCATTCTTCTACATATGTAATTCCAGCCCAACGTCATGGGTTTTTCTTCAACAGAAGTTTTTGGCACCTTTGTCAAGGATCAGATGACTGTATCTACATGGATTTTTCTGTGTCTTCTATTCCATTTTATCCTTTTATTCTAATTCACCTGATTTCATTGCCCATTTACTGTCTTTTATCACTTGTGACCATCCACATGTCTGTTTTTCCATGCAAGAGTAGTCTAGGGATATCAGACATTTTAAACTTGGCAAAGTATCTGTGCCTTTCCTAGTGAGGAAAGATGGCAGGAATAACTGTCTTCCATTACCAGTAGGTGAATGCATCTTAGACCCTGGTAAACTTCCCTGCACCCACACTGATCCTCTCTAAGAGCTGACTTCCTAAATGCAGTATCTTGCCTACAGACAGATATTTGGAGAGCACTGGAGAAGAAAGATGCTCAGGGCCTGGACTATCCTCTGGGCCTGTTCTTGTCAAGGCTCCTCCTTGTCCAGACTGCACACCACCCTGATGTTGGACTACACCAGCACCTCTCACTGGCTCTAATGTGCTTCTGTTGTTTTCCACATTACATTAAGAACACAGCACACAATGTTTAGCCCAGGACAATGTGGAACATATCCACCTGATATCCTTGAATTCCCAGGATGCATCAGTGGCGAAGAGAAGAGAGACTGTTTATTTTTTATTTTTAAAAAATCTTCATCATAAGTAAGATGGCCAATTTCCTATTTTTTTTCCAAGATAATTTGAACCAGGCAATTTAGGAAGACTTTTCCTCAAAGTTAAGTGTAGAGTCAGAAAAAAGAAATCAATCTGCCTCAGAATTATATTCAGAGCAAGTATAAGGCAGTTATAATATAAAGCAAATACTATTATGGGAAAAGATAAGTTTTCCTTTTGGTTCTCTGGCCATTCTTTTTAATTCTTATAGATGGCTTCTCCATCTTTTCTTTCCTTTTTTTTCCAGGCAGGGAGACATCTTTTGCTGCTAAAGATCCAACTCTGGGCCTTGAGTTTGCTAAGCACATGCTCAACCACTGAGCTACACCCCAGCTCTTCCCATCTTTAAATGTCAGGGTTCGCTCTTCTCACTCCATACTTTCTCCTGGGGTAGTTTCCTTCATTACTTATCTTTGCCTGCTTTTTGCAATCTTTGGACTGATGTGTTTCTTCATCCCGCACAATTATCAAAATTTGAGTTCATAAAAGCAACAGTCTAGTTAAGATCTGTTGAAGATCTCAACAAGGACCAACTTGTGGGGTGTGTGAGCTGTGCAACCCTTAGTTTAATGTTCTGTTATCTTCCTCTTGAAATTTAAACCATGGTACTGAAAATGATACAGCCAGTCTGGTCCTAAAGTGATATTAAACAAATATTCCTTTATCAACTTTCTTTCCAGAAGAGCTTCTCCAGTGTTTCCTGGTTAGTACAGGCAGCTTTTGATCCAGAAGCCCTTGCCAGACACCCAAGACTAATCCTTCATGGCTCCTGCCTGTTCAACCACAGAAGATCAGTCATCAGGAAATCCTAATTTTAATTCCTAAACATCTCCAGACATCTAACATTTTCATCTTTTTCTACCACTTATATAAAATTATCCTCTTCTTTCTTGACTACCACGGTAACTTCAAGGTTCATCTTCTCACCTATGCTTCTGGTCTCTTCTTCCCCACCCATCTTTCCTGCAGGGGCCATCATCAGAGGTCCTCCAGCACCAATAGGCTTACACTCTACAAGGAAGATAGAAGGAAAAAAATATCCATAAAAGGAGATTGTTTGAAATACATGCTAAATAGAAGATTAAATATTATGCTGTAGTCCCTGAAAGAAAGACAACTCTAATTGTGATTTATGATAGAGAGCAGTCAAGTAATTTTAACATTACAATGCATTAATTTTAAAACATTTTTCAAGTATTCAGTTTATGGACTTTTTCTCTTTAAGAAAAAAAATTAATTCAGATTTCCTATGGGCGATGAATTTTGCAGAGCCTGATACCAAACGTTCAATGTGTCTCCTTCCTTAACTTTCTCCTGCGATTCATTCTTGCATTGTTATAGGATTTTGCATTTCAAAATACATGTAATGCCACCCTCCTTCTTAAATACTCCACAGTAGCACTCTTTACAGTAGCATGAATGAAATTTCACCAACTGATGCCAATCTCCTTTCTGGCCTCATTTTCAGATTTCTGCCTGTCCCTCCAACAACACTCTGCATTAACCACTGCACATGAATCAAGAATGTATTGCTCACTCTCATGGGCCCATGCTCCATGGGCTTTTCTCCACCCAGGAATGTCCTTACCTTTATTTGGCAACTTCTATGCCTTTTAGATTCATCCTCTTACACCCTGTGTTTTCTCTGTGCCTTTCTCTTGGGCATAGCCCACCCCAGGAAATAAATTACTCATTCAATTAAATTCTATAATGTGACATACACATCTATATTATAGTGTTTGCTGTAATGCACAGTATCCATTTTAAGATGCACCTTTTTATATTTTAACAACTCTAAAATCAAGATGTGTCTTATAATAGCAAAATTGTTATTATTTCAGATAATTTAATTTAAAGCCACATAAAATAATGGTACACCTTACAATTGATGACATCTCGGATTAATGAATTATGGCAATTCTTTATTATATAAATCTTCCTTTCCTTCTAGACCCTGAATGTCTTGTGCGTTATTCATGCAATCCATGTATTAGAGAATATATATATGTATATATATTCCATAAATGAAAATTATCTAACCAAGTAGGTAATACATGCACTAAAGAATGAAAGATAGAAGAAATATTGATAGGTAATAAAATTTTGACTGGTCAAATCTGAATAAAGTCTGTGATTGTAGCCATATCAGTTTTCTAGCTTTAGCTTTGTACTATACTTATTTAAGTTGTTACCATTGGGGAAATATAATTAAGGATACATTGGATCGCTCTACTATAGTTTGCAATTTTCTATGAGTTTAAAATTATTTTAAACCAAAATGTTTTAAGATCAAATATATGTAATAAATAAATATAAACCATGCATACTATTATATATATATACATATATAAAAAATATGTACATAAAATCTAAAACTTTGTTAGCAATAAATCCACAGAAATCCATTTTATTTTATTATTTTTTATTTTTATGTTTTTGGTACCAGGGATTGAACCCAGGAGCACGTGGCCATTGAGCCACATCCCCAGCCGTTTTTCTCTTTTGTTTTTGAGAACAGGGTCTCACTGAGTTGCTTAGGACCTCATTAAGTTGCTGAGGCTGGCCTTGAACTTGTGATCTTCCTGTCTCAGGCTTCCAAACCACTGGGATTACAAGCATGTGCCTCCTTGTCTAGCCCAGAAATCCATTTTAAAAAGACGATAGAGTTTTGACAGATATAGAACAATATAGACACTGTAGAATGAAATCATTGCTTAATAGCTATTACATTTTACTTGTTACTGGTGTTCCCTTGACCCACCTTTTCTATGTAACTGCCTAACAGAATACTTAGCATCATTGTTCAAGACTACCAGTATTACTAGAAGATATTCCTTGTATCTTGATTCTATGACTTTACTGTTCCTCTCAAAAATAAAAGTATTTAACTTCACTTTTAATCAAGAAAGAAAGGAAGGAAGAAAGAAAGAAAGAAAGAAAGAAAGAAAGAACAAATGAACAAATAAAAAAGAAAGAGGTTTTATTTTATCTCTGTAGTCAGGATGCACAGTCTGTAATAGTTAAAACTTCCATCTCATTTAATGTCCAAGTTTCACCCACTAATTGGGCTTGCTAAAGCAGACAAAGAGGGCTGCTCCTTCTTTTGTTTCCTAATTGTATTCAGATTCTTTTGCCCTCTTTTCCCTCCAAGATTCATATAGATTTCTAGGTTGATGGGAGAGGCAGAGCAGGTAACAGGCATGATCCTTACTTGGCTGGAAACGTGTCAAATGGGCAGTAGATTCCCCAGAGATTGCAGAGTTTTTAGAGCCAACACCCGCTGGACTTTGCAAATGGGCAAAATAAGTCTCTTCCTCCTGGGCCTTCATAAGAGCTCCCTGTTCGCTCTCCTCGCAAGGCCAAGGACTTCTTCTGTATTACAAATGCAGTTTTCCTTCAGTACAACCAGTTTCTTTCTCTGTTCTGCTATATTAGGCTGATATCATAACCTCTTGCCTTTGAGTCTTCAGCTGGGCCAAAGAGGATGGTGGTGAAGGCTTATAAAATTGGTGGCCTGCACCTCTTTTCAAGTTCTGAACTGTCCAACTTTATCTGCCATTTGGGGCATGAGGGCCTTGGACAAAGTAGAAACACAAACATTCCTCTTTTTACAGACACTTCATTGATTTATTCTATTACATTTGGGATATCGAGATTTCTTTTCTAACAACAATATTTTTTCCCAGACAAGAGATTATCAAAATAATACAGTCACTTTAAAATATGATTTTTTTCCTTTTTATCTTCCACTGTACAATCCTCTTCAGTGCCAGAAGTCTGCAGGCACAGAGGCCTAAGCAATGGTTTAGGGACACAGTTTATTCTGGCATGGGACACTATGAGAGACCCAAGAGAATGGGCCTGCCATAAATCCAAACTCTTACATAAATATCAAAAATTTCAAATCTGGTTTCAAATCATGTCATGCATTAGAAATAATCATTTCATATGTGCTCCAGAATATTTATTTTTTTCAAAGAAAGCATGGATGAAATTTTTAACTGAAAATTAAATAAATTCTATCAAATAGTATAGATGACAAATACATATATGGTAAAACAAGCTATTTCCATACTTTATTTGGTATTCCACTTTAAGCATTGCTACTTAAAGAGAACACATATACCCTCAGCAATGATATCTCATCAATATTCTTAAATTTGAGATATAAGCACTCAACATGTTTTAAAACATGCAAAATAAAGTCTGTATATTTGCAAATGAGTTCTGCAAAGGAAGCAGGTGCTGCAAAGGAAGCAGCATACATCTGGCTCTTAGGGTATACTGAATGTTTAAGATGTCTTTCTGAAATGGCTTTGTGTAATTTTAATGATCTTATTAATACAACATTTTTTTAAAAAAAGACAACAACAAATTTCAATAAAATATCCAATCTTTAAACTTTAAGTCAAAGGCTATACACATGGAAGACTGAAAAATAACCAGCTTTAAAATCCTGTCCTTTCAACAATACAACTGCACTCTCAAATATGCTTTGTTGTTTTCTTTTAATTCACTAAAATT
This sequence comes from Marmota flaviventris, assembly GCF_047511675.1. NCBI lineage: Eukaryota > Metazoa > Chordata > Mammalia > Rodentia > Sciuridae > Marmota > Marmota flaviventris. The sequence goes on along the minus strand of NC_092501.1, from coordinate 103,029,502 downwards.
AATCTTATAGATGTAGATGCCAGATTTGCATTAATTAAAACTCTACTGTAGAAGCCAGGCTTAATTGCAATCAAATTTGCTTAATTATGCATGGCGAGAGATTCCCAAAGAGAAAGGTTTTAGTAAGGATTTTGGTTTTTTGCATTGACAAAATAAATTGAAATTGTCATTTTTTTGTGTTTTATGTAACACTTGTAAATAATTTGTGGAGCACCTTAAGTCTTCTATGTAAAGCAATGTTATTGCTTAAGTAATTATAACAATCTGCATTTTTCATTGTTAATTGTGGGTGTCAGACTCATTAATTTTAATTTACAGACTATAATGAAATTAAGAAAATTTTGTGCTGATATGCTGAAACTTGTCTTACAGGAAGTTGTTTAATACAACTGAAGTTTGAAAAAGTCAAGCCTCATTTTTGCAATTTGTGTTTTAACCAATACAATCATTCTACAGCAGTTTTTTAGTAAACTTTCCCTTCAATACAGGAACATATAAACCATATGACAAATTCTTGATTGTAAAAATCCCTTGATGTTCCACAAATAGCAATAATTAAACCTAATTTTATATTTAACTTAGGATTATACTTTCTAGTTAAAGCAAACCTACAAACATTAGGAATATAGTTTCAATTTTATTTTTATTTTATTTCTATAAGGGATCCTGTGGTTGAGGAAGAGAATGTTTCTGAAAAGATAAATATAACAAAAATCAATTTTATCATTCTCAGATCAATGGATTATCAGTGAATTATTTAACATATTTCAATGTAGATTACCCACATTTTATTTTGTCTCAAATATCTGTGATATAGTGTCAAATACTACATATGAGTAGTCTTACTTTATTTTTTAAATTTGAAGTTTAAACTAACTGATTCATTTGGAAATTAGTAAAGCACACAATTTTCATAAAGAAAGTTAATGACAAAGAACAATACTAAATCTCTTTTATTTTCATGTTAAGACACTGCATTTTGTTCTTGAAGCCTGTTTAAACTTTAAGTGGTATAATTATTAATATAAAAATATAATGGCAATAGAAAGTATCTTTCATGCTTATTTAGTACCAAGTCAACTCAGGGAAATTAGCAAAAGAGTCTTCACCTCAATTATTATTCATCTAATTAAAAATTCCAAAACAATTACTATAATTCTACTTAAAACCAAGCATGAAAGTTTGATGGTTGAAAACACAATTGTTGAATGTTTCAAGAAGAAAAAGACAAAGCAAAGATTATTCCATAATTAATGCTAACCTTTAATTACTAGTCTTTTTAAATCGAATTACTCTGAAGAGGTAAGAAATCACCAGGAGCATCTAGACAGGGCATTTCTACATGTCACACTTTCCACAAGGTATTGGTGGTGGGTCAGATTCCTTATAAAAGACATGATAGAAATAAGAAATGCCAAGATATCAAATAAATTGAAGACAAGCACCTAAAGGAATTTCCCCATAATTCTTAAGCAATGAGAAGATAATGTGATTCAATGTTTAACAAATTGACAGGAAAAATTCAGAACACTTTTCCTCCAAGACTGAAAATTGAAAATGACTTCTGTTAGCCTCCAAATGTGTTCATTTTTTATTTCTTCAAAAGAACATTTGACCACTCTTCTATTTTTTTTCCTATTCTTAATTCTAATCCATTTTCAACATTCCCTGGAAACCATCTGACTCTATTGTCCCAAACAAATTTTTCTATGACTTTCCATGCCTGTCCTTAGGATATTATAAAGGGCTTCCTTTACTGAAATGCATTTATAATACCCTGTGGATATTTAAAATTTACTATTCTATCATTTTTTAAGCCAAGGCATAGTTATATACAAATCCATTAACAGAACTTGTTTGCCAGTGCTCCTTATTCTTTAGAATAATTTTCTCTCTTAATTCTACAATTGTCCCTATTCATTCTTAAACCTTAATTTTAATTTGCTCTCTCCTTAGAAAACCATAATTCGCACTTTTGTCTCCCTCATCACTCTTTGTTGCTAATTTCTAACTATTCTTTGCAGGCATATTTTTGCCGTTTTTTGTCCCTCTTTGTTGCCCATCTCCTCTATTCCATTCTCTGTCCCCATTTCATCCTGTCCTCTCTGCCCCTGGTTTCACCCAGAGACGCTATTATGGTGATTGATTTACACAGTGCAGAACATTCCATAGGTATCATATTGCTATACAACATACACATCCCATACAACAATAAATCTAAAAATAACTAGCAAAAGGAGACGTTTAAGTTGAGAGTTAAAAGTGCTAACAGGGTCAACTGGTACAGTCATTGTGTGGATGGTGGTTTCACTACCTTGGAGACAAATGGGCAAGAGCCAATGGAGCTGGGCACTCGTGATGAAATCAGTAATAAATCAGACACAGAGTATAAGCATGAATCAAATTACTGTACTCAAATAGGAGCTAGGCACAGACTTGAAAGGAAAATATGTCATTTCCTTCCCTTCTCCACCATCTCGTTTCCATCTATTTTTAAATCTCTCTTGCCTGATACCTGTCTTCTTTATTCCCAGCCTGATTGTGAAGTTCTCTTATTCTATAATTTTCTACAAAAGCAGGGTTCATACTAATCCTGAAATGCTTATGCTTCTTAATAAATATAAAGTAAGGTGTTAAAGACAGACCTCAGTTCCTTAAAGAATCAGAATAACATCTGTATCTCTTAAGAAGGGAAACCCCACTCACAATTCAAAAATGAACAGGTGCCACGTCCCCAGCATAATTTGTAATCTTTCCCTGGACTCTAATCAGAGCACTCTATCACCTGCGAGAAGACGTCGCTTTGTTGTCACCGTTCTTCCAAGTTCCTAGACTCACATTATTTCAATTGTTCTTTCAATCATTCGGTAACCACCCTCCACTTGGGTGTAGCCACAAGTACCTCCGTGTTAAACCACTTGTGAGACATATTAAGCACAACCTCAAACAATGCAGAGAAATATTGATTTGTGGAAAACAATGGCACCAGACAGAATGAACTAGCTGTTCTCTTAAATGGGTCACCCGTTTAAGGCCAATATCAAAATTAGCTCCAGAGAAGAGGTAAAGAAATAAATAGACTTTTCCAACTTCTTAACTGTTCTTTAAGGACTTAATCTATTTTTTTTTTAATTCTGGAAAAATTCAAACATAGTTAAAAAAGTAAAGAGAATCATAAAATGAGTCCCATAGATCTATCAAAAAGAGAGAAGCATGTAGAAACACAGAGGACACATAAAGGACATGTCCAATTGCTTACCAGCCTCCCCAGGGTTGTATCACAGATCTATCCTTATGTCTACACATAGACTTCAATGTACAGGAATCAGGTGTTATCCATTTAAAAAGAACCCTTTATGGGAGGCTGAGGCAGGAGGATCATAAGTTAAAAGCCAGCCTCAGCAACTTAGTGAGGCCCTAAGCAACTGAGCAAGACCCTGTCTCTAAATACAATATTAAAAAGGACTGGGAATGTGGCTCAATGGTTAAATGCCTTTGGGTTCAATCCTGTGGGGTGGGGAGAAGCCCTTTATCACTCAAATATCAGTAAAAGTTTATTACAATGTCATGTCATTTCAATTGATAAAAAGAATTTGTCAACTGTCTGCTCTGTACAAAGAACTAAGCTGGCCAGGATGAGGAGACTGTAGAAAGATGAACTGCTCCTTAAAGCCTGTTAACCACATTCCTTTATCAGTACCACACCCACCGTGGCTTTCACATCTATCTGGTGCCTTTCATTTTGAATCCACCCTTTAGCAGAAATTAATCTACAATTCTTGGTTTTCTCTGTTTTGAACAGCACAGTTGTTGCATATCTATGAACTTTCCAGTCTTAGAAATTTAGTTTCATGCTGGGCTCAGTGGTGCATGCCTGTAATCCCAGTGGCTCGGGAGGCTGAGGCAGGAGGATCACAGGTTTAAAGCCAGCCTCAGCAATTTAGCCAGGCCCTAAGCAACTTAGTAAGATCCTGCCTCAAAATTAAAAAATAAAATGGGCTGGGGATGTGGCTCAGTGGCTAAGTGCCCCTGGATTCAATCCCTGGTACAAAAAAGAAAAAAATAATTAGGTTCTCTTCCACTCTGTGTGCTTTGTTTATGTTTGCTGTTGTTGTTATTCTTATGGGATTCTAACAGTTTTATTCCTTAATTTTTATTTTAGCCAATTTCCACAATAAACAGGTATGCCTGAAAACTAATCTTTTAGGCCCCCACTTTAATATTCAAGCCAATTCTATCTGAGAATCAATACTTAAAATTGGCAGCATCATCTATATGATCATGGTAAGATTCCGTCTGGTGAAGTGGAAAGGACAGGAAAAAAAAATAGAGAAGAGGCCTAAGAAAGTGTTGCTTATCTGTATTACCTCCCATTTTTTATGTTTGATTTTTTTCTCTATGTTAGCAAAGCCTTATTCCCAATACTGTCTCCATGTTTTCATGAATAGTACATAAGGGATTAGTGGAGAGTTGGGGGCAAAGAGGAATCACAACTACCATACATCCCCTATGTAGTTTCTAAATGTTTCTGGGAAATATCATCCAGTTCCCCTTTTACAATATTGATAATCAACATTTTTCTACAACATTTGTCTCAGAAGGATGTAAAGTAAGAACTATATGTGGGTGATATGAAGCCATCCACCACTGGAGGAGGACAGTATCTTAACAGTGCAAGCTGAGAATGACCAATGAATACATTCAGAGTGTTTGGGACCCTGGAGTGATGTACAGTGATCATTTTTCCTCACATTTTGGTCTAGCTGTATCCTAGTTGATTGGTTTGCAAGCTATAGAAACCTACACTGAATAATTTGAGTTTTTAAAAACTTTTTAATCAACAATTAAAACTCTATATTTTATGGCATATAACACAATATTTTGATATATGAATACACTGTGGAATGGCTACTTAACATAGGTATTATTATGTTAATTCTTTGTTTGGAGGTAAGAATACAAAATCTACCCCAGCAATTTCCAAGTATACTAGTATTAATTATGGCCACCATGATATCTAATAAAGTCCTCAAACTTATTCTTTCTAATTCTTATTCTGCCTACTGAAATTTCATGTCCTTGGACCAAAAAGGACTGGGAATATGAAATTTTATGTCTTTGGACCAAAAAGAACTATGATCCCCCCTCCACCACCCTCAGCCTCTTTACTTTAGTTCTGGGAGTTTGATATTTTTAGATTTCATCTATAATTAAGATCCTTCAGTACGTGACTTTGGGTCTTGGCTTAATTCACTTAGCATAAGACCCTATGGGTGCCTATCTTTCCCCCCTTAATGCTGTATTCAAGCTCAATGGCTTTAAATACCATTAATAGGCAGAAAACTTTCAAATGCATTTTTTAGCCTAATATTTCCACTGAAACCCAGTTCCCTTTGTTCAACACTAAGGCAATTCTCAAACTTAACTTTTCAGGATTTAAAACTCCAAATTTTTCTCTGCAACCTGCCCCGTCTAGATCTCAATAGACTCATGTTCAACTTCTCTTTTCTCACACCTACATTTGCTCTAGCAGCAAATCCTATAGGCACTACTTTCAAAAATCTATTCAGGATCTGGCCACTTCTCAAAACTTCTGTGCTCCCATCTTGATTGGAGTCGCCATTTAAAGACGCTCCTCTGGATGATTGCTATAACCTCCTAAATTTTTCAGGGATTCTGTCATTTGCTCACAGCAGCCTATACTTTGCACAGTGACAATAGAATGGTCCTTTAAAAAAAAGTTATATCACTTCCTGATGAAATGCCTCTAAGATGACCATCTCGCTCAGAATAAAAGCCAAATTTTCATAATGGCGTCTTTGGACCTTACACAGTCTGGCCTCTGATCACTTTCCAGGCTCTACCTCCTCATGCTCTCCCCTTATATAGTACGAGTCTGTCTCACCCACCTCTTTGCTGTTACTTTAGCAAGTGCCTTCTTGGGAACTTTGCACCTCCTGTTCCCTTTCCCATGATACTCTTCCCCAGACAAGCACAGCTCATTGTGTCACCTGTCTCAGGGCATTATTCAAACACTACTTTCCCAGTAGGGATTTCTTGAACTACTTTATTTAAAAGTGTCCCCTCACCTAAACCAACCATTAAATATTCCTTAGCCTCCTTTCTATTTTTATACCACTTATTGCCACTTAATGCAACATACATTTTATTTATATATTTTTTCACTTTCTCTTCCCAAAATGTAAACTTTATTAGGGAAGAGATTTGTTTGTTTACTGTCTTATTATTAGTACATTAAATATTCTTGCTCTCAAATTTTAGGATGGTTTCAATGACATGGACTCAGTCTATAAATTATGTGATTTAAAAGTCAGGTAAATATTATACATATCATCTTCCTGGTTGCTCTCCTTTGGAAATAACCTTGTTAAGACTGAACTTTGGCACCTGTCTCTACCACTTTCCAGTCTTGGTGGTTGTGGCCACTAGAACAAACTACCACGAAGTTGGTAACTTAAAATCACACAAACTTATTTTCTCAAAGCTCTAGAAGCCAGCATTCCTAAATAACGATCACTGAACGGAAATCTAGTGCCTTTTTCTTTTTTTGTCTGTGTTCAAATCTTCCTTTGACCCCTTCTTATAAGGATGCACATGGTTGCATTAGAAATCTACCCTGACAATACAGAGCAATTTCCCCATCTCAATATCCTTGACTTAACCACATCTTCAGAGACCTTATTTTAATGTAAGGTGACACTCATGGATTCCAGGGATCAGAATGTATGTATTTGGGAATGAATAATTTTTCAATATCCTACTATGTTCAAAAGAGTTGACATCATATTTTCCCATTCATAATTTCAGAGAAATCTGTATTTGTCAAAGTAAACCAGCTTATGATGTGGCAACAATAACAGAACAACCCAAAATCTCGTGACTTCGGATATGAGTGTTTGTCTCCCACTTATACCATAGTCCAATGTGGGGAGGATTCTGTTCCACCTCATCCTTCAAGGATCAGACACTTTCTGTCATGGAACTAGTCTCCATTGTTTCTTGGCATTGTTCTAGTCTATTGGGGAATAAGGAATAAGACAAGATCACACACACGTGTGGCTGTGAGAACACTAGCAGCCCCTACCACAGTATCTTTAGGCACTTTTTCCATCCTTTCTGTGGCAGACTGTACTATTTTCAAAGTACTTGTTAGCCCAATCTGGGTTGCCCCAGCCTTTGACATTCCCCCTGGGAATAAGATTAGACACTGTCACTCTCTCGAACTCAAGCATGACCATGTAACTTGGTTTGACCATTGAAAGGTAAGCAAAAGTGACAACTCTGGCCCTGGCCAGAACCCAGGCATGTGTCCACTCCTACAGTGAACATTGTTCAGGAGGCTTAACAATGTCTGTCTATCTGAATGGTCAGGAAGAAGAGAAGAACACAAATGCTGTGATCCCAGTATCCCTTGCAGCATCAATAAGTCATTTTGATATACTTCCTTTCTCAATGTGGGAGATTAGATTATGTGCAAAATAGAGTATTTGCTACATCTCCCTTCCTTTTAACTTCCCACTTTCAGAGAAGATTATACATCTTCATTCTATTGAATTCAAGAATGGTTATGTAGATTTCCTCAGCCAATGAAATCTAAGCAGATGCTACAAGTGTCATTTGGGGATATAGCACATGATTCAGCCATCTTTCTGTTCCCTCTGCCAGGAGACAAGCAATGTGGCAGATAAAGTCTGCTCTACTGCACAGGTCCTTCAATTCAGAGAGCATGGAGCAGAGCTATAGCAAACCCCGATGGACATATTATGTGTTTTAAAAATAAGCCTGTTAGGCTGGGCATGGTGGTGCATGCCTGTAATCCCAGAGGCTTCAGGAGCTGAGGCAGGAGGATCACAAGTTCAAAACCAGCCTCAGCAAAAGCAAGGTGCTAAGTAACTCAGTGAGACCTTGTCTCTAAATAAAATACAAAATAGGGCTGGGGATGTACTCAGTGGTTGAGTGCTCTTGAGTTCAATCCCTGGTACCAAAAAGAAAGAGAGAAACCTCTGGGAATATGTCTCAGTGGTAGAGCTCTTGCCTAGCATACACAAGGTTCTGGATTCAAATCCCAACACCAAGAAAGAAATTATCTTTCAATGCTATAAATCACTCAAACATGGAGAACTTTTTAAAATAGATCATGAACTGGGAAATATATTCCATTATTTCTCACAATTTATCAATGGTTAATTTTTGAACTGAGGATGAGCTAAACTCAAAAAAAGCTAGATTTTCTTAGAATTGTCTCAGTTTACCACCTTAACTTCTTAACTGTATCCACCTTTCCATTCACTTTTCCATTTTTCTTTCTTGAAAATTTTTTCCTTGTTTTTGTCACCTATTTTTCCATCTCTTTCTTTGCCCTGATAAATCACTAAAAATATTCTCTGATGTGGAATCATTTAAGTATTTTAATACACTGATTCTACAGTGTATTGAAGTTAACTTTGTATTGAAGTTTACTAATTTTTAATTTTTTTAATTTTTCAGGGATATTGTCAGTGGTTGTTAAACACAGTCATTATTTAAAAATGAAGTTAAATACATTTATAATTAAATAAATTATATTTCAAAGGAAGATAATAAATGCTCAAATTCATCTCTTCTTCATAATTTCATGAGTTTCACGAGTTTCTAATCTTACCAATTCTCTTAGATTATTGATCTATTATATCTGGTAGAAATGGTATATAATAACATGCTACTGTACATGTCTTTTAAACTTTTTGTGTTAGTCAGCTTTGCATCGCTGTGACAAAATACCTGAGAAAATCAACATTAAAAAAGGAAAGGTTTATTTTGGCTCATGGTTCCGAGTTTTAGTCTAGATGGTTCTTTGGGGCCTTACAAAGCAAAGCATTAGGTAGTGAGTGCATGATAGAGCAAAGCTGCCCACATAGCAGGAAGAGAAGGGAAAGGGGACAGCGTGTACCCTTCAATGGCACACCTCCAATAAACCACTTTCTCCAACTAAGCCCTACCACCTGAAGTTTCCACCACTTCTCAATAGTTCTTTAAGTTAAAATCCATAAACGTATTAATCAATTTTTAAGTCAAAGTCTTTATTATCTAATCACCTCCTAAATGCCTTACCTTGTAACACTGCTGCTTTGGGGACCAAGCACATGAGCTTTTGGGAGACGTCTAAACCATCGCTATGGTGCTCTCTGCATTCAATGATTTCACACTGGTGGCTTGAAAGCAGATATGATGGGAATATTTACATCACAGAAATCAATACACTTTACACATCAGAGCTTTTGTTTGTTTTTACCAGCTCCACACTCCTAAAAATACATACTTATAAAATGTTGCATAAATTTTAAGTCTAAAACAAACAAGGGGCAGTTTTTAGAGAAGTACATTCTCTCAGTTTTCAGGACATACTTTCTACATCTCTAGTAATATATTGTCTGAATAGCCCTTTTCTCTTTCAAAAATATGTCTGACCATAGCCAGATGTAGTAGCACACACCTGTAATCCCAGTGGCTCAGGAGGCTGAGGCAGGAGGATGGCAGGTTCAAAGACAGCCTCAGCAAGAGCGAGGCACTAAGAAACTCAGTGAGACCCTGTGTCTAAATAAAATACAAAATAGAGATGGTGATGTGGCTTAGTGGTTGCGTGTCCCTGAGTTCAATCCCCAGTACCAAAAAAAAAGTACATATATATATATATGTGTGTGTGTGTGTATGTGTATATATATATATATATATATATATATATATATATATATATGACTTTATTTGGAATGCTCTAAGAATTAAACAATGGGAATTAAATATGTCAGAAGGAATTCACTGCTCAGGAAAAGAGATCAGCAGAAGATAAGGAGATAAAATTTTGTAGGCCAATAAGATGATTGAATTTTCTAATAGGGTTAATTCTTTTCTAATAAGGAAGAAGGCCTCAACTACTGGAGGGGAAATAAGGTTTTACCATATAGGAAAGTGTTTACATTTCATATATCATATCTATTGAAGTGATTTCAATCTTTAAAAAAAACTAAGCTTTCATAAGCTAATCACCTTCCTTATCTTCATATTCTGACTAATTAGTAATTATAAATTGCCTATTTTAAAACAGGATCTAGGACACAATGAGAATTTTTAAAAAGTTAAATCAACTGGGCTGAATGCCCAGAAAAATTAAAAATTTAGTTTAATACTCCTGGGATTCCTATGTGAATGTCTATATGTCTATGATTGGGTTTATTAGACATAACTAATTGAAAAGATAAAATATCTGGAAATTAAACCTCAAATAATGTTAGTCAGAGATAAGAAAACATTTTTTTTTAATCAAAGTTCACTGGTCAGGAAAAAAAGTCTACCAAGCAACTTAATTCAAGTTTTTTTAAAAATAAATTTGAGTTGTTCAATACACCTTCAGTTAATACCTATAAACAAAAATTTACTCTCTAAACCTACCAGTAAGCTTACTAATTGAGTCAGCAATAGAAAAGTTTCCAAGAAGAAAAAAATTGGAGTTAAATAATAAGAGACAAGGAAAGGACTGAGCAGATGCAGATAGACATGTAGAACAGAAGGAGAAGAAAAAAGCAGGAAAGGTAAAGTATTTAGAATATATTCCAAGGACTATTCTTAGGTTACAGGCACACAGTAAGCAAGTCATTTGACTTGTACTACTCTCAGCTGCGTTAGTGTATCAGCTTATTAAAGCTCACTTTTATTGTCTTTTATTTTTTTAATGTCTAGCATACAACTCAGGATGCTGAGGCAGAAGGATTGCAAGTTTGAGGCCAGCCTGGGAAACTTAGAAAGACCCTGTCACACACAAAAAAAAATTTTAAATGTCTTAGGGGGGATGTAACTTGGTGGAAGAGTGCTCTTGGGTTCAATCCCCACTACCACACACACACACACACACACACACACACACACACACACACACCCCCCACAAAAAGAAAAAGGAAAAAAGGCCTCATATAGTGCCTTGCATGTTAGTAACATCCCATAACTTATCAATTAATTAATATTTACACCATCAATATTAAATAAATCAGAGCTCTGCTTTGAATAGATCAAACCAGTAAGAATGCATATCCCAGAACTATGATATCCATGCTGACAGTCACCAAAAGGAATGCTACCCAAAATAGAATCAGCTGGATTTCTTGGTTTAAGATAAAAATGATAACAGATGCCTATAATGACCACACCATATGCTATGGTAATTGCAATATTATCTTGATTTTTGTTGTTGTTTTTAACACGGGCTTGACCCAGCATTGAGGCCCTGGTTAGAAGCTGGTCCTTCTTGAGCAACTGATTAAGTTCATCCCCCACCATTTTCTTTATAGGACTCTCACACTACAAAATCAACAATCCCTACTCACCCAGGGCCAGGCCCAAAACAACCCTATGCCCTGGACATGCAAAACTATTCAAATTAGCCAACTTGCCCTGGGCCAGAATCTCACCCCCTGGTTGTTCCCTATAGCACCAGCATGCTGTCCCCTTCTCTCATTCAGAACTGTAACAAAAAGTTCATCTATCCAAATGTAATTATATTATATCCTGATCATTAAAATCATCTTCAAATCTTATAAACTGCAGCCATATTGGATAGGAAAAAATTAAAATAAAGCAAGTAAAGTAACCAATGGCAATGACTACTGTGTGCGTGCATGTGTATGTGTGTGTGTATGTGCGTGTGCAGTTACTGATATAGAATAACTTAAGCCTTGACAACTTAAGTAAGAAAAGCCTTGGCAAGCCACACCTGCTGACATTGTCTTAAGGTGCACTCTGTCATTGGAGCCACCATTCAGGAAAGAAGAGTCCCAGAGTGAAGAATAGATCCTGTGCAAGAAGAAGTAAATAATAAAATCATCCAGCGCTCTGTGGTTGTGACTGTGACCTCCCCAACTGATCTTTAATCTCCCAAACCCCACCTTAATATTCCAAGATTTTGAGGGTCAAAAAGCATTTTGGTCTATTCTATGAGCTGAAAGTAGATATCAATTAGTAATGGTGAAGTGACTCAACCATTATTTTAAAAACTTCCTAATCTCCCTGAGCTTTAGTTCCTTATCTATAAAACCTAAATAATGGCTCCTAGGTTATTAGATTAATAGAGATGACAAATGTACAGCAGTTTAGTCCTTGATACAATAATCCTTAATTCATGATTGCTATGCTGTCAAAATAAAAATTCTGCTACTAGGTGTCATTTAATCTTGAAGTTATCTTTCATCGATACTACTTCCATTTTAGGATCATGGTTCTTATCCTACCAAATCCCTTTTTCTTCATCATTTAGAGTGTAATTCACTCCAGGGTCTCTTTGTTTCCAGTTGCTCTGCACACCACTCCCTGGCATGCTGCTGAAGGAAATACTGATACCTATGCATCAACTTCATACTCCCCATCCTCATGTTCAAAGTTCTTCTTTCTTACATCCTTTCACCCTTGACTCCTTAGCTACACATCTACCCAACTTTTCCCAGTGGCTGAAATGTACTTCTGGTCATCAGAACAGCCTAATGCCTGCTCCCTACATTCCTCAGAAGGTACCATTAGTCTCACTACAACACTTGGTCCTGTATTTCAACTCCCTCTTAGAAGGCTCCTCAAAGAAAAATCCTCACCCAGTCTTCAAGGGCAGTTCAACAGTGTGCTTTCTGTAGGTTTTCTTCTATCCCTTCAAAATTATTTCCACCGAACTTGACTTTTCCCTGCCTTTTTCCTTGATACCATAAGTCTGGAAACTTATTTTATACCCTCTAGAAAATTAGAAACATTATTAAGGCAAAATTATGTCATTGATTTCTTTTGCTGGCTTAGCGCTTGACCCAAAAGTATTCATTAAAAATTTGATTGCCTGAAAATAAGAGGCCAAAAGGAAATCCACATTTATTGAGGACTTACTGTGTGTCAAGCCCATGCCCTGTGTACTTTCTTATTGTCCCCCAAAAGCTACTGTGACAGTTTTGCATTTTTGCCATTTATAGATAAGGAATGGCTCATGTGACAACCCAGTGACATGAAGTCATATACCCAGGGCTTCAGCCTCAGCCAGCCAGTCAAAAACTACCTTGCAGCAGTTGACTACTCTTTTTTCTCCCCCTTGAAGACTCAAACCATTCAGATCTCAGCGCCTCTGTACTTTGGTTTCTTCTCTTCAACGAGTCTTCCTCCAATTCTTCACATTACTATTTCTCTCATGACTAAGGTCTCAAATCCAACTTTCTCTCTTCAGGGAGATCTTTCCAGGCCATCTGTGCTAGAGTGGTCCTCAGCCACTCTCCCGACAGCACACCATTTGACCTTCTAATAACACTAGAGAAGGACTGAATTTATCTGTGACTGTTAGTTATAAATAAATCTAAACCCCTGCTGTTAGGTGATTCTATATCTTACATTTAGACTAGGCCAAGACAAAGGTTTATTTTTTCATAAAGGTGTGTGATTCAACATTATAAACCTTAATAACAGTTATTTTTAATTGAAACACCTGTTATTAACTTTTTATTTGTTCTGTTACTTGTCTTTTAGTAACATTTTGTGACTTGAGAGGCTAAGGCAGGAGGATCACAAGTTCAAAACCAGCCTCAAGAGCTTAGTGAGGCCCTAAGCAAATTAGTGAGACCCTATCTCAATATAAAAATTTTTAAAAAGGGGCTAGTGGTTAAGCACTCCTGGGTTCAATCTCTGGTACCAAAAAAAAGAAAAAAATATTTAAATTATAAAAATTATTATGAGCCATATGAAATGGCTGCTTTTGTCAGTTAAAAAAGGTGTGGAATTGGTAATTCCATGCAGATCAACCAGAGAGACAAGCCTCATTGACTGATAATCTATAGATACCAGTTATAGTTTTCTAGGTTCCCAAATTGTTATGCTCTGAGACAATAGAATTATGGGGAAAATATTACCCTTCATGATAGTTTACTTTTCTGAACCCAATGAAGGTGTTTTCTATACCACTCAAAATAAAACTCAAGTGCCAAAGAGAATTCTGATCTACCTTTGGTATCTTTTAGAGAAATACATGCTGTGAAACAATTAAACACCAGTTTGCATAGATAAAAAAAAGGAAAACACTTTGAAATGGGCACAGTTTAAGAGATCGTTTTTAAAAGCCAATCTAACTATAGGCACATACACAGTGAGACACAGTGCATCCATCAACCTTAGAAAAAGGTTTCTGGTCTGAGTATTGACATGCAGGATAGTGGCAGAGCTCGAGATAATGGCAGCTTTATTCCTAGAGTGATGTTTTTAGCTGGGACTTCATTAATGTGTGCAAGGTTGCCTGAGAGAAAATAACAGATCAAAAATGTCTGGGGTTTGCAGAAGATTTTTTTCCCGTAGACAAATTATTATAAAGAATTTTCTTATATGTCTCTAGATTTCACTAATTCTACCTTCAGACAACTCTAAATTATTCACGTAGATTATCCAATTTGTGGGTTAATTTGTAACATGATTTTAAATTAGTGCCTATCTAAAGGGACACACTGCTAACTAACCCCTTTTCCTGGGTATGCACCAAACTGAACTCAGGAAGGAGTCACTTAAGTAGATCCAAAAAGCAAATCTGCTCAATTCAAAAGTTATCCTACACCAAATGTTTTGAATTTCATATTATGTTAGATCATTTTGATACTATATTTCTTTGCGAGGGTGTGGTTTTGTCATCTTTGTTTTGAATGTTTGGATTCAACTTTCCAAATGCTTATTTACTCCATGCAGAGGATTAAGTGTGGACTTGAGATACACTTAGGAGAAAAATCACTATGTGAGTTTAAAACTGCCAGCTCTGAACGGTAGTTATGTTGAGTGCGCAAGAGAATAGCGAAGTTCTTCACTCACCAGCTTTATAAAAGTCAGAACCGAAATCTTTAATAAAAGCTGCTGGATACTGCCAAGAACTAAATTTAAAAGAGTAAAACCAAATCTAAAGAAATAAAAAAGAAAGATAACAAGGATTAAATCACAGCTCGCTGAATGTTAGTCCTGTTCTCATAACAAATGAGAATGATTTTTTCCAACCCACAGAATACTTCCAGATTTAGGAGCTTCTTGAACTTGTCTAGGTTTTCATGTATTTGAATCTTAAAAGCTTGGCACTAACAGAATTTTTCTTGCTTAGCTAGAAGCGAATATAAAAATCTTCCTTGAGGAACATTCTTTGTAGGTTGAATGTTTTTGAAAAGCCCCTGGGAGACAAGGCCTTGGTACCTGGGACAAAGAGAAATGTGTGGAGCTACTTACAGGACACAAGAAGAGAAATGCATTTGTAATGAAGCTTGCGTTGGATGGGATCAGGTGGAGAATAAGCTAGAAAGCTCTGGGGGAAATGTGCAGACTTTGCAAAGCTACGTGCTGTGTTACAGGTAGTGATGAGTTGAATTTCATCCCCAGTTAAATTCATGTTTAAGTCCCAAACCACAGGATGTAAAAATGGGACTTAATTTGGAGACAGGGTCTTTATAGGAGTTATCAAATTAAAATGAGGTCATGAGAGTGAGCTTTAATAAAATATTGCTAGTGTCCTTATAAAAAAAAAAAAGAAGAAAAAATTTGAACAGAGATTCTTGTAGAGAGATTGGCATGTATACATCAAGATGTCAGCCACAGCCCTCAAAGGAATGCAGCCCTGCCAACACCTTCATCTCTGACTTCCAGCCTGCAGCACCATGAGATAATACACTTCTGTTCTTTAAGACACACAGTTTGTGATTCTTTGTTATGTCAGCCCTAACAACTGATACATATAGCAAGGGAATATATTAAGCCCTAATTCATCTCTACATTAAGATCTTCAGTAAAATTTATATCGCACATTAATTCTATCAGTGCAAGGGAATTACTTCTGAGGCATGCAAAGAGCTTCTAAACTCTGGATAATTGCAACTATGTTGGGATTAAGACAGAAAAAAGACACAAACTGACAGATAACAACTCAGTTACTCTACATACACCTGCCTTCACACTGTACGTGATAACATTCCACAAGGGAAAGGAAATTCTGCATCTTTGTCCAGTCTCTCTTCTTCCTTTTCACATCCTTACCCACCTTTCTAAGTCTCTTTATTTATAAAGGAAGGCAGAGCAGAGTCTGCACTTTGAAATAAAGCAGGTGAGTTTTTAAATTTCAGCTCTGCCACTGGCAAGTTAACTTAAATTCTCTGAGGTACAGTTCTATGATGTGTAAGAGTGAAAATTTCTTTAAGAAGTCACTGTCACCAAATCTGTTGACACCTTGATCATGAAATTCTCAGCCTCCAGAACTGTGAGAAATAAATTTCTGTTGTTTGTAAATGGCCCACACTAAAGGCTGTCATCGCAGCCTGGATGGACTAAGACATTGTGTGGGCCACTTGCTTGGATCTTGATGTGAACAAATTAATGAAAATAATTTTTCAAAAAATAATTGGGAAAATTTGAATATAAATGGTATTAGGTATTGTTAGCTATTTGTTTACTTATTTATCTATCTTGCTTTTCTATGTGTGATAATGACCTTATGACTTTTCCCCCTTAAATATCCTTGCATGTTATAGACATACTGAAGTATTTACGTTAAATATTTGGGATTTGCTTTAATATACTCCATGAAAAGTAAAATGAGGGTAGAGTCTTCATTGAATCAGAAAAATGCCAATAATTATTGAAGTTGGTAATGAAAATGTGAAAGATTATATTATTCTCTCTATATTTGAGTATAATTCAAATTTTCCAGAATAAAAAATTTAAATATTCTTTTAAACATATACAGTTCAAACTTGTTAGATACAAGTTTAGTAAGTTTATTTTTGGATCAGGAGTAGTCTTTCATTTCTACTAAATGAAAAAGAAGAATCTTTTCTACAAAAACAGGTTTTTACTGAAATGGAAATATATAACCCACTGAGCAACCGCCTTAGGTGCCCATCAAAGTTTTTCAAATGCTTTAACATAAAAGTTTATCAAAACAAATTTATATGGGAAAGTACAAACTAAAAATAGGAAAGATTGTTCTTTGAATATTAGAAATTTTATTTTTTGCCAGATAACATAAAAAGGAAGGCTTGGGCCTTACATATATGGAAGATTCTGAATTTCCTCTTTTATCGAAGATAAATCCATGTTAATGGGTGGGTAATGTCACAATCAAGCTCTATCCGTTATGAATCACAGAACAATATCTTATGTCAAGCAAAATCTGCAAATACTCAAGAAGATATTATCAAAAATGTTAGAGCAGTAATAGGTTTGAAAATGTTTCTTCCATTTTTTGACTGATCAAATAGGCAAAACTTTTTAAATGTTGGTGACATGTAATTTAATTCATACTGATAAAAAATCTGCATTCTACCAAAAGAGAGCTCATAATTCTTCCCAGCTCCCTTGTAATGTGTAAGAAAAAATTATAATGACCATAAATTAGCACAGTAAAGAAATCCTGCTAGGTTTTTTTAAAAAAATTAAAGCTATTTTCTCTAATCAAAGTATAATATAACAGAAATATTCAAATAAAAATAATAAACAATTCAACTATTTGTGAATTAAGAATCACTCTTCTAAAGAATTGTTGGAGGAAAAAAAATATAAATTAATTACAATGATAATGCTACCTATAAAAACATATAAGAAATTGTTAAAGAAGTATTTGTCAGAGGAAAATTTATAATCTTACGCTTCCATCATTAAATAAGAAATAATGAAAACAAATGAACAAAACAATAAAATCAAGAAACTCAAATTTAAAAGCAAAAGAAGTAAAAGAAATGAGATGTGACTTTATAGAAATAAAAGCTTAAAACCAACTAATTTGAACATAGAGAAATATTAAAGTTTTTAAAAAGGCCAAAGTTTTGTTCTTTGAAAAGATGAATTAATTAGATAAATCTGTGATATGACAATATAATTTGCAAAATGTTAAGCATAACAATGGGGTTACAATTACTGGTAGAACTATTTTTAAAATATTTAAATATCTTAGAAAATTTTATGATAAAACATGGAAATTTTGATAGAACTAAATTACACAAAATGATTAAAAGTGCCATCTATGTAATAAAATGGAAAGTAAGAAAACAGAGCTACCTCTCAAAGTGACATTGGGACCATACTCTCTTAATAGACAAGTTCTGCTAATTATCTTCACAAAGGAAAAATTGTTCATGCGTTTTTAAAGATGGTTTAAAAAGCATTACAATGTACAGAAAATATCAGAATTTGTTTTACAATGTTGTAAAGTCCATCAAAAGCTAGTGAAAGATTCATGGAATTCATGGGATTCATTATCCTTTTGTGAGAAGATCCCTGAGTCTTCCAATTTCTTTAGGTACAACGTTACCAAATAAAACAAATCTCTGGAAAAAAAAAATCATTGCATGAACTAATTTAGGAATACAAATAAAAACAACCCTTAAAAATGACAAAATGAATCCCCCAATATTTTTAAAGGTCAGCACAACATAACCAAGTATGGAATACTTCAAAAATGCAAAGATGGTTTGATCTGAGGAAGTCTAGAATAGGATTCCTCTAGATCTGAGGAAGTCTAGAATAGGATTCCTCTAGTAAAAAATTAATAGTTAAAAATTATATAACCATCTTAATAAACCACCCAAGAGTGATTCAATGAAACAAAACTAAGAATTAAAAACTGAATAAAAGAAAAATATGAATATTTCAAGAATATTTCAAATATGGAATATTTCAAGAACGCAAAGGTTTGATTTGAAGAAGTCTAGCAATAGGATTATTCATACTAATATGACAATGGATAAAAATTATATGATGATCATTTCAATAGATACCCAAAAGCGATTTGGTAAAATTCTTTAAAAATTCAGAATAAAAATAAGAAAAATCAGTGGACAAAAGAATAAGATAATGTCTTACCATAGCCTATCACAAACCAACATCCAAAATCCTGCTGAATAATAGGGTATAAAGTCATTTATATTAAAATCTGACTAATACAAAACTGCCTGTTAACATTGTACAAGTAGTAAAGTCATTAAATAGAAGGAAAAACAATAAATACTAGCAATGAGGTATTAAAACTATATTATGATCACCTAACTGGACAACACGAAAGAAAATAAATGACATTTTACTAAAACTATTAAGGAAGTCTAAAAGTATGACTAGTTGCTAAATTAACATACATGACTCAATTTCTTTCTTAGATAGTAATAAACAGTGAGATTAGGAAATGGAAAATTATTCCACTCATCATAAAACCAAAACATATAAATGCCTAAGGGAAAATATTGATGACACATGATTTCTTCTAAAGAAAACTCTAAAAATTGAGGAAATTTTAAAAAAAAGACATGAATAAACCGAGGTACCACATATCTGCATTTTAAACCCCTGTATAATAGAGACTTCACATATGATTTGGTACAATTAAATGCACAGGCTTTGGATTTGAGATACTGGAAAACATTTAACCTTTCAGAGCTTGTTTATTCAGTTCTAAATAGTTACAAAGGAATATCCGTCCAGTAGGATTGATGAGGAGACTAAATAAAATGGTGCATGTACCTAGTTAAGATTAATAATGTTGGCTATTGTAAATTATTAGTATTTCATACTGAACCATGAATGTTAAACATTTTCTGTAAAGGGCTAGTTAATACATATTTTAGGCTTTGCAGGATATATAATCTCTTTCTCTTGTACTTTGTTTTTTGTTGATAGTGTACCACCATTAAAAGTGTAAAAACTTATTCACTCTTTCTTTGAATCTAATTTAAAAAAAAAATTTCATGAGCCCAGATTTGGCCTATAGGCTTTTATTTGCTTTCCCATATTCTAAACAAGTAAATAAATTTAACTTCAATAATAATCAGATAAATGCCAACTAAATGAAAAATATTGGATATGTAAAGATTTTTTTTCTAAATGGTGTTCATGAAGTTTTGAAGAATGGTCACTTTCATATGCTTTTGGTGAATTTATGACTGCTGACCCACTTGATACATCAGAAAGTTTAAAGTGTACATTTTCTTTTACCTATAAATTCTATACCTAGAAATATTACCTAATAAAATAACTTAAAGGGCTAGATTTGTGGCTCAGTGGTAGAGCGCTTACCTAGTTTGTGTAAGGCACTGGGTTTGATTCTCAGCACAGCATATAAATAAATAAAAATAGAGGTCCTCAACAACCAAAAAAAAATTTTAATAACTTCAAGTGTTCTTATATGCTTATTACATATATGCTTGTAATATTGAAAAACTCATAAATTACTTAAATGCCTAATCATAGAGAACTGGTTAAATAAATTGTAATGCTGCTATATAATGAAATAATATGCAAATATTAAAATTAATAATGAATTTTATACCACCTTTTCAGTTGAAAAATAGAATACTAAATGAGACCCATTGTTAAGTCATATAATAGCGTTATTGGATAATTTAGGCAAGTAACTCCACCTTTGGAAAATAACATCCTGGATGACTAGGTCTCTCCATAATAGATGGGGACACTGCCCTCAGTAGATACAACAAAACCAAAACCAGTCAAAAGTGGAACCATGAAGGTCTGTGAGGAGCAAATTCATTTTTAGAGCAGTCTTTTTTCAAAACTTTTAAAAAATATTTCAATTTAGTATAACTTTTTTCAGATTTTCTTGCTATCTTTAAACACTTAAAAGTCCATCAAAAGCTAGTGAAAGATTCATGGAATTCCTGGGATTCATTATTCTTTTGTGAGAAGATCCCTGAGTTTTCCAATTTCTTTAGGTACAACACATTCTCAGAACTTTGGGTTTGGGTGGGATTTCTCCAAAGCTGGAAAAACTGTGAAGTAATCAAAATTTATATTCAACCATTTTTAATAGCCTAGTGTTAGAGTCTGTAAACAAGTCAGGATGGCGCCTGGCATTTTGCCAGAGGGAGTGGTTTGTGAAGTAACGCCAGTGAGCCATTAAGTGTGGAGATTCCTTATTGGTTGACTGCTGTATCTAGTTTATGTTAATTAAGATAAGCTGTGTGGAATGTATATATACCCCTCCCGTCCTACAATAAACAGCTCCTACTCCTGCTGTATCAAGGTACACAAGTTGTTCATAACACCCCCCCCACCGCCGTTATTTTGCGGCAGCCGGACTGCGGCAGCCTAGTATTTTAAGCTACTTCATTGATTTTTAGGTGTGACCTCTTCAGACCATACACATTTTCCACTCTCAAAATGCCCCATAATCTTCCTCCTATAGACTTTACTCTCACTTTACAACACACCCTGTATATTTAATTGTCTAATGAAGTCGTGTCATTGCAGTCAAGAAGCCCTATCACTTCTCCAATTAACTGGTAACATCTTCAACTGTCCTACTCAGTGACCTAGACTCACCTGAAGCAGTAGTGTTATCCAGTGGTAGGATCTGGGCAGCTTGGCAGGCTCATTGTGTAGGACTACCTAAAATACCTTTAATGTGAGGTGCTCATAATGAAAGTCTTCTTTTCATAGAAATTTACAATCAAATAGTACTATTGACATTAATAGCATTAAAAGATCTTTTATAATTTATATCTTAACAGTCCTCTCTGTGCCTACACCTTGTCTAATAACTATCTGAAATTATGACTGAAATTTTCCATCTGGCTTGTCTGTGAAAATATGCACCTGTTCCATCATTTCCCTCTTTAAGGGCCCAGCATTTGCCAGTTTTGTTTTTAGTTTGTTTTTCTGAGAGTTCCCCACATCCTTACATCACCTCCCCATATCGTTGTTTCAATCCACCCATTTAAAGTAGTGAATTCCCTAGAGACTACATAGAGGAGCACATCTTATGATTCCAAAGAACAAGAATTAGCACAAAGATTGGGTGGAGAAATCCAGGTAAGATGACGTTAGGATTTTCCAACAAATGAAAAGAAAAAAAGAATGGGAAATGAGCAAATATACATGTTGAAGCTGTGAGACCTTTGGTGTAATTCTTTGATGAGCAATTCTATGCGTGACCTTCAGAAGAAACTTACCTATTTCATGATTTGTTGACAGGCTGGTGTGTGACATTTTGACTAAAGGACCTAGTTACATTGTAAAAGAGGAAGGTACCCTTTAGGTAAAGAATATAAACAAATGTCTTCAACTCAGACATTTTTGAAAGAGCTCCAGAGACTCCTACTAAAGTGCAGGAGGGTGACATCCTGTAGCCACTGTAGAAAAGGAAGGTATTTTAGAACCTATGAGCTTGCTCTTAAATTATTTTTTCAGATTCATGTAGAAAAGCACAGAGGATACAAATTGATCACTTAATAAAAGGATTAGAAAAATGTAGCCACTCCAAAGAAAGAGAATTGGAGAAATAAAAAGTTGAAAAGAGTTTTAAGATTTCAACCTTTTTTCGGATATCTAATTGAAATTTCCAATCAAGAATAAAGATAACAAAAAGGATGACAGATTGATGTTGCTACTCATCTTTACCATAAAGGACACTCAGAGTATTCCTGCTTCAAAAGTCCTGCTTAGGAAAAATTAGAATATTTGACAGAAATTGAAATCTCCAAGGAGAAAGTTATGAAACATCTTGAGAAAATTCAGCCTCCCTAGAACAGCAGGAGTGGATGACATTTAGCAATTAACTCCGAGAAAATAAAGAAATGTGCAATAGCAAAAATGCTGATAGGTTTTACATAAAACAGAGTAATCTATTTTGGCCTTGAACAGCTGTTAACAGTTCCTTCAAAGTCACTAACTAGCAATCGGTTGAAAATTCCTTCCCAGCATCTATGTGTCCTCTATGGGGAAAGTCGGGGAGGCGGGGAGGCAGAAAAGGTGAGTTTTACACTTTACAGATCTGTTAGAGAGAAAGATTTTTTTAAAATAGTGTCAAATAAAGGATCTTAGAGAAATCTTGGTAGGCATGACTTTGGATCTTTCTTCTGCAAAGGTCAAGCACTTGCTAGATAATTCTATCCAGCACATAACCTTTCTTTGAATCATCAGATCTTGCAAGATGAGCATCCTGGACATTTATGAATGAGATGCTCTAATGTGCATCTCAAATTCTCGTGCTAAATATTTTATCTTATATAAAAGGAAATTCATTAAATGTATGGTGGGTATTCTTTTATTAGAATAATGTTGGATAGTTGATATCAAAAAGAGCTATACTTTAAATGATTTAAATTCATTTATTGCTCATTACAAGCCAAAAGTCATTTCCAACTAGCTGAGAGTTCCATTTAATCACAAGTAGATAGAGTACAGCAATTGCAAACATCACAAAAAGATATCAACATCTAGGCAGAAACCCACAAAAAGTTTCTCACTGGGAAGTTGATATGCTCTAAAGAACATTTTTTAATTATTTTTGGAAAACCCAAATGTGTGTTTGTAAATATGAATTAAAGTATATATTTATATTTATAAGCCATGTAAATTAATCTGCCATGGTTCAAGTATCAATCCAGTAAAGTTATATAATAAGACTGATCTGAAAAAGAGTAACAATGAGCTTTTGTAAGGCATGCACAAAACTAAAAAGACCCCTTTAATAAACTATCTTCATCTGACCATTCCCTTCCCTTTTGGTCCCACCTCCTCAAAATGTCAACTCTCTCCTATCCACCTGGCTACCCTTCAAAACTATCTCAGGTTGACTCCCCAGACTATAATGACCTCTCCTTTGTCTAACCCAGAACACTTAAAATTTATAGCACTCATTTGGCAATTACTCATTGGACAAAAACATCACCTGTGATATTTCTTTGATTGGTATTATTTAATATAGCTTTCTATCCACCCCTCTTTCTCACTCTATTGTCTTTCTCTTCTTTGTCTTAATGTAATTTTTAAGCTTTCTGAGAGCATCAGGTAGAGGGAGATCTATGGCATATTACTTCAAGGCACACACACACTGCCTTGCATCCAGTGTGTGTTTAAAAAGTGTTTGTTGATTCACAAAGTGAGTTTACAAACTTAACTTTATACTGGCAGGTATCTGCAAAGACATAATTAAATTGATGAGCTATGATTTGAAGGATGGGAGGTGGTAGGTAGCTAGACAGTAGGGTAGAATGAGGTTTGGCAATCTATCAGAGGTTTTGTGCCAAATCTTCACTCAACCACTGCCTCCCAAGGTTGCATGCAGGGCAATTACTTTAGGAGAGGAAAGCATGGCAGATTTTCACAGATTATTGGGTATCCTCCCAACCCCTCATCCCTGCCCCAAAAGAGGCCACTGTGGTCTGATGAGTCTCTCAGCATAGAAATGCCAAGTACATGAAGGACAAAATCTTCACAGTCCTTGGACTGTTAGGATAGCCATGGAAGGAAAAAATGAAAAGTTTGGATATTTCTTCCTATACATCTGTGCTCCTTTTACCATCCAAGCACTGTGAAAACCAGATTCTTAATTATCAGTTAAGAAAGCACCAAGGTTTGTTAAGTGGCATACGCCTGTAAGCCCAGAGACTTAGGAGGCTGAGGCAGGAGGATCACAAATTTTAGTCCAGGCTCAGCTTCTCAAGGCCCTGTCTTAAAATAAAAAAATAAAAAGGGCTAGGAATGTATCTCAGTGGCAGACAAACTTGGGTTCAATTCAAGGAAGGAAGGAAGGAAGGAAGGAAGGAAGGAAGGAAGGAAGGCAGGCAAACACAGGGAGTTTCATTGACAACCAAGTAAAAGTAAAATACACAAACTATTCAGCAGATTTACTGACTTTTTCATATTTTACCTATGACATTAACAAATATCCTAGACATAAAAAGCAGAAGTCATTTAGGAAAATTTAGAGAAGGAGAAAGTTTTGCGCCAAAAGTATCTCGTTGAATACAGAGAAACAGAACAGGCAATAAATGGTGAAATCTTCCAAGAAACCTTTAATTCCCCTAGCTGTGACCATGGATGATCTGTGCTTTGCATACTGTTTAAAGTTTGTAGAAATGGAAAATATCATTAAGTGACTTATTTGGAATTTAGTCACCAGTGGTACTTAGTCAAATTTAAGAACACAATAGAATATTAGAAACTTCATGTTAACCTTTCAGAATACTAAGAAGACGCTGAAGAGAAACCTTAAATCGAATGCTTGTAAGTTTTAATAGAAGTTTAAATTCATTAGAAATCACTCCAGTTTACTAAAGGGAAGGACAAAATCAAAATTGTAATATTGGAATAATTGAATGTGTGGCTGTTCAACTATATCTAATAGCTACATAATTTTTGCTTATGACTTTTTTAAAAAGAAAAAAATGCCCTTTTCAAAATATTTAACATAAAATTTCAAAGGTCAAAGACTCACATGTGTAAAATTCAGATTTTAATCCACAAACCCCAGGTTGAAAATCCCTGTTGCAAATGGAAATATTAGCTGCGTGAGGCTAATGGGAAGGCCATTGAAGTTCTCCAGACAGGTGATTTCTCTCCTAATTAAAGATGTGATGGTATAGTTACTGGAAATGATGTAGTAAGTTTACTTTGAGTGGATATATGTATGGCATTCAAAATAATGGCGCCAAAGATTTTCACATCCCTAACTCTGGAACTTGCATATATACTATTATCTGGAAAAGGAGAACAATGCTTTAAATGAAATACAGCTACTCATCAGTTGACCTTGAAATGAGGAGGAGTTGTTCATCCTGATTTTTCAGAGAGACCCAATGTAATTACCAAGGTCTTTAAAAGTGAGAAATGGTAATAGGAGAGTCAATGCCAGGGTGAGATGGACTAGATAGGTTACTGCTAGGTTTGAAGATGGAAGAGGATCCCACGCTGATAAATACAGGTGGCCTCTGGAATCTGGAAGAGGTAAGGAAATTGAGGTAAGAGTCTCCTGAGGGAGTAGTCTAACCCCACCCACGTCTTCATTTGGGCCCAGTGAGACCCAAGTAAGATTTCCATTCTCCAGAGTTATAGGAAAATAAATGTTTGTTTTAAGTCAATAGTTTGTGGAAATTTGTTCCAGCAATAATAGGAAACTGATAGAATGGGTATGAAAAAAAGGGGTAGATAATTGTCCTTTTGCTGGAGAGCCGGAGAAATTCATATGTGAAATTTTCTAGGCAAGGTTCAAAGCAAGCAGAGCAGATCAACATTCCAGAAATCTAGAAGGATTTGATATGAAACCTGTTTATTAAAAAAGGAAGACTACCACATAACTAAATAAGTAGATAAATAAATCTAAGATAAATCGATAAGGCATTTCAATAAGCACCTATTACACACTCATGGGCTGTGATTCAAAGTACAGTGTGCAAGATCAATGCAGGTGTTCCAGGGAGGATCTTTGGCCTGAAAGCCTCTTTATGATAGCAGAAAAGAAAAAGCATTTTTAGCTACTATCTCCCACAAGTCCATACATCAGCTGATTTTTCTACCAAAGGTAAATTACTCTACTAGAGGTATGGCTATAGCTACAATCAGAACAGCTTCCCTTACAAAAGAATGCATTTCCCATAAACTAAGATAAAAATCCTAGAAGTGGTTTTCTATATTACACTGTTCATTTTTCTTCACATACCAGTTTCCTTTATATCTTTCCTTTATCTTTACAAAACTCAACTTGACATTGGTACCTATATCAGTATGTGATAATAAGCAAGCAAAAACATATTTCTTTCCCAAAAATCTATAGACAAACATTCAGTGTCAAGGACATATTTTTTTCCCTATAAGTTTTGAGGACCACCTACAACAGCCATGACAGCTGTGCTAATCGAAAAAGCAAACGAGGCCACAAAGGACTGTTCTTTGACCATGTAATCAATTTTCCACTCAATGCATTGTTCATTCTTGGAGACTTTAATGCCAGAATTGATTTTAACAGCCATTATAGAAATACTTAAGTCAAAGGGCTTGCAACCTTTTTTAGCATGACCAATGGAATTTTTTAAATAGATATGTGAATAAATCATTGAGTATGATTCATATGCTTTTTAAAAAAGGTTCTTTGAGTCACTGTCCAGACACATTCTTTACAAGTAGTCAAGTGGACTAAGTAAAATCCCATTCTGAGAAATAGTGCATTAGCTCAGTTTATGCTTATAAAATTAGGTTTGAAACCATTTTCCAACCTTGTATACCATTTTCAGCAGCTCCCAGCAAAGCCAATAGATAATCAGTTAGCATATAATGGATGATCCCTATTCAACGTGAAACCAGAAGAAAATTCACATAAGCAAGCTTGACAAAATTTTTTTTTAAAAAAAGTGACCTTAATTTGTGTGCTTGATACATAAAACCCAGAGAACAAGGAGAAATAATAAATAAATAATTGCTGCTCAAGGTTACCAGCTTAGGAGTTACTCCTTATGAAATAAAATGTTGAAAGAATTACTTAAAGACCTTATATATTTTTTTCAATTATTCAAAGAACAAGACAAACTAACAAAAAATCATTTGTTTATTTATGAATCCTCCGATGAGAGTAACTCAGGGCTTTCTATGTCTGAAAACAGAAACGTGCATACAACGAAATCTAAGCCATAATTAACACAAAGAATCTATTGAAAAAGGATGCAAACTTACAGACATTTTGCATTGGAAGCTTCTTATAACTGATAGTAGAGCTTTCAGTTTGTACTTTGATAGCTAGTGTCTAAATTATAGCAGGAGTGAGATTACCCAATAAGAAATTGTTTTGTTCAGAATTTTATGATTAAGTAGAATATATATTTGACTGAAATTACATAGATTCTAAATCATGTGATTGGAGTATCAATCATGAAATATCATGATGAGGAGGTTCTCTATCTTTTTTTATAATTTTTTTAGTTATACATGGGCACAATATCTTTATTTTGTTTATTTATTTTTGTGTATATGCTATATCCACCAACTTCCAAACGACCTTGAACCTCCAGTCTAAAGTTCCTCCAAGCATTTTCAGCGCTGGTGTCTGTATGGAATTTGGTGAACAGGCGGTCATTGTTGATGGTGTGAATGCTGTGGGTACAGCACAGGCATCCCTGAGAGTCCTCAGCACCATACCTGTTCTTCAGACCCCCTTATGTATTAGAGAGTGCACAAGGGACACAGATGTGACATCTATGTTAGCAATCAGCATTTACCTGGAGTTCTGCATATACCATAAAGCAGGTCTTTAATTCCATTTTGAGTTTGAACTAGGAACAAAGTAGGCAAAGGAAAATGTCCTTTTATTGAGTGTCAATATTGAGTACCATTCATTCATCTTTCAGCTGAATGTGATTTCTTTCATGATGTACTCCATAAAAACAAGACAGAAAGGTTCCCAGTGTGAAATAATTTGCGTTTAATTTCAGGGAAAGATAGAGTTTAAATTCCTTAAAAATATTACTTCTTAACATGTGCATAATCCCACAGGGAAAGAAAACACTGTATTTATTGATTTAATAGTCAATAAAATCTTACAAATTGAATGCACTTATGAACTCAACGTCTGATATTGTGAGAGTCACTGATATTAAAAGTCATTTACAGAAGATACTGAATTAAAATTTCAAGGAAGAAAAATTTGAATTTTCTCTTTGCAGGAGAGACTAAGTCTGCTTGACTGATTATATGAGCAATTCAGAGATACAGAAAAGATCTATTTGAGCATGCATTACAAATGGCCTCACAACCTCCCCACCACCACTACCACACACACACACACACACACACACACACACACACACACACACACGGCTCCTCGGCACAGGAAGCCATCTCAAAATGAAAATCTTTAGTAGTCTTCAGGGAGTTTGTTTGGTAATTTGTAGTCTTATTCCTGATTCTGTAAACAAAAGACATTCAAAAGCTGTCTAATCTTCTTTTGGGACCATGTGTGGCCTTCAAAAAATCAAATATGCATCCTTCTTATGCAATATTCCCTTTGTACCAATTGTCGTTTTTCCCCCTTAACAGCAAAGTGTCCTTTTGGCTTTATCTACAGAACATTAAATAAGGATTTAGCCTTATTGTGTATATTAGAAGATTTCTAAAGCTAGTCGTAGATGGATAGAGATGGCTTGTGCAGTGGGTGTTCACATCCAGTGTCATGTGTTGTGTGCTCCACTTACAGCACTTTAGGAATGACTTGTGTACTCTGGCCTAACTATGTCAATGGACTTCAATAAATACTTGAAATTTCAGGGTTATAGATTCAAGGTAGATTCTAACAAGTTCTCAAAATGTCCTTATCAGGTAATTGGGATTTGAAAGACTGATTTCTAAATGTTCTTGATCTGGACTTAACAATTATGGGAAAATGAAATAATTAATGATGTGTAAGTCAAGTTTAAGGTTTTTTTTTTACTTTTCTATCAGCAGGCAGGTGCCCAAGTTGTCTCTTTGATTTTTTCTGTACTCTAGTGTTCCTCGTGTTGATAAGACAGATTGAGTAGGAACCTGACTGAGCTACTGTTAGGAAATTGAGCATAGCTAAAGATGATATAAAGGTAATTACACTGACCCTTAACTCATACCTCAATCTACTCTCCACAATCCCTACCTGTTGGCAAACAAATTTCCACAGATTAGTCTATTACCATCTTAACCTCCTTTGGTTAAAACCTTACATTCAATAACAATTGTTTTATAATGTTTTCTACATTGTAAGCACTTTCCATAAATAATGTTTGTAGTCTTCACAAATTTAATCCTTACAAATCATCACCCTTCTCATAGTACAGATGAAGAATGTGGAGCACAGAGAGGTTAAGTTAATTGCCCACAATCTCACAGCTAATAGCTGATAAAGCTGCAATTTGGATCCTGCCAATTGAACTCCTGAGCCCATACTCTTAGCCACAGTGCCTTGCGGCCTCAGAAAAAGACAATAGAGTTCTTTCTCTTACACATGAGTTGTTCTTTCATACTCAGATATAGAAAAGCATTTAAATATTTGTTAATTTCAAATGAGATTGCATTCATTAAACAACGAGTTCAAATCCTTTCCCTTATCCCAAAGCACCACCATCAACAGGCTCACCTCCCTCATTTCTTGCTTAACCAAGCATATCACAAACTTAAGCACATCTTATACTTGTCCTTATATAAGCTTGACATTTGAAAGAAATAACATTTACTGGTATATAACCCAAGAAAGATGAGAAGTAAAAATACAGTATATGGTTTCTTCTAATTTCTGTTTTAGTTTGAATCTAGAAGAAATTCGAGATATTTGTTCCTTCCCCTCTTCTGTGACTCTCACTTTGAAATAATCTCCTTTTAATCTTAAACTCTTTATGTGAGGATTGTCATCCTTCAACTTGGAATGAGCAGAGCAGGGGTAGAAGGGAGATATTCCTAATGGCTACCTGGCAGCTACATCAGATCATATTAAAGTAGGACCTTTTTATTTCTCCCCTTTCTGACCACAGCTGGCCCTTTCTGGCGAACAGGCCAGGAAAAGGAGAACTGGTGAACAAGCGTAGTTCCTGGCACGCACCCAGTGGAGAGAAGTCTAAGGTCTCATCTTTAAATCAGCAATGAACAGTGCCCTATGGGGCAGGCAGCATTAGTCATCTAAAATTCAATCTGCTTTAGAAAACTGTTTAGGAAAACGAAGGCCTTATAAGTGCAGGAATGTGGCCCTTCTGACCAGAGCCACCACCCCCACTTTCCTCCCCACTCCATTCTCACTGTGAACTCTCTTTCTTACACTTTTTCTCAATTAAACTTTTCCCCTCCTCTCCTCATGCCATCACCTCAGTTCATGAAGTATGGAGAGCACGTACAAGCATGCAGATCACCAGAGCAGGAAATCAACATGAATTTATCTAAGGATGTTAATCCTAGTGAATGCTATATTATTAAAAATGGCATTGCAAAGAGGAGAAGAAGGAGACTAGGATGTTCTACTTGCTGGACCAGAGTCAAGCCAGGTGTATTAGTCAGTGTTCTGTCACTGTAACAAAATAACCAAAGTAAATCAATTGAAAGGAGGAAAGATTTATTTGAGTTCATGGTTTCAGAGGTTTTTATCCATGCTTTCTTAGCTCCACTGTTTCTGGGCCTGTGGTGGGGTATGGGGGTGAGTGCATGGTGGAGCAAAGTTACTCACCTCTTGGTGGCCATAAAGAAAGCTGGGAACAAAATATGCTCTTCAATGGCTATTAACCTACTTCTCTTAATTGAGTCCCACATCCTGAAGCTTCCACCATGTCCCAAAAGCACCAAGAACTAGGCATTAATCCTCCAATACATGCACTTTGGGGTGATGTTCCAGCTCCAACCTGTAACACTGGGTAAAGATAAAACCTCCCTCCAAACAGAGGCAACCATCCAGCACACTAATGGTTCCTTGCACAGTAGCACTGGGCCATCCAGTCAGATCACCAGACAAGGAGAACCATCAAACTGAGTTACTGCACATTGCTGAATCCCTACACAAGCTCAGCTCTCTCTGGAAAACCACTTCTTGCCCTGGTCAGGATCTGATTTTCATTTGTTCCAAACAGGAAAATCTGAGCCACACTGATAGAAAAGATTTGTCCTTTCCTAAAATAATTGACATGGTTCATTAAATTTTTCCAAGAGGTATATTTTTTAAGGTCCAAATTGATTCAACTCACAAAATAGAAGCTTCTAATGGAAAAACGTCAGCAGGACCATATTTTTGAAACCCAGTTTCAGTTTCCACTTTTCTGCCTTAGACTCTCATTGTAAAATATTTTCTCATTATACAACCCTTTGAAATCAATGTTCTTGGCAAACTAGAGGAATGAGTGAACAGTTCCATCAATGAACCACAGCACAGAAAGCATTTTAATAATAAAACATTATGATCCTTACATAAAGACTTGTTACAGGAGAAGAAATAAAATATGTTTAATTGTTTTGCCTTTGAAAAATAAAAAAATAATAAGTGATTTTGTTTGTGGGATATCCTCTCTGAAATGCCTATAATATTTTGAACTAGTGTTGCTTGCTTTTTGCTTTAGCATATCCATATTTCATTAATCAGATTATGACACTGTTAGACAAATTTTACATGATTTTTGTTTTTTAGTTTGCCTCTTACTATTCAGGGCAAAATCATATAACATCTCTCCTAACTAGTCCATAGAAAAAAAGTATATGAAAGGCATTATAATCACAGTTTGAATTGTGATTAATTCCACTTGGAACATGAGATGATAGCTGGGAAATTATAAAGTACATAATCTTTAATCTGAAAAAAGCACTATCTTCAGTTTCTAGTCAACTAAGAAATTTATCTAAGTGTATTGATACTTATTTTCTTCATTATGCTATAAATTGTTTAACTCCTTAATTAAAAATAAAAAATTAAACAAATGAATCTTCTCCATTTAAATAAAGTTATGTTTAATCAGATTTAACAAATTTACTGAGGCTCAAAAAACATTTTGCTGTATGTGCCTTCAACAGATTAAAACCCAAAGTGACTCAACCTTTTGATCAATAGCAATTTCAGGGTAACTTTTGTTTATGATTCTCATCCTTCATAGCTTCAGTGTTTACTAATTATAATATTCTAGTTAATACTATGATCAAGAAAGCTCATAAAAGTAAATTACATAAGAGTATAAATATGAACTCCAATCAAATATACTTAGCAATCTGTTCTTTTTCTACTAAACAACTATATTTTGAAGACTAAAACACAAAACTATGATTCAGAAGATTTTGAAATTGGAGGAGCACATTTTGTGATGTGATCATCACTGTGTTTATTATGATCCTAAACAATGAAGTCCTCCTAATTCCACTGATGATCAAAAGGTAGGATCAGCAATGAATTTTTTGCTATATATTTGTTGCCTTTGGAAACTTCAGCAAAAAAATAAATAAATAAATTTGGGCTCGGGATGTGGTTCAAGTGGTAGTGCACTCACGTGGCATGCATGAGGCATTGGGTTCCATCCTCAGCACCACATAAAAATAAAATAAAGATATTGTGTCCACCTAAAACTAAAAAAAATAATTAATTAATTAATTAATAATAAATAACTGAGAACGGGCCACCAGACTTTCATTTTAAACATTATGATGAACTGAGTTTTATATATAGATATATATCCATCCATACATATATATTTCCCCATATATAAGATATTTAGTAATAATACAAACCTATCTCCCACTTTTATCATCTCACCAAACTTGACAGTACAAGTTTAGCAACATCCCCTGATCGTTAACTGCAAAAGTACACCTTCCTTTTCTGTGGCCTCTTAGTCTAAATGACAGACTCTGTTGAACCTTCTCTGATCCTGCTCTGTGAGAAAGGTTGCCTGGATCACTTACTGCTATATAACAGACTCCATATAAAAATTGAAATGTTGAGTAGTTTGCATGAGCGCATGGTGAAGCAAAGTTTCATGTATCTTTATATTCCTCCCACGTGAGACTGCCAAAGGAAATTAAATTGGAACTCATGCAAACTTGAAATTGTTTCCCAATTTCCTATTATTATTGAAAATAAATACTTAGCAAGGAATTGTGATCCTAACAAAATGGCAGAAAGCACTGTCAAAGGACCATATTTTAACTATTTAGTTTAATTATCTTAATTGGCTTAATTTTTGGTTCTAGAAACTGGCAACACTTCATCCCATAAAATAGATAATTGTTCTGAGGAGCAGAGCAGAAGAGCTTAGTTTCACAGACAGGGAAAAAGAAAAAACAAACAACAATAAGAAAATAAAAAACAGACCTGTCATTTCAAAATTACTTTTCCTTGCAAAACAAGGATAGACAGACAGGAACTATACAAAACAATAATATCTAGGAATTTATCATGATGCTAATTGAAACTGTGCTGTTCAGTTGGGGGGAATTTAGCACTTATTTCTAATCTTAATCTCTTGGAAGATCAGATAATAGTTTAGTTTCCACTTGGTGTTCTGAAACTTTAGCCTGAGTAACTCCATTCTGATCTTCAAGCTGGACTGTTAATGTAGAATACAGGAGCTTAATCCAAAACAATTATCTCCTATAATATTTACTTAACAATGCAGCACAGACAATATAAAGCAAAGTGAAAATGAAAATTAATAGACAAATAATTATCTATTAATTTTCATTTTCACTTTGCTTTATATTTTAACTTTTCCTTAGGAATCCATTTCCAAATCCCACTCTAAGGAGTGAAAAACAAACCACAAATTGTAAATGTAAAATTCATTGTAAATGAACAAATAACGTTTCTCCTCTGCTATTGTCAACTCTCCCTTTAAGTTCATCAATAGATTCCGACTTCCTTACTCTCTATACTTACCAGACTCTCAAAGGGATTCTCTTCTGATGCAGACTGCCATCACATGTCACTATCATCCATGCTAGATCCTATGCAGGTAGTTGGCATCCAGAACAGCTTTCCATCTTTCCACTTCATCAAATCCCCATCATTTTCTAATCACACATGAGAGCATCTTTTACCATCTCAACTATTAAATTTTCTTTTCTTCTGTTCATATTTAATTCCAATATTATTTTAACTCTGAAATGTTGGCAGTGGTAGCATGCATATAAAAAGCTATGTAAATGAAGCATTATGGAATAGATAATACATGTGAATAACTATGCAGTTAGCTATGCAGCCAAACCAGAGATGCGTGTAAGGGCATGCTATCCAAAAAGAACTGGGAGTGTGGATGCTGTTTGACTTCTGATAGACATCTCCACTCTGAAGGCTGCTTTTATCTGTATAAATGAACATTGCTGGATGACAAAAAGAAAGTTATTTTGATGATACACACAAATATTCAAAAAGGAAGTGCTTGCACCAGACCATTGCTCAAACCTCTGATTTTCCCCCACCCCCAATAAAAGTATTTAACCATCCCATTCATGGCTTTGTTATTATGCTAAATCATTCCTGCTATTTTCTAATGGGTCAGGTAAAATTCCTTTCATTTTTACCTCGCCAGCAAGTTCTACTTCCTCTTTGCAAATGAGATACCAGCTATTTGACCTCATAAGAATAGTATTAGGAGAGTTTGGGATGAGATAATGTTCAAATGTTAATGACATGAGACCTACATCGCTGGTGATTTGGTGAAAATACACATTTGTATAGGAAGATGAGGTCTTCTCCAATGATACATTAAGTACTTTAACATAAATCTGTGTTTGCTGTTTCAAAGTGTTAGAAATTCATAACCCTTTACTTATGTAGGTGCCATAAATTTTCCCTTCAAACATACAGGTACTTTCTTTTTCATATAAATGAGGTCATTATTGATTAGCCTAGGAAATGGACTCTAGAAAAGTGTTCATTCCCTTAGGAAATCAACATTTTCATAACAATAATAAAAATAAAACATTTTAACTGCAATACTGTATATTTCCTCTCATCTCTGTTCTTTTCTGAAAGTCTCTTAAGCATATCCTAATAGCTAGATATGATTGGGGGAAAAAAAGTAAGATGACTAGGGTCAAAAAATCAATTTTGGAAGTAGTAATATCAATTTCCTTGGCAGAGTTGCTGAATAGAGTTTTTATTGACTGTGAATCTGACTTACTAAGAAAAATTAGCGATATTAGCAAATGGTTAAACTATGCAAATCCTTATGATAGAGTAACAATGGCTCATTGTTCACAGGATGGATGTGAAAAACATTTTTGAACAGTCTGAAATGATATGCATTGTCCTTTACCTTGAGATTTAGACTTGAAAAACTTTAGATGACTCAAAAATGTATTCAATCTCTTTATCACTAGCCCGAGTTTAAATTTGTTTTCTTTATTTCTTAAGAAAGAAAAAGAACCGAGGCTAAGAATTGAAACAAAAATAAAATAGTCTGCCTTTCGATTTACCCCTTCCTTAACTGCATGCCAATATTGACTGAATCCTGCAAACTTCCTGAGAGGACTTACTCTTGGGTCCTTTATTTGGGAGGACCTAACTTAAAGGAAAACTTCGACCTGATGGAACTCACTGGGCTTACACATTAACTGGCTCAGCCCCATCAAGATGCTTACTATTGACAAATCTCTTTTTAGTGCAGAGTTATCAAGCACCACCAGGTGGGCATATTTATTATTCTTTTTGTTGCCCACTCTTCCAGAATTATTTTCATTCATTCTCTGAATTTCCAATGTTCATTATCAAATTCTCCAAGAAAGTATTCCTTGAGGAATATAAGCATTATCTGGTAACCATTTGAGGCTTGGCTCTTGAAATCATTTCTAAAATACCTATCATATCACATTGTGCTCCAGTCAAGCTGTTCCCACACTGCCAACACAGAACTGACCCTACTATGACCATATGACTCCTCTGCCTGAGCTCCTTCAGCAACCTCCCCT
Organism: Marmota flaviventris; assembly: GCF_047511675.1. Classification (NCBI taxonomy): domain Eukaryota; kingdom Metazoa; phylum Chordata; class Mammalia; order Rodentia; family Sciuridae; genus Marmota; species Marmota flaviventris. The sequence continues at coordinate 102,993,319 of NC_092501.1, read as the reverse complement.
TACAAGTGGACTGGAGTGTTCAGCATGCTAGGATTCAGAGTTAGGAGGCTCAAACATGAACCTCCATGACTCCTGACATACATCATTCAGGTTGTGTCTTTGCACCTTATTTTCCATGGCTTACTGTCTGTAGCCACTTCAAATTGTGAACCCATATTCCCTCAGGCTAAGTGCCCTTCCTCATCTCCACCCTCAAAAATACACCATGATTTTGTGATCAATTTTTGTGACTTACGTATGGCTCCTATTCAAAGTTTCCTAGCTATAGGCAGCCTTAACTGATTCTTCCTTACAAAGCACAATTACTTGGACTTACAGACCCACAGGAATGTACATACACTTCTACTTTGTTACTCCTAATTTTCACTGCAAATATTAAACACATCTTCTGTTATTTCATTACATTTCCATGAGTCTCTTATCTATACTGATCCAACAGCTAGTACAGTGCTTGTATAGAACAGGCCATTTTGGGAGAAGGGTAGGAATCTTGCATGCCAACACCACTTGCAAATTCTACTTCCTTAAGTTGCTTTCTTCAGTTAACAAGTAAGTACTGAGTGATGAGTAATATCTATTCCTTTTATAATTGAGGGATATTTAACACTTTTATACCACTCCTACATTCCTTCCTCCTTAGTACAATTTTTAGTTTTTCTATTGGTTACTTTCATAGCTTAAAATAATCTTCAAAAAGATTTCCTTGTTGTTCCATCAATTTACCAATTTCCAGGCTCCATCCAAAGAAAGATAAGAATGCCAGACCCCCATTCTCTGCCTGTAACTTTCCTTTCCTCCTTTCAATCCCAAATTCAGCCCCAGCGCTTTCCTTTTAATAAGAGCACAGCATTAATGTTCTGACTCTGGAGCATAATTATGTCTCTTAACACTTTTATGCCTACAAAATATCAATGGCTGCCGCAGTCCGGCTGCAGCAAAATAACCGGGGGGTGACGAACAACTTGTGTACCTTGATACAGCAGGAGTGGGAGACGTTTATTGTAGGACCGGAGGGGTATATATACATTCCACACAGCTTATCTTAATTAACATAAACTAGATACAGCAGTCAACCAATAAGGAATCTCCACACTTAATGGCTCGCTGGCGTTACCTCACAAACCACTCCCTCTGCAAAATGCCAGGCGCCATCTTGACTTGTTTACAGACTCTAACAAATGACTATATTGTTTTGGCTATGTAAATATTATATGCTGCATAACCAATAATATATTATAATTGGGTTTTCTTTTCTGTACAGATTTATAGGTTTTTTTTTTTTTCCTTTGGGTTATCGTCTTGGTTTTTCTTGAATTTCTGCTTGCATTTTTTTTTCTTGAATTGATTGCCTTTATTAGTGTTTCCTTAATTTGTTTATATTCCCAATGATAATATGGAATATCTGGGATTCCTCCTTTTTCTGAGAATTTTGATCTGCCCTCTTTACTCTGTAAACCTACCACATTGAGTCAACACTTCAAAATTCTCTGGTTCTGCATCTTCCTCTTTACTGATTAAAATGTATGGAATCTACCCTACAGTGGCTTTCAAAGAAAGAGAGCTAAATTTCTATGTCCTTCTGGACATGAAAATATTTCTCTTATACCTTTAAGTTTGGTTGAGTAGCTGGGAATGTAATTAGAGATTAAAATAATTATTTCTCAAACTTTATAAGGCATTGCTCTATTAATTTCTAACATTCAATTATATAGATGTGTAGTAGGTGTTGCCATGGAGGAAAAATACCTTTCCTTCTTCCCATTTGGTTCATTGACTGGGGGGGTCCCATAACAAACAAAAACAACAAACAAACAACAACAATAAAAAAAACAGTTTAATAGACAAATCCATTTATCATGAGTTTTGTGTAACCTAGGAGCCTTTGTAAAGAAACAAAAACCTGAGGAAACAGTTGAACCTGACTATTTTTAATTGTAAATTCCCTAAAGAATGCAGAGTGTCTAGGCACACAGCACAAACCTCTAATCCCAGCAGCTCAGGAGACTGAGGCAGGAGGATCTCAAGTTCAAAGCCAGCCTAAGCAACTTAGTGAGTCCTTAAGGAATTTAGCAAGACCCTGTCTCAAAGTAAAAAATTAAGAAGTGCAGGGGATGTGGCTCAGTGGTTAAGCACCTTTGGGTTCAATCCCCAGGGAGCCAAAAGAGAAAAGAAAAAAGAATGAAGAGTAGTGGAGAATTCGGATAGAACAAAAAGAGTCTAGTCTTGTGGCAATGAAGTCAGGGAAAGTCAGGGAAGCCTTTGATCAGACACTTCTTGGTGTCTTCATATCTTCAGAGATGAGAATGTTCCTTTCTTCCAGGTATGGAGAAGGCCTCTCATCTTATGACCTAATTCAGGGGAGAATCAGAAAATTCTTCCTAGGTTTTATAGGGAAGAAGAACAGAAGATAAGAGTGACCTCCCTGCTTTTGCAGTTTTCTCAAATTCCTTCATCTTAAATCTTCAATAGGCTGAGATGCCATATGTGGAGTAGTTTATCCTAAACTGTGTCAACACAACTTGATGTTTGTTGCTTTGTTTATATTTGTTTCTTTTTAGAAGCTTTTGATGTAACTCTAATGTTCTAAAAACCTCAGGATTACAGTCTAGATATTTTGCTTTGTTTTTTTCCACACATTACACTGGGCATTTATCCTTCTATTTCAGGAAACTCTCTTTTATTATACCTTTGATAGTGCTGTTAGCTGGATGGTGGTTCACATATTGATTGATCCTATGTATGTTTTATCTCATCTCATATCTTTCCCCTCTGTCCTTTTAGTCTACTTCCTGAGAGAATTTCTTGGCCTTTATTTGTAAAAGTTTGATTTCAACTGTGTTTCTGCAGTTGTATTGCATCTCCAAGATCTCTTCATTTGTAGCTACCAATTTGACCAAATAACAAATATTCAAAAACAAATCTAGCTAAATGTTACCACTGGAGTTAATAAAAATGTTACAATATTTCATATAGCATAAGAAAAAGTCTCAAACTAAAATAATTTATAAGTGACCATACTGACTAGATTTTAATTTGGCATTTCTAAAAAGCAATAGATGAATTAAGTAAAAAAAAATACTAGTTTAGTACTTTATTTCAATATTTTATTTAGTTGTAGATGGACACAATACCTTTATTTTATTTGTTTATTTTTTTATGTGGTGCTGGGGATCAAACCCAATACCTCATGCATGCTAGGCAAGCGCTGTGCCACTGAGCCCCAAACCTAGCCCAACTAGTTTAGCACTTTTAAACAGAAGTTTCGATGCAGAAAATCACAAGGAATATATTTCTGCTCTCAGTCTTATTTTCCTCATCTGAAAAAATGAAAATTAAATAGTGCATAGCACACAACATAAGGAAAATCTACTCATGATACATATATGGAATTAAAGGTATAAAAACATGTTTTCCTCTGTCTTGAACTACATTGTTGTACAACTTTCAAACCCTGCAAATCTCATTTTTACCCAAACAGTGTCCCTGGTTGAACCATTAGTAAAACAGGAGACTTCGAAATTATAGTGACTTGGCAGGTGGAATTTTCATGTTTCATTATGTAGTTGTGTGTGTGTGTATATATATATATATATATCCAATTTGTACTCCACAGTAAGAAATCTGTTCAAATTCACTTTTATTTCATTGTTTTCTTTGTACCTGTTTATGAACTTACCCTTTCTAAAGACTTAAAGAATGTAAAATCAAAGAAACAAAAGGATATTGATTAGATTAAGATTCAAGCCAGGTGCCCAAAAGTAGACACTGATTTTTTTTTAATTATATTCAGTGCAAAAAAAAAAAAAAGATAACGTGAGCCTTATTTACAGTAGTTCATCTTGGCCTTTAATCATTTGTTTATCCACGAGACTATTGATTGCAACAAGGAGAACAGCAGTGACACAGGGTAAGAAGAGAAGCACTGTAATTCTGTGCTGTTGGCTGTTCCAGGCGATGAAACTATAATTCACAAAGTGATAGATAACAGAAGGTAATTTTATGGTTACTAAGAATGAGTTTGCATTTGTTTGTGTAGTTACTATATAAATTTATAGATGCATTTTGTTTGTATCGCATTTTAAATTTTAGTGGCTGAGCAGGAAGAGGATTGAAGTGGTCCAAGGAGTATGTTCATGAACTTCTTTAGCAGCCACTTGTAAAGGTGGACTGTAATTCAACATGAAATAGGTTCAGAATGTTCCCACAAACTCATTATAAATCAAGCTGCTCCGAAGGTATGGTGTTATTAAGTTTGTTTTTTGATTTTCTCTTGCCCTTCCTCCATCATCTTATCTAGAGAAAGAGTTTAAAGGCAGGAAAAGTAATTCAGCAAGGACCCACTTTTAGTGGCTGAAATAAAGAGTGTTGTTAGATACATTTCACTAAGCCATAAATGTAGTTCTAAGAGCCAGAGAGATTTTTTTTTTTCTCATATCGTTGACTGACTTTGTCTTCTGCTCTCTGTCCCAAGTTTGGTAATGAGGCAGTTGATTAATGAATTCAAATTTTTGAACTTTGTGTGTTTTGGAAGCTGTGGAGAACTATTATAGGAGTTCAACAATAGTGATCCTTATGATAGTTTGAATGTGAGGTGTCTCCCAAAAGCTCCTGTGTTAATGCAGGGATGTTCGGTGATAAAGTTAGTGGATTAAGAAAGCTGTAACCTAATCAGTGGATTAATTCACCAGCGGGATTAATAATTTGAATGGACTAACTGGGTGGTAACTGTAGGCAGGTGGAGCATGATTGGAGGAGGTGGATCATTGGGGATTATCTATCTTGTCTCTCCTGGCTTCTCCCTGACCCTTTCCCAGGTTGCCATGAGCTGAGTAGCTTTTCTCTGCCACACCCTTCGGCCTTATGTTCTGCCTCATGTGAGCCAAGGGCAGTGAAGTCAGCAACCATGAACTGAGCCTCTGAAATCTATGAGCCCAAATAAACCTTTCCTTGTCCAAGTTGTTCTTGTCAGGTATTTTGGTCACAGCCACAAAGAGGCAACACAATAATCCTCACATGATTCCAATAATGATGCCACTTTAAGCTCAACTAAAATATGACAAGAATAGTAACAGTTTGTTTTCTTATCTCTTTTTGTTTTTGCATCAATGCTAGAAAAAATTTTTGATATAGACAATTTTTTGGTATACCTTGAAAAGCTCAGGTCTTATTTTAAAAAAAGTAAAGTTGAATATGGTTAGAGCATTTCAAAGTCTAGATTGAGAGAATTACCATCTTACTGAGTCCTTTTAGGTCTGTTAGTTGTCTGAAACAAGGGGTAGTGTCTTATGCACTGTAGCAGCTGGTACCCAGCTGATTTTCAATGTATGTGTATTGAGTAAGAACAGACTCAATTCTGAGGAAGGAGAATCATACAAATGTGTTACAGTAAGACTGAAATAGTTTTGGGTAGTGCATGCTTTTCCCTAGTGCCTTATAATGCTCAATGCACATACTTACCTAGTAACAAATATTTTCTCAATCTGAGGCTGTTCTCCTTTTAGATCTCCCAGTCCCTACTGCAGAACTTGGCATTAAATAGGCACTAGATAATTGTTAGCTAAAAAAAGAAGAATAAGTGTGAAACATTTCATAGCCATAGGTATCAGAAGTCTCAAAAAACTAAAGTATTGGGAAATTATACAATGTAAAAGCTATTTTCACTTGAAGCATTGAATTTAATTATTGCATATTCAGCTCATAATTTAGATGCTGTGTGAAAGTAGATCTAAAAGCAGTCCCTTTTTCTGCAAGCCTTTTGGAAGATCAAATGGACAAATTACTTCTCATGAAAAGCTGAAGAATGAAAGTGATATATAAATGCAAAATATTGTTTGGAAAAGCTTTGTGCTTAATAGTATATTAAATTAATCAAGCACAGATATTTATTGAGTGACGGTTATGGCCTTAGCCTGTGTGACAGTATTTAGGGCATTTTTTCAAAAGTGATGTTACACTTCATGTTTCTAGAGGCTTTTAACGTAGCTATAAGAAAACAATCTAATTAAGGATCAATAACGAATTAAACTGTGATCTAGCCAAATGGAACTAATCACTTTTTTCAAATACAATGCATATTTTTCTACTTTCTAATAATTACTTATGATATTTTCCATACCTGGATTGCCCTATTGCACCTATTTCTGTACATTCCAAAGTCTACTGTAGGGTCCATTTCATGCCACTTTTTTCTGAAGCCCTTCCCAGTCATACCAGTCAAAATCGCTGTGCCTTTCTCCATGGCATCCCCACCCTTGACCTTAGCATAACCTCCTTTGCATCACGTTGACTCTTCATGTCTAGGGAAAGCTTCTTAATGATCAAGATTTAGGTATTTGAAAATGCTAAGGTTTTTTGGTTTAATATTTTTTTAGTTGTCAATGGACCTTTATTTTATTTATTGATACGTGATGCTGAGAATCGAACCCAGTGCCTCACACATGCTAGGCAAGTGCTCTGCCACTGAGCCACAACCCCAGCCTGCTAAGTTGTTTTTGATGCGCAGTCAACACTCAATTGTATTTTTTTGTCCTTTCATTATCTTGTGTATTTCATTTATCCCAACAGTCATTTAAACTAAGCAGGTGTTTTTAAATAATTACTCTTGAATGATATAAGCCACACTAATGCTGGGTAAAGATAGATGTTGGAAAGTTTGAAATGGAAAAGAAAGATAGAAAGTGCAAGAATCAAACATCATTGGCTAGAGAATATACAAATTCAATTGAACTTTAGAAAGAAGAGAGGGCACACAGAGGTGACTTGAGGAATACAAAGAAAGGATTTTCAAAAGCATAAATGCAGGAAGATATTTGTGCAGAGGACTGTGAGGCCACCACCATTTAATGTTGCATTTTAAAAAGTCATAGTAAATATGACCTTTCATATCTGAACCCATGTGAAAGATGTTGGAGAAGTCCAGTAGTTGGAAAGTGATAGAAAGATACCGTATCCCATGATCAGAGAAGAGGCAGAAAGAAGTTAGAATTTTAGGAAGCTTAACCTGTTGCAGAGTACAAAATAGAATAGGAAAAGACTAGATAGGATGAGATCATACAAATGTGTTACAGTAAGACTGAAATAGTTTCTAAATTGGGGTAACAACCACATGAATGGAGGGTTTAGAGAAAAGGATGAGACATACCATGTGATAAAATATGAAGTAAGGACACAGCACTCTGGATATACAGCAATGACTTCCTGTGGTTCACATTTATTATTATCAAGTAAAAAAAAAATTTACTGAGCTGACCTAGTTTCATCGACATTTACTTTGTTAAATAAGAACACTAAAATAATAATGCAACTTCTATCATTACTATGTTTTCATGAAACTATAGCTTTAATATTCAAATACAGTGAGGACTTCCTGCTGTCCCTCCTGCAGGTCTTCATTTGTTGTTTGGTTGCCCTGGAGTGACCCAGTTACTCTTTGCGGCTCTACTCACCCTTCAAGCCCACCTCAAGATTCACTTCTCCACGAAGTGGGAGTTTTCATACCTGCCAATGAGGGCGGTTGAGTATCTGTAGTTGCCTATTATACATATCACATTCTTCCTATTAAATTTATTTGCATAATTGGTTCTTTTATGACAATGTTAAGTTCTTTAAGGGCACAAAGTAGGTGTGCAATAGTTGTATGATGAAGGCAAGTGGCGACTGAAGAGCTTCTAACTTCAGACACTGAAAGCAGAGGAGGCACTGAAAGGAACAGGATGAAGACCTGGTCAGACAAGAAGCAACAGTGCTCCATCTTAGATAGGCTGGATTTCACTGGATGGGATATTATAACTGGAATGAGTGGCATAGCAAAAGCACTTATCGTCTGGGGTCTGAGTGAAATTTTAGTAATAGCCTACAACATTGGTGAATGGTCTGCACAGAGTGGACCATTGAAATAGTTAATATCTTGGTGAAGTAGAACTAAACAGAAAACTAAATGTGTGGCAGGAATTTTGGAGACCATCCATAGCCAACAGATGAGAAGATAAGAAACTAGTAAGACATGGGAATGAGCACCGTTAAGAGAAACCAGCAAAAGGCATTGTTCTAGAAACCAGCTTCACAGGCTGGTGGTCAGTAGTTAAATGCTGAAGAGAGATGCCCTTCATGATTTGTACATGCAACCCTGACCACCAAAATAAACTGAGCTAAAACTGACTGCCGAGACTCTGACTTACAGCTGCTGTTAAGTTATGCCCTTGAGAGAAAAAAAAAAATCAAGTAAGAATACATAATTTGTTGGGGTGTTAAAGAAAAAAACACATCTCTACAACAGCTACAAATTATAGAGTGTGTGCTTCACGACAGTATGTCAATGAAAATAGTTCATCAAGGAAGGTTCTATATAATTCTGGTTCAATGTACACTAATTTATTTTTTATTCCACTTTTAATGAATTCACATTAGAGAGGCTCTTTTGAAGTCATAATGTGTTATTTTTTAATAATTTATTTCTGAACTTTAAAAAATTAATAATATTTGCACAGGGCCATTTTATAATCATAATATGACACTTCAAGGTGTGAGTTATGACATAATAACTCAAACTTTGTGCATTTATACAAGCACTCATCCTATGGCCTCATTCTTAGCAAAGCAAAAGGTATGAATTATTATGTAATAACTCATGCTTTGCCACATATTATTACTTAATTATGGAAGAAGAGGAGAATTTCAACTAATTCCAGTCTTCAAAAAAACTCTATCGTTTTATCCCTGAAAAAAAAAATGCTCCAATGCTTATTTGATACAACAGAATCACTTTAAGCATTTTTCCCATTCAGACCATTCTAGATTAGTTTTCATGACACATTTGTCTTACTATGCTTTCTTGAGAATCTCGGGTAGTCTCCAAAAGAAAAACTAAAAATTCCAACATAGCCTTCAAGTCTATATTTCACAGATTTGCTCATTATATCCCAGAAATAGATGGCCATATTGCTTCCTGAACGTTTTCAAAAATATTATACAGAAGAGTAAAATCTAACTTCTCTTTCTAATAAAAATGAACATCAAAGAAGTAAGGAAGGAAAAGAGAGAGGGAGACAGGGAAGAGGAAAAGTCAAGTACTAATTTCTACTCTGACAATTCTGATTAAGTTGCTAAACAATAAAAAAATCTCCCCAAGATAGTACAAAATATGCATGTCTATGATCATTAGAAAACAGAATATAAATTTTCTTAAAAATAAAGGATAAGAGTATTTTCTCAAGGTTATATATAATTAAGTGTTAGAGTTTATCTCAAAATTCAAAGCCATAAAATTATTTATTCGATGCTTTTACTCTTGTTAGATAGAGGTTTTTATTGTCAGGTCCTACAAAAGTTCAGGAACAAAAGGAAAAATGAAAACCAAATCCCAAATACTATAGAGTATAAAAACTCTAATTTCTTGAGTGCATTATTTGATATAGTCAAAATTTGTGGGGTGTGAATGTTAGATAAATGAGAATGAGACAGAAAGGATCATGCACGTGTGAGAAAGAAACCATCCTGCCCCTGACATGTTGGTTGCTAAGTGATTGATTGATCTGCCTCTATTACTACCACTCAATCAATGAAATGTATGTTTAATTTTGTTACACAAACTTCTTCAGAAGCTATAATTTTCTCCCACCATATCTATGACTTCCCACTCAAATTTACTATCATTATGTCGTTTTGGTATCTTACAGTTAGGCGTTTGGGGTGTCAGTGACTTACGGCTGGGTGACCTCATGCATTCAAAACTTTATGGAGACTTCTCCATGTGCTTTGGTGACACCACTAAGGAAACAGCAGAGTAATTCAGGGTGCAGAAACATGCTTCAGAGACATGCTTACTTGATTTACCTTAACATTTCACAGCTAACATTTCTAAAACATCTTTGTCTCCTAAGGGGTACCTTGGTCTCTCAGACCTCAACCTAGTATTCCAGTGATTTCTGGGTAATATGCCAGTATCCCTTCAAGGTAGGAAGACAAGAGGAGGGTTTTCAATGACTTTTGAAGATGGTGAATGATGCCTTTGGTCTTTTTGAGCTGGTTTAAACCCATTTCATTGTGGTTTTCAGAGTTGGATGTGTACCTGAGGGCCTGCACACATGGTCCTCGATTACCAGACCACAACAAGAACCCGAATATATGTTTTTATATCATGTTACAGTGTTTGGGGGGGGGGGGCTAAATGATTTAGAATGTAGTTCTTGGTTCTAAATGGGATTTTGATATTAACCATTCATCGAATGCTTTATGTAGGTTCCATTTTAGTTCCACCGTGTTACACAAATTAAGTTTTGTATGACTTTAGTAGCCCATGCAACCTAGATGGAAGCAGTGCATCCCCACAGTTGTACATCACTTCCCTACAAGAGATTTTATCTATCCTATACACAGAATCACTTTTGAATTTAAATTTCAAAAACAATACGTGTATCACGATCCTGACTTTGCTTAAAGTCTCTATTGCTTCTCGGCCATTTGGCTAAGATCAAGGGCTTAAAGTTCCACTCTTTATGTTTATGAAAAATGCCTTAAAATGAAAGCTTCTTGAAAAAATAAATTACTCATTTAATGAGAATAATAAAAATGAGATGTTTTCCTTCATAGAATTAGATAAATCTCTAATTAGTTTTCTGATTTGCTGAGGTCTGGATCTCATTTAATATTTCCTGGTTCTGAATGCAATATAGTTTTATATATTCTAGTTAAAGAGCTATGACAAGGAGCTAAATACCACAGCAATAAGCAATTAAGAAAATTAATCCTTTTAAGGAAAAACTAGGGGCAGAGCAGTGAGAGTTCACCTCAGAATGCCAAACTTTGTATAAGGAAAGCTTATTACTAAAATTATATTAAAGTATGATTGTACATCAAATAATGATAATTATGATTGCCATATGCTTCTGCCCCTTAAGTTTAGGAACACACTTCACAGATGTCCCTGACAAATCCTTTCCAATTCACATATAAGATTAAGCTGTGGCTAGTCCCACACTCCACATGAGAATTTTCCCTCTCATAGACGTTGGAGAAAAAGATATTTTCAGTGCATAATCAGGATACTTCTGTGAGTTTTGGAGAGACTATTTTGCTTCATCCCAGTGTCTCCTTCTCATCTGAGACAAATCTTCATTTCCAAACTCCTTTTTCAAAGTGATGAATAATCTAAATGGTAGGTTATCTAAAGAATCAATTAGCTAGCTACCTAGCTTCAAAAAGTAGGTAAATTAGAGGGGTAACAAATATTTGTGACAATTTAGATATTTCTTGAATATAAAATGAAAATAACCAGCTTGCTTTTGGTGTGAAACAAAAATATAGTTCATATCATTTTCTCTAAGTTTGTCCAATTTTTATTTGGTCTCTGGAGATCTCTCTATCTATCTATCTGTATATATATATATATATATTTTTTTTTTCTGGGTTTACTACTGCATAGTTTTATCCTACTTAATGCTTCTCATAGAAGAAACAAAAAATCTTGTCTGCATTCCATCTTTTCTTCCTCACTCCAAAAATAAAAGTCACTGAAGTATTAAATACTATGACTGAATTAGTAATAACCAACACCTTTTGAAATTTTCTCCATAAAATTGGTTACTTCATAAGTGTACATGTCTATTCTTTGAAAAGAGCTAAGTCAATTATTTTACAGTACAGGAGCATATAGTCCTGTGTTCTAGCTAAAACTTAGCAAGGTGGTTTGTTATATCCTTATAAATGTCTGCCCTTTTAACATGCTATAAATGCATTCTAAAATTTGTGCTAGCTTCTGGTCGTTATGGGGAAGAATTAATGCATTCTATTAAATTTAACTTTTGCTGAAACACTCTTACCTCAGCTAAAGCTCAGAGCTGTAACTGGAGACCAGCTACTAAGCAATTAAGGAATAAAATACTTGGCTTTTATAATCCATCTTTTGTTCTGGGAAATGCCTATACTTAAATCAGTATGGCATTAGACAGGGACTTGTGACCACTAAATATTTAATTTCATCAAAGTCCATCTATATTCTGTGCTTTGACAAGCCCCTAACTATGTAAGTATTATTTAAACAAGAAGGAACATTTCAATTAAGTACATACTTCAAGCAATTAGGCCCTATCTCTACTTGAAAACCTGCTAGACTTTCTCACAATATATAGAATAAAATATAAATACCTTAACCCAATGTGCTGGTCCACCTACCACCCTCTAAATCCATACTCTCCACATGATCACCTCCGTTCCTTTTTAAAAGCTATTGCCTGGTGCTAGAATGGTTTTTTTTTTTTCTCAAATCATTTAAATCTAGTTCTGCAAAGTATATTTCTAATATTTAGTCTTTGCCATTCCCAAATGAAATTAAATTTTGGATCTTTCATGTATCCCCTCTCCCAGTTGTCCTGCTACAGATACAATTATTTCTTCCAGTGCTCACGGAGCTTATGCCATCCCCAACACGGAAAATAATCTGTTTAATACGAGCATAATTTGAATTATGTCCTTACATTTTCTCTTTAGGTCAAAGCCTTGGACATAACAGCTGCTCAATAAATATTTATGGATTGCAGATAAACAAAAGATGGCACCTTCATAGCCCAGGTACCCTGAGCCATAGGTTTTGAGGCCTTGTATATCAGAACACATATGCAAAATAGTAAATAAATACTTAAGCGCCTCTGTCATTGGGATCCAGCAGTTCATTGGCCCAGCACAACTCAGTCTTACATATCTGCTCTTGTACCTAACATGGCTTATTCCCCCATGGAATGCTTTTTTGTGTTGCTCTGCCCAGAGTCTTCAAAACAATATACAACTGAGTTACAATGCCCTCAGCATCTGTGGGGTGGGCTAAAATCTGCAGAGGCAGTACTTAGGTTATGGGTATTTATATGAGTTCATTTAAATTCTTCTTCTAAGATAGTATGAATATAATAGATGATTGTACTGGACACAGGTTTTCTTAGTGGTGCCCATTAGCTGTATTCTTATTTATATTTGTATTAAAGGTGGTGACTTTCATGAATTAGCACATTATTTGCAATAGTTGTCTTTGGGTATTTGAAAATATTTTGCCATATTAAGAAACTTATAAGCTAGTCACTTACATTGGCTGTTAAGTGATCAATGAATAGCAAAATAAGAATATTTTTAGCTGTTCAAAAAAAAATAAAACTTAAATTCACTTTTAAAAATAGTAAACTGAAATTTTTAGGTTTATTTAAATACTTTGGATTTGTTGATATCCACTAATAATTTTTATTCATTTAATTTTAAATAATAATTTTTAATGTTAACTTTTACTTAAGTACATTTTTATGAGAATATATTTGAATTGTTAGTGGCAGGGGCAAAAATCCAAGAGATTTTTCTTTGTATGGATTTTCATTTTGTATTTGTAAATATATGTAGAAAATTGCATGCATGTACAAAAGTTACTCATAACTCAATCATTTACACTATTTAAAATTGATGAAAATTGGCGGCATCTACTACTATGAAGATTCTATGCATAGCCTTCAAATGTCCTGTATATATTTTCCTGCATTTATATAGATATATAAGTGTGCCAGCATTTTTGAAGCAAAAATTGAATCTTGCAACATAGTCATCTGCAACACAATCTCTCAAAATTCCCCAAATCAATATGCTAGGAGAAGGGCTGGGGTTGTGGTTCATCAGTAGAGGGCTAACCTAGCACATGCAAGGTTCTGGGTTCAATCCTCAGCACCACATAAAAATAAATAAATAAAATAAAGGTATTGTGTTGAACACAACTAATATAAATAAATGTTAGAGGAGATCTTGAAAATCTCACTTTTTCCAGTTTGTTCTGCTATAGGCTTCTGCCACTGCAGCAACAGATAGTACTTAGATGCTAAATTTTAACTTTCTGTTTTTCTTGCCTTTTGCAATTGATCTTGGTTTATGTATCTTTCTGGAATTGGATTCAATTACTGATATTATTTCCAAACTAGATACTTCCCCAGATTATTCAAGTATTTTCCTTTTTATTTATTTATTTATTTTATTTTATTGTGGTGGAGGGGTAGGAAGCGACTATCATTTGAAAATCGACCCATTTTTGGAGCACAGTAAATAGAAGCCCTAAGGAGTAAGTAAATGGTTTCTCAGTGGTCACTGAGAGCTCCAGGTGAAGCCAGTGGCTCATTAAAAAATCACAAGCTTTACAAAGAGGAACAAAAGGGTGAATGTCACTGTGTTTTAAACGAAAAGAATGATCTCTTACAAGTATAAAATTCTGTCTTCAATCCATCCAATGGCTTAGCGTGGCCACAAAGCACAGTAGAGGAGGGACATGAGTCCCATCTAACTTGCACCAACAGAAGAAGGAATAGATGGGAAGGCTCCATGGGCAGTTATTTCCTAAGGGAAGATTTCACCCTCAAATCCCTTCTGCATCTAATCAGATGCATATGCTGTTTATTGCTCCAGCCCTGTGAACACTGCTTCTTAATTAAATTGTTTCATTCTTTGGCTATCATAAATGCCACATCTATTTAAAGCCCTGTTTTACTTAGCTAAAGTTTGTTTTATCATCCACAGAAAGGATTATTAAACTGAACGGGTGACTATTTTGGCTCAAGTAAAAATCAATAATATTTAGTTGGGCCTTAGGTGCTAAATTCTAAAACTCTGTGTTTTCCACTTTGCTGCAGTTCTAACATCTTAGCATCCCTGACGGTTCTTGCTCCTGTGTTCACCTATGATTTATGACTCTTCTAGTAGGTGGGACGAAAGCTTCAAGGCCTCTTACAGCTTTTAAGCTTCTAATAATTGGAAGAATTTTCCTTTCTTCCTCTTTGAACTGAGACTACCAGTCTCAGTTTTAATAAAAAAAAAAAAATGGAATTTTTAAAAGTAGAGCATTTAAGCTGTATTACAAAATAGTTAATATCTGAGTTTTAGAAGGGGTATAATTCTATAAAACATGCCCTCAGATTTCATCTAAAACAAAATCAATTGAAATCCATGGATTAGGGTTGTTTTTAGCTCTTCCTTATTTATTTATTACTCCCAAATAATCTGGTGAGAGATGAAGTCTTCAAATGTCCTGGGGTGGTTGCAAACAGTAAAATTTTTCTCACAGCAAACTTCTCATTCATAAAACTCTAGCTCATTTTAAAGCATGGTGTTTCTATTTTCCTCTTTAATTTACATAATGAAAATTGTTATAAATAACATTATCAGAATGTTTCATTTCAAAGCATAAATGATTATTAATTAAACACAAAAAATTTGTCATTCAACCACTATAAAAATTATTTTTCATTATGCTAGACATGTTGGAAACTAATTATTTAAATGGGCATAGTTAAAAAATTCACTGAAAGACATTCCCCTAAATTAGATCTATATTTTTAAAAGAAAAATACTTTTTATAGCTAAATTACTGCTAGCTTAACACAAAAAAAGAATCATTAAACAAGTAATTTGATCCACTAAACTGTGTTGCCAAAAATCTTTCTTAAGAATTAAGTTGCTGATAACTATATTACAATGTTATTATTTCTTTTGTCTAATGCTGTTATACTTTAATAAGAAAGTAAATTTCATTTAAATTTTATATTAGGGCTTGTTTACTAAAAATACTGACATGAAAGAAATTAGAAAAATTCTAATACTGATTCCTTTCTAGTATTTTTATTTTAAAGTTATTCTCTCCATTCAAATTCAATCTGAAAGTAAATAGATGAAATCATCTCAAATATAATACACTAAAATCTAGAATAATTAACTGTGAAAGTGTATTTTAATCCTATGCTTTTAAACCTATTTTAAAATTTCAAAAAGCATTACAATTAACAAAACTGTGCAGTGATTTTTATATATTGTAAATTTTTATTCTTTTAATCATTCAACTTAGCATCCAGAATAGTAACTTACCTATCTTTATCTAAATACTACTTCGCTATGTAAGCTATGTAGTAAACTCATAAAATAATTTCAACCAATATTTTAACTTGCCAAAAAATTAAAGTTTGGTATAAATAATTTGGAAAAGCATCCTGGGAATTTGGCTTTCCCCAGTGAACAAGAATTGAGACCAGTTCCCCCAATACTGAATCGATACAGAGAGAACAGACTAAACCACTTTAATTATCATTTGTGAGAATTTACACCTAAAACATCAGAAACACTTCAAGATCATTGACTTACACCCAGGAATGTTCAAAAGCCTCCCTTTCCTTTATTTTCAAACTTCTGTTTGTAGGGAAAGGAAATAACCTTTACTGTATAGTAGGTATAAAGAGGAACCAGATGATTCATCTCTGTGAATCTGCTTGTTGAATTTGATGGATCATTCTTAAAAGCGACGTTGCTAATCTTCAGGTTTTCTTTTTTAGGTTATTCACAGATCAGTGGGTTTTCCAGCTAATACAGGTCTGATGCTCTTCTGTCTTCACACATGGTATTCATCATATCTTGACAAGAAAAGACCTTCAGTCTACAAATAACCTTCACTGAAGTAAGACATGTAAGTGGGTTTCTTTATGAAAGATAGATTTTATGGCTGAATAAAAAACAACTGTAGTTAAAAAGTGTCATTGCATGGCCTTATTTGAAGATTTTTCCTTAAAGGAACTTTAATGTTTGTTGTGGAAACGACTGGTAGATCAAAAAAAGAGAAATGTATTAAATTACTTTATCATTAACCACAAACGCAACAGGAAGAGTTGATCAGCTCCGTATTTTATCATTCAGAAGCGTTCAGCCTTTAAAATATTTAAGCATCCACATTAGTTCTTGTCAAACTAGCACAAAGCAGTGCATAATATGACCTGTGTGTAAGAGCAGAACAAGATAAGAGGTTACAGCCAGGGTGAAATTCCACAATAGGATCGCCCTGTGCAAGAGATAATAGTTGGCTTCCTGTTTGCAGACAATTACCAAACCACCAAATGTTCTCTTGATATTTTTACTTGGTCATGCTAAGGGAGAAATCAAGTTTAGCTGATATTAAACTACCAAGGATGAAACAATAAATTTGAGGCATCCTGCATATCCTGTATGATTTCATATGACCAATTAGAAAAAATAAATAGTCGATCAAATTTCACATCACAGTGTGGTGATTTATGTTTTCATGGTGTGAGTGATAACTTTAAAGAAAATATTAAGAACTTTCAATAGGCAAGCATCAAAAGGATATCTCAGTGAATCTCAAATATCTGACAGATCTCTTTGCATAGAACTTACGTGCTCTGATTAAAGAAATAGCTAAAATCATTTCCTAAAACTCTCTTTAAAATCTTCCATTGGCCTTAACTATATTAGCAAAACTTTATGCAAACCAGAACATGTCCAAACTTGATTTTCAGTGCCATTAATAAAGCACAAATTTTAGCTCTACCAGGTGAGACAAGGGAGGGAAAGAGAAATGTGATTGCCAGGAAGGAATTAAACAGTACTTCCTAAAAAAAAAAATCCTACTGAATCTTAAAGTCCTCTTTAAAAAAAAAAAAAAAAAGGTTTAATTGGTTTGTTTTTGTTTTGTTTTGGGAATGCTCGGGATTGAACCCAGAGCCGTAGTGCACATTAGGAAAGCACTACTGAGCTACATCTCCAGCCCTAAATCTCTATTTTCAATAGACATTTATTGCAAAGCTTTCTGTCCTTGTCTACCTTTAAATCCAAGCAATAATCCTAGAGAGGGGAAAAAGTTACTGTTAATGAAATACCAGGACATTTCACGACAGTATGCATGTATTTAGGGAAAACTTCCCCAAATTTAATCTAGTTACTCTGCCATTCATTTATTCAAGAAACACTGAATTTTTTAATATGTACAAATTGCTTGAGAATCAAGGGCAAATAAGGCAATAAGAGTTTATATTATAATGGTGAGGCTGGAGGATTAAAAAAAAGCAATCAATATAAATAATAAATAATTGGGTCTGATAGGGAAGATGGGAGCTATATGGAAAGGAAAGAAAATCCAAAGCTAATGTCTCCAAAGCCCCTTCCTCCTCCTCCTCCTCCTACCTGTTGCTAAGGTAACCTACCCCAGGAATCGTTCCTCCCTGCAGGGAATTGTAGGAGTTGTTTATTAATGCCTCCTGGGCTGCTACCTTCCTACCAGGTTCTTTACACTTTGGCCCACATTTTGGTCAGGTAGGCTGGTTGAGAAAAGGAGAGAGGCAAGATAAGGGAGAAGGAGAACATGAGAACAAAGAAAAATCTAGAATGTATTAAAAGGGACAAGACACCTCTACTTCTTTGGATGTCCAGCTCTGGGGCCCCTTCTCTTTGGCAAAGTGTATCTCTGTTCTATTCTGTAAATAAAACTTGTTTTCTAAGCTTGCCTCGGCGTTTCTAGAGTGTTCAATTTTAACATCTGTGGAAAGGGAATTCAGCCCTGATGGAATCTCATCACCAGCGGTATCAATGGGAGAGAATAGTAGTGAACCAAAAATAAATATAAGATAGTTGAAGTTGAAAAGCCACTGACATAAGCAAGGTTCTGTAATGAAACAGACTGGTTAGGGCAGATTTCTCTGGGATGATGTTTAAGCAAGATGTAGAAAAAGAAGGTTCAAGCTGATTATCTGAAAACCAGGAGAAAGCTGTTTCGCTGAGGAGACAGCAAGTGCTTAGAGTTAGAAGCTTGGAAGCAAAGTCAATGTAACAAGACTTAATGACCAAGATGTAGTCCACAAATGCACCAGGAGAATCAGTCAAACCAGATCAAGCCTTCTAAGCCTGGAAAGAGTCTGGAGTTTATTCCAGAGTCATTAAGAATTTGAAGCAGTCTTTGATGAGACATGATAAGATTAAATCCAGTTCCAAAGCACAGAAACAGTAGAGTAATAGCACAGAAGGATTTCAAAGATATATATACCTTGTATGGTCTAAAAAAGTTAAAAACAGACCCATCTCTTGGAAACTTTATAAATTATCCCTGTAGCAAATATTTCAGAATTGTCACAAAAAATATAGGAAGACAAAAAATAAACCCACCACTGGGTATAGAACTCTGACACATTAAAAAAAAACAGAACACCTTTTAATAATATGTGCATGCCCTGTAAACTAAAAATGCACTGTCCTAAGCATTTTTAGATAGAAGTTTTGTGAAGATCACAGCATTGATAAAACTATTGGCATTTCACCTTGAAGAAAAGAGAATGAAATGTTAACACAACATCATATATGGTCTCTTCAATGTGTTTTAAACTACTAATTGATTTTTTAAATCATTGCTCTCAAAAATAATTACTTATTGTTAACATTTTATTCACACTGCATTATAAGAATAAAATGATTCTTAACCTTTGTGGGGAAAGACAGCATTTTCCAGACTGGCAGCTTAATAAATATTTGGGTGGCCATACCTATCTTTAAGGTGAATAATTTCATACAATAACTTGTATTATTGTATGGATTATTGTGTAACTTGGTTGTGGAGTACCATACAATGGAATTGTTATAAATTTACAGAAATGCTTAGAGTAGCATCATGAATAAAATATAAATTGGTAGACTCGAGATAGTATATCTTAACTGTTTGAAAGGATCCAGGAAAATAACCAGCATTCAGAAAAGTTCGTGGATAATATAAATGTAAACTTAAGTTTACTTGAATATTATTATGAGAAACTGATGTGACTCCATTTTTGAGAAACCAGCCTCTACCTCAGAGCAAAGCCTGTCCAAGAAAGGGGGCATGACCCTTGTCCCTGGAAAAACCCACAGAGCCTTCCTAGGCACATACCCACCCTGCTGAGTTGTTTGTCTACAAATTACAGGAGAGATATGCAGCCAGGTGTCCCTGACTCAGTTAGGCTAGGTGAGGACCCATAGCAACCCCCTAGCAACCACCAATCAGCATGAGACAGGGAAAATACCTGGGATGCCAGATGACCCCCCAGTAGTTTATGGTGGTTGATAACATGTTGGAAAACCACGTAGTTTAGCACGTACACCCCTCGTGGCTTAAACCAGTCAGTTCAAAGGAATCCCCCTCTTGTACTGACCAATCACCCCTACCCAACTTTTTCCCACCAGTGAATGTGCTAATCAATGTTAAGAGTTGTTGTTTGACTTTCCCGGGATGTGAAATGATTTGCTCTGTGATGTTGTGACACATAGAGTATCTCCAAAAACCTATAAAATCTCACTGAACAAAGGACCGGGACTCACTCCCTGGGACTGCTGCATCAGAAAAGGTTGTGAGTCCAGGCTGGATCTTGCAACAAAGACTCTTGTGTGATTGCATCAGATTCGGCTCCTGGAGGTCTATTGGGGTCCCACGAATCTGGCATTACAATTACAGATATGATTTGGAAAATCTTAAAGTTTTTGGTAATAAGCAAATATCAAGGGAATAATAATCATACTCTTTCTAAAAAAAACTTTATAAGTGGAGAGTCAAAACCTCCCTGGTTCTACTTGCCAGAGTCTTTGTGTTTTGAAATAAAAAGCTGAATTGTTCTTAACCTTTCTTAGCTTGTTAAGACAAGCCCCAGCAGTTAAAAAAAAAAAAAATGGCCAGCCTTGCTTCTGCTTTAAAGTTCTAGGGACTGCCAAAACTCGGAGGCATTCCATGTCTACTAACACTACTCCTTTGTTCAAAAATTATTTATTGAACACTTACTATGTTCCAAGTGTTCTAAACACTTGAGATTCATCAGTAAACAAAACAATAAAAGATTCCTGTTCTCAGAAGCCATGGATTCTACCATCAGAAAACAAACAATAACAATCAACCATAATAAAGAATTAAATTATACAGTAGATTAGAAGATGATAAATACCATGGACAAGATAAGGGAGCTCCAGAAGTGAGACAGAGCAGGTTACCAATGTGCAGCTGATCAGCAGGCACCTCCTTGGGAAGACAACTTGTAAGCAAAGACCTGAGGGAGAGGAGGGGTTTGCCAGGCATCCAGAGAAGGAGCATTTGAGGCAGGGCCCTAAGGAAGGTAGGCCTGCTGTTCTGCACCAACAGCAAAGGGCCTGAATGGCAGGAGCAGCCAGAACAGGATAGAAAGTGATTTTGAACTCTCTAGAGCCCATGAAATGGAAGCCCTGGAATTTTTAATAAAGGAGTGGCTTAGAGCAGCTATATGAAATTTGCATTTTGACAGCAAGCCTGTTGTTTTTCTTGGAATTTCAATCACACATCCATAAGAATACCAAAGCATTCTAAAGATTTTTTTTTATTTACACTTTTTTTTAAAGCCACCATTCTTTAAGAAGGTTGTATACCAGCTCCCCTTTTACCCCTGGAGTTCAGGTCTTTCTGATGTCTCTTCACCTGTCTGAAAAGCAAATACTGGTTATGAAGGAGTCAGAATGATAAAGAAGCCCAAGAAGATGCCCCCAAACTGGAACTAAGTGCACACTCATCACTTGGGAAAATGTAGCAAATTCATGAGAAAATATAAAGTTATTAAAAAATGTGATTTCCAGTGCATTGAGTTTCAAAATGGTACAAAAATTAGGGAGAAAACTTGAAAATAAAATCTTACATGTAAAACAATCTTTCTCACCTATTAGTTGGCAACACTCTGATTTTCATTTTTTTTAAATAAAATTTGCCCATTACAGTCAAGTCAGGATGGAAAATAATATTGCCAGGTTTCACTATTTTTAAACAAAGGAGAAATCTTTTAATAAACTGTCAACTTGAAATATCCTAAAAGGATGTGATGGTTCTACAAAGCAAAGTGCTTTTCTCAACAAACCAGCAATATGTGTTTATTGCATTGGAGCCCAGGACCACCACACTCGATTACAGTAAAAGCTCTGCACTATTTCCATCTGGCAATGAGAACACAAGATGTTGTATAAACTACCAGAAGAGCTCTATTTCATTGTAATTAAAATTTAGTGTTACACTTAAGCAATAAGACAACTCCAGGAGATGTGATTATCATGAGATAATGACCTTGGGGTGTTACAAGGCATACAAGGAACCAAATGCCTCCAATCCTCTAGGGGGCAAGATTATTTCTACATAACAATCTCCACCTCCTCTTGCTTACCCACCCCTGGCCCTGAAGCTGTATGATCAGTGAAAGAAGAAAGCTTGGGATTAAGAGTACCAATATGATTCCTGCAAAAAGAGGACTTCGGGGGACGGGTATATGACAAAGTTGGCATCGTGGAATGCTGAAGCAGCAGTTTCAAATGAGTTGTGTTGTTTGTGCAATAATTATGCAATGGCTTTAGAATTCTCTGGACACATATAGAACTGTCAGTGATGTCATAGTCATGTAAGTAATCCTCAGCAAGGGCGCAGATTTAACCTTTTCCCCCTGTTTTGGTTTCGTGATTTCCATTTCATAATAGCAATAAGATATGACAGGTGGTGCATTTCTTAAGGGTTTATTAGTCTTCTTGGGTGGTTGAAGCCATTCAGCCTTTGGCCTGAACCTCTCAAGACATCTGAGATGTATAATAATTCCCCCAAAATGCAATGCCTGTCATGTCTTATTGCTTAATTACTTCGTACTTACCAAGTAATTTTTCTTAAAGTGAATGCAGATAACAGTGCTTAGGTTACAGTTTATACTACTAGAAACTACTTCTAAAATGGAATAAAGTTAAATAATTTCACTGTAATGAATAAGGGAATGCTTCATTATATTACTGCTATAAACCTTAAACTGAAGGGTCACTTAAAATTATGGAAAATATTTCAATTTTTTAAACAATTTGTTAGAGGGAAATATGATAAACTAAAATTAAGGCAAATATAAAATAATGTCATCCTCAATGACAGTTCATGTTAAAGAGATGGGTACCATGAAAAAAATTATTCTACATCAAAGAGGTGAAAGTGGGAACTTAACTTGTAAACTACATGTTTGCATATACATATACATGTATGTGTATATATACATATATATTTGTAAATATATACACATACATATATATGTATGTGTAAATATACATATGTATGTATACATACACATATTTTATTTATATTGGGAACTAAACCCAAGACCAAATCCAAGGCCTCATGCACCTTAGACAAGTGCTTGCAAAATGTTTTAATAAAAAGAACAAAACATATATATCAAAATAAAGCTTTGGAGTACTGGGGATATAGCTCAGTTTGTAGAGTGCTTGCCTCACATGAAAAAGGACCTGGGTTCAATCCCTAGCACCACCAAAATAAATAAATAAAGCATTGGAATACTGAGAAAAATGTTTTAAAGTAGTAATATAGAAATGACTTATATATGTAAATATGTACCTGCATGTACATAATCCTTGATACATTAACAAACCAAAATGGGAAGAGTGTGTAAGGCATTGAATATTGTTTGTGGGATAAAGAATAATCTACTAGGGCTGGGGATGTGGCTCAAGCGGTAGCACGCTCGCCTGGCATGCGTGCGGCCCGGGTTCGATCCTCAGCACCACATACAAACAAAGATGTTGTGTCCGCCGAAAACTGAAAAATAAATATTAAAAAAAAATTCTCTCTCTCTCTCTCTCTCAAAAAAAAAAAAAAAAAGAATAATCTACTAAATAAGAATGCACCTAAATAACAATTCACTCAAATACAAATTTAGCATTTCATTGCTCTCTCTTACATGTTACCTGTGAATAGTCCAGTATTCAGTAAAAGCCCCTAAACTCTCCAATTAAGACAATGGAATTTTCACTTTGGTTGAGGCTGGATCTAAGATCTGGCTGGCTTATAAATGTAGAGTACTTCAAGGGGAGTCCCTGAAATTTAAGTGTATCCAGACAAAGACTAATTCACAGAGAAAAAGCAATCATTGATTTGTATAATTATACAAATCAATGGATCTGAACTGTAAGTTAAAACAATCTCCAAACTGATCTCTGTAAACCAGTCTTGAGTAATTTAAATACACGACAAAGTAAGAAATTGCATTTAGGGTCTCTATCCTGCCAAATTCTCTCATTGACATGCTTCAAACCACGAGCACCTTAACATTCATTCCATTCAAGGACTTAAGCTTGTGCATAGTTCAAGAGATGGTGGCAGAGGAAGGCTCAGGACTCACTCCAGGTCCAAACCACTCTGAGATTGTGATTCACTCTCTTTGGAGCTATAACTAGGAAATTCACTTCTGTTCTATAATTGATTCATCCTCTGAACTTAGACAATCTCACTTGACCTTTCTAAATCTAGATTCCATATTAAAAAAAAAAAGTTTAACACCAGCCCTATCAATTTCACATTTTTGAGTATGTGAAAACCTTGAATAGAGTAGAGGAAAATGGTTTACAATTTCAGTACCAGTCAATTTCATTTCTGATGTTGTTGTTGTTGCTACGATTGCATTTGACTGAGCGTGGAAAATGGGTGGTAAAAACATTAGGTCCAACTTGGGAGGAAACACAGAACTAAAGAGATAAAGTAGGGTAAGATAGAATTCATATTTTTATTTTCGAAATGTATCGGATGAGGGAATAAAAGAGATCACTTTTAAAATCACAATGAGTCATAAAGCTCCATATCAAAAAGATAAACAGAAGAAAAATTTATTTGCTAAGTCTCTCCTGTGTCAGAAGGCATTGGTCACTTAGAATCTTCAAAGTGCTGCCAACTTCAGTCACCTTCTTGACTCCTGAATAATTGGAAAGAAGATAACAAATCCTTCTTTGCATTATTATCATCATTATTATCAACATTAGTGGTCACCAATCTGCTATTTCTTTACCTACATATCATTTTGCTGTTTTCACTATTTGATTCACCTAACTTGTAGATTTTATTCTGAAAATGTTCAAAGCATTTCTCTCCTAGATTATGAACCAGGCAATAGGAAAAAAGCCTGATTGTAGTTCATTATATCAAAGGTGTTAATAAGAGTTTTTATGTAAGGAAGAAATATTTTCATTTTAAAAGTTTAGCTATAAATATCATTATTTAGAAGTCTATATATACTTTGCCTAATGTTAAATACATGCTTGTTTATTCTTGTATATACGCAAAGATGTCTTTCTGCATTTATATCAAATTTTATCCTTGCATTCAATATAAATTACTTTGTTCCTCTTTCTATTGTGTATATTTTTGACTAGGACTCTCTATTTAGAAGGCATTTTTTTTTCAGATCTTGTTTTATAAACCCTGACCACGAAGTACATGAACACAGAGGAAATTCACCATAGAGGGAATTCTCCACCCTTTAGTACAAATATGACACATATTTTCATAGGTAGATTAGCTAGATACAAGTTAGGAAGTGATTTTTGTGACAGTAAAGTCTTCCATTTCTCTCTCTCTCTCTCTCTCTCTCTCTCTCTCTCTCTCTCTCTCTCACACACACACACACACACACACACAACATGCGCAGGCGCACACACATACACACACACACACACACATGTACTATCAACAAAGAGTTTTACTACCATATGGTTTCCTAAAATTATTTCTTTTGGTTTTCTTTAATTTTTGTAGGAAATTGGATTCTAAAATTAGGGATGCCAAGAGAAAGTTTAGTTAGAATTGTGTGGTAAAAGAACATGTCTTAGAAATAAAGCTAATGTAATTCCAACTTTCCCAAATGCGTTTATCCATGGTACTTCTCTCTCCATGGGTAAGAGTGAAAATATGGAGGTTTTCTTAAATCAAGTACACACTAGACAGGAACTGTTTATTCACCTCTATCAAATATTTAAACCTAGCCTTTTCTGACAACTACCCAAGGGAAAAGAACTCATCCACTTTTTTACAGATCAAATTTATATTGCACAAAGAAGCCAGGTAGTGAAGTTGACCTAGAACAATTAGTAGACAACACTCATCTTTTGATTAATTATGATCTATATCTATCTGTCTATCTATGTATCTATCTATATATCATCTTTCTACCGCTAATGCCCTCAGGGAAGAATGCTGTTTAGAATGGGAGATTCATTCAAGAACCACAGTCCCATGCCCCTTGCACCTCAATCAAAAGTGTTCCGTCCACCATCACACAGGCCTAATACCTGATTATGTCCCTGAGGTGACTATGATCTTTCTTGGTGGCTATGATGGTGATGGTGTCGCTGCACATTTGCCTCACTGATGCAGCTGCTTTATTGCTAACCATGAATCTTGCTCCCAAAATGACTACACTTTCCAGAATGCAATTTCCAAACAGCATTATACACAGACTGGTTTTCTGGTTTTGTTGCTGCTCGTTTGTTTTCTTGTTCGGGGTACCACTGGTTCCCATTTTCTATCCCACATAAAAAATGGTGATAGCAGTTACATACTTGTGATAAGTTATTTGAAGGTTTTCCAATAATCCTCTTGATAGCTGCTTGAAACTACACTGTGTTCTCTGGCAACATATGGGGTAATCATGGAACTCCCTTTTTTAAGATTCCAACTTCACAGGGACCAAGATTGTTCAAATGTATTGTGTCCAAGATTGTTCAAATACATGTCCTTTATGTCTTTGAAATAAAACCATGAAATGTGGGTGTTTAAACTTCAGGAATATCTTTGTAGTCTGCGGTCTTGCTATTGTTTTGAATTTTGCCTAATGCTATATCTTAATGGCGATGATGAATCCTAACAATGTAAGACTTCGGGCAGGAATGTTTAGAATATTAAGGAAATCTTTGTAGGGTTCAACATGAAGACAGGTGCTGTTCCATATTTACCCTTACATCAGAATGGCATCTGGCATTTTAGAAAGCTAAATATTGGTGACAGTGTTCACTATTTAGGAAGTGTACAGGGGAAGATTTCAGCCTCCTTTCCCCTGGGTGGTAAATTGAAGCAAATCTCTCTTTGGCTCTGAATGTAAGAACTGCTCCCTAGAAAAGAAACCACAGCTCCATAGGACCAAATAGTCTTCAACTTTAAAGTTGTTTTCTATGTAAAATAATAGGGTAGATCAGTCAGGAAAAGACTCCATTAGTTCCTGCCCTGGTGTCCTGCCATTTCCATAGCCCTCAGCTGGCTCTTGCTGATTTGTATATATCATCATTAATAAGTCTGGACCAAGAACTTAGAGGTGCTATAGGGATATAAAAGGTAGAAGATTTAATCTGGTTCTGCAGAAATGTATTTCCCATTTACATGATTTTTCTCATGAAATGTTTGACTCAAACTTTAATAGCCTCATTATGAAAAGTAAAAGATACATAAAAAATAAAAATCTAGAAAAAGAAGTGAAAAAAATAAACAAATACTCTGGGGGAGAAAAAAAGTGCCAGGGAATAAAAATGACCCAAATCAGAAAACATTAAAGTAACTGAGGTTAGGCAGGCAAAGGCTTCAGCTCCTTTAACTTCTTCCCCTTTAACTTCACAAACTGTGAAAAATGTAAAATAAGAAGCCATTAAGAGAAACAATTAATACCCTACCAAATCCAATATTTTTAGCCTCTTAAAAATCTGGAAGCAGATTTAAAGTTGACAGAACATCAGACTATGACTTCAACCAGGCTAACTTGAGCACCAACTATGTGCTGACCACTGTTTCACTGGTGTCTGACTCAGCGTGTTGCACTCAGTGGATTCATTCCTTCAAGTCCTTGGCCTCCATCTCAGAGAAGAGAGTCAGTCTAAAATGAATCTCTGCTTACATAAATGACTTCCTAGTTTGCCTTGCTGAAGGGAATTAGCTTATCTGAAGCAGCCTGGTGACAAATCCAAAAGTTTCTTGATGGGAACAGATCATATAGTTCCAGTAAATTAGCACATGCCAAATACAGTATCTGCTGAATCTTCAGTATTCCAACGGCCTCCCATCTATTGTCAGCAATAGAAAATGACTTCTTGAAGAAGCCTGCTTAAACTGAGACTCCCGGAGTTTAATTGAGACCGTGACTAGACACAAAAAGTGTTGAATCTTTGCTCAACTACTTCACACTGAGACTCTGTGTCCTCTCTGACTTCATGAATTTATTTATTAACTCTGGAGAAGTTTTAATATACCAAAAAAAAAAAAAAAGTCCCCAAAGTCTCTTTCATAGAAGCATTCTAAAGCTCTAGGGTTACCTTCCTGCAACCTGTAATTCACAGTCCACAAGTTGGCAGAGTCTCAACGACATGGCCACTCTGTGGATCCACTATCCAACTTAGCCCTGGGTTTCTGTTTCTGTTCAGTTGCTTACTTGGTTCAAAGTATTTCATGAAAAAGAGGAAGAATATTGAAAATCATATGTAA
This sequence comes from Marmota flaviventris, assembly GCF_047511675.1. Classification (NCBI taxonomy): domain Eukaryota; kingdom Metazoa; phylum Chordata; class Mammalia; order Rodentia; family Sciuridae; genus Marmota; species Marmota flaviventris. The sequence goes on along the minus strand of NC_092501.1, from coordinate 102,965,229 downwards.
AAAATATATCTTTTTGTGGGGATAGGGACCAGTGATTGAACTCAGGGGCACTCAACCACTGAGCCACATCCCCAGCCCTATTTTGTGTTTTATTTAGAGACAGTGTCTCACTGAGTTGCTTAGAGCCTCACTGTTGCTGAGGCTGGCTTTGCACTTTGATCCTCCTGCCTCAGCCTCCAGTGTCTTTGGGATTACAGGCATGCATCACCATCCCTGGCTGTAAAATATATCTTAATAAATAAGAATTCTCCCAGAGATCATAATGTGCTTCTAATTTTGGTTTCACATAAGTCTGGCTCATCTCATCTGACCTCCCATCCAGGAAAAATATGCATATACCTATCTCTAGTTACAAAATGAGAGAGAGAAAGGGTTGCGGGGAATAGATATAAACAATTGGTGAATCTGGGCAAAGGATATATTCTGAAGTTCAAAAGAGGAAGTTCTTTATTTTTGTGTTTTTCTGTAAGTTTCAGTATATCAAAGTTAAAAGTTAGCCTCTCCCTAATTAAAAATCAAATAAAATTGGGGAAGGAATAGAAAGAGATGAAAACTAAATTTCAATACATGATATCAAGCTGGATCTTAGACTAGAGGGAAAAAAATTGTCCTGAAGGATGGCAATCTGTGAAATTTCATGAATTAGATGTGTTAGAAAATGATATTGTAATCAGCATTAATTTTTCTGATCTTAATAATTTCTTCTATCATTGTGTAAGTGAATACACTTATTCTTACTCTTAGAAAATATTTAGAGGTACAATGGTATGATGTTTCCAAATTATTTTCAAAAATTTTGGTATATGTATATGACCACAAACACACACACACACAATTATAAAACAAATTGGCGAAATGTTAAATATTGGTGAATCTGAGTGAAAGATACACAGGAGGTGTTTTGATAACTTTGCAATCAATTAGAAACCATTTCAGGCTGGGGGTGAGGCTCAGTGGTAGAGCATGTGCTGGACGTGAATGAGGCACTGGATTTAACCCCCAGCATCCAAAAGAAAAAAGGAAAGGAAAAAAAAAGAAATTACCTCAAAATAAAAATGTGAGTGTATATGTATATATTTAAAGTCAGTCTTTTATAAAATGTTTTTAAATTAACTGAAAAATACCACTTAGGGAACATCAGCTTTCCCTTTATATAGATGGTATGACTCTCAAGTTTCTCTCCTGTTCCACTTAAGGGGAGTACATACAAGTGGACCTCTCACACTGGACTCCTTGTCCATGATTCCTTATTCTTTATCCCTGACCTACCTCAAAATCTCATGACTGATGTTTTCTCATGCTTGAGTCTCCAAATGAATTATCATTTTATTACCTGGCCTCCCTACCAACACTTACATCTTATGTGTATGTCTCCAGTTCTAGCTCCTACCTCCCAGCCTCTACCCCTACCCCCCAGGCATAGTCTTTCATGCAGACTGGTATTTGATATCCCAACTTGTCCATCAAGAAATTGTCCCTCAATCTGAGAACGATCATATAGAGCACAATCATTTCAGTTGTGATAGGAATAAACAGTTATTCAATAAAATATGACTTAAACTGTGGAAGTATAATAGAGAAACAATGGATGACTTCAAAGAACATGAGACCAGAATATCAGAGTTTTTTGTACCAGGATATTTAATTTTTGTATTTTCCTCTATCTTACCTGGAGTCTTCAAGGATACTAATGGAGTAAGGGTAGAATCAGCAAGAATAACTTTCTCCAATGAAGGCAAATACATCAGTAGAAGAGAAAACAAGATGTGTGTCCACAGCTAAGAGTGTATGTTGACACAAATACTACTAAGAATAAGCACTTGACTATCACCTCCAGGCTAACACTGGGTCTACAAAGAGCTTGAAATAGTGTTCCGGAGGTGAGGGTAAGCTGAAAAGTTGACATCAACCATTTTACCCATGGGGATTCAAATGCTGGTTTCCTGTAACACCCTCTACTCACACAGTGAATACAGTTCCAGAACAACAGCCAAATGTGCCCTTGAAGATCTATAAAGCCCTAATAGATCCATGAGTCAGGTTCACTGAGCCTTAAACTTGGGGACCACTGAAAAGTCCTGCCCTACAGGCCAAAAGTCTTTGATGTTTGTATCTGAAAAAAATAGGAGCTTGGTAAACTATCAGTAATCACCTTTGAACTTGGCACCACAAGGCCTTGACCATTTCATCCCAGAAGAAACTATAAACTGTAGCAAAGGAGGAAAAAAAAATGAAACACTCCATAAAGTTCTTATGTCTTGTTTTCTTTTTGAATACAATGTACGCGTAATACAGTATTGCTTTAGAGAAGAAGAACACCTCCTCTTAGTTGTAATGGGATGACATTGCCGTCTTCCGGGCAATTTTGAACGACCATCTCTTCAGTAGTGGCCATGCCATCCTGTCTCCTGAATGGAGAGAGAAGGGCAGGGAGAGAAGGAGACCTCAGCAACAGAGCTGAGAAAAGAGGTGAGTTCTATTTCATTACTGCTTACCATTCTTTGAGTAGCAAACAACAACAACAAAAAGGATATTTTTGAAAATCCCTGTGAATTATTTCTGCCACCTAGAATTCTAAACATTTTCTCTTTACTGCCTTGTAAAAGAATTGATTAATTGGTTAACAGAAGGTATTCTTCCCTGATTTTTTCAAGAATCCAAGGATCTTGAAAGTTTATTTCTAAGCAATCCTAGAAGTTATTCTCAGAGATTTGCATTTCTCAAATGGAATCAAGCAGGGTTTTGGTGTTTGGACTACAGAGACTATTGTAGCACACGTGGGGTTCACATGGAGGGCTCCTATGGCACTTCCTGGCAAAACTCAAAGCAAATGGATATATCCATAGGCCAAGAAGGCTGGGCATGGTGGTGTATGCCTGTAATCCCAGTGGCTTGGGAGGCGGAAGTAGGAGGATCGCAAGTTTCAAAGCCAGCCTCAGCAATTTAGCAAGGCACTAAGCAACTCAGGGAGAACCTGTCTCTAAATAAAATACAAAATAGAGCTGGAGATGTAGTTCAGTGGTCAAGTGCTCCTAAGATCAATCCCCCATACACAAAAATAATTAATAATAATAGTAATAATAATAATAGGCCAAGAAAACCCCTTTCATCATTGAGATACTACTCTCTGAATGTCCCAAAGTAAAGAATTAGTTTCAAATAAAATACATGACATAACATAGATGATACATATTGTCAGAAACAACTCCTATGATAATACACTTAACATAAACCCTTCTTCATAGCACTTATTCTAGAATTTGTAATTTCTTTGTGTATTGCTTCTCTTTCCCACTAACTGTAAGCCCCATGAGGACAGGGCCTCAGTTGCATGCAACAGGCTGGCACGGCATGAGGAGGCCTGCCTGACCCAAAATGGATGTTCACAAAGTATCTTCTGGATGAATGAATGAGAGAACACTCTGACCAATATGGCAACTAAACACAGCATAACTGTTCCAGAGGTGGGGAGTGGGCTCAGACCTTCACTTACAGAATGAAGGAAGCACAGTCTAGGTGAGGAAGGTTCATTTCAAAGTGAATTTCAGAGCCAGTGCCAGAACCCACTCTCCCATGATCTTCATTATTATTCTGCAGTTTTATCAGCCCCAGAGAGGAGACTTCAAGTCACTGCTGTTATGTACAACAGAGCTCATCCGAATCATATGCTGCTGGTGAAGACAGAGGTTTACACTGGTCAATAGATAGATGAGGAGATCTTCCAAAATATTGTTTCACAATGTCCTTTGCTGAAGTTCTGAGACCACCATGAGCTCTTTGGAATTCTGGTTTAAGTATTTCTAGAAGTTATGGTGAGCATATACAATATGGCTTTTCACAGGACTATTAGGAAAATAAAATGATGAAACTTATCTTCTATAAGGAAATGAAGTCCTTCAGAAAAGGATATTCTTCAGTCTCTAGGTTTAGTCTTTATGAAAACCTGTATAGACCTGTAGACCTCAGAGAACTTCAATGTTTACCAAAAAAAATCTTAAAATAGCTTCCTGAGTAGCACAACTTTATGGAACTGCAGACTCTGATAAAACATTTGGGCTACAAATAGGATTCCTATCCATAGTACATTTTAGAGTATTCTGAATAGTAATGTTCTCTTCCAAGGGTATGATTTACAGTCCTCCCTAAATCTGGTCTCCAGAGCTGACTTAGGCTAATTTCTAGATCCTACTGCATCTACTTAGATCTTGGTCCTCATATATTTTGAATGCTAAATGCAAAACATGTACACTATTGGTGGCTATATTTTAGGTGGGGAAAGCAATTCTTCCCCATTGTGGCAATACAGCATCCTCTCAGTTATAAATATCTTCACTTCAATGAGAAAAGATGATGAAATTCTTTTTGAAGACTCTCAAAGGGCTTGCAGATTTTTAAAAATATTACCGCCACTTTGTTTGGAAGAAATACAGTTTGGTCGTAAAACCATCATTTGTGATTGGATTTATGAACATGACACACATTTGCATGCTGTGCATGAAAACCCTGCACCAAAGAGTGGTTTCAAACAAGGAAACTGTTCCCAGTCAGAATTTTCTCATCTGTGTTATCATCCACAAATTCTAAGTTCCCCCAACCTGTTGAAAATAAATGCAATTCAAAGGCAGCTTCCTTTCCATGAAACAGTCTATTTAAACTTCAAAATTTTCGTCGTACTTTCTCTGAAAATTTTTTCAAGTAGTAAAGGAAATCACTCTCTCTAATATGTGTGTGTGTGTGTGTGTGTTTTCCAAATTGCTTTTTCTTTTAAAGTTAGATTGGGGGGAAAGCATCTTTTTTTTAGTTATTCTGTCTGTGGCACGCTTAATACTTAAGGTCTATCTGTAAACATTTTAATATCATTGCGCATAATACTTAGGTGTATATTAATTTTTTAAAAATAGCTACTAAATCTAATTCATTTATTCAAAAATCCTAATTAGGATTTTAACAGTGCTAGGCCTGGATTGTTTTTAAAAGGCAGGGGAAAATCAGAAGCTGCTGTAAGAATGCTTATTATTCCTATATTACAATATAGAAGCAAATAAAGGTAAAAGAGAGGTACATGTGATATTTTATGGTTTAAAAAAAATTGTAAAGGGGCAATTAGCTTGGACTTAGGGGATCTGGCATATCTTCCTAAGAAGTTGTCATTTGTGTGTGGGTTGAACGATTGGTAGGATTTAATAACTGGAAAGTGAGTCTGAGGGAAGTGCCAGGCCTCTGACTCAGAGCTGGAAGACTTCTCTGAAATTCAGCAGTGGGCTCAGATCAAAATGTCATGAAAGCAAATGCTTCAGATTGATATTGGAGATGTGAAACAAAGCCCAGGGCTTAATGTACACTTTTCAATAACTACAGAAAAGCAACCCTTAGAGAATTTGGTGACTGACTAAATTATTGGCAGTGAAATAGTCTCTGTAGATGAGATCTTTATTTTAGGTATTCAGTGTTCCCATCCAGAGGCAGTATATGTTAAGCTTCTATATTTTGACCGTTTTTTGCTGCACTTTCTAAGAAAAATAAGAATTTCCTTATAAAATACAATGCAAAGTGCAATGCATTTGGCAAAATCATTCCAAGCACATGCAAAGCAGCATCTCACACCAGCATCGGCTTCGGTCCCAGGGTTTTATCCTGTCAATAAGAAAGTTCTTGATGTGCTATTGAATACGCAGTTATCTTGACAGCCATCTTCATGTAATATTCAAGATAGCTTTTACACAGTCTCAGTTATAATATTAGCCTCAGATCTAATGCTTGCTCTTTATTTAAGGGATGATGAACTTGATTTGATGCTTTCTCTGCTGTAAGCCAAATCAAACTCAGAATTCTCCTGAGCAGATTTCACTGTCTTTAACTGACCGTAAACTTCAGAGGCTCCTAGCCAAAACCCCATTCTTCTCAATTACTGTTCTATGACACTAGTTGTACCCACATTTAACTCAAGACCTATTTTCATCAGCTTTCCACCATGTATTCGGCTTGACCTTTGAAATACTGCAGCCACTGCACCGCCATCATCCCAGATAAGAAAGAACTGTCTTAAAAGCCCTGTCTTGGTCTTGGTCTGAGAGAGAGGAGAAAGAGAGAGAGAGAAGTTTTTCTATGAAATTAACTGTCTCAAAGCTCTTTTATTATTGCCAGTCTACCCAGGATTATTGGAATGTAGTTTGTCAGGTTGAAATTCATGTTTGGGAAGGAAAGAAGGGAGAAAGGGAGAGAGAAAAAAAAAAGACGAAAGAGAGGGAGGAAAGAACTTGAACAAACACAAGCCCCCAAATTTGGTCTAGGGATTCCTATTTCTCTGGTTTTATGTTGTTCATTGTACAAATTCCAGATTTAAGAATCAAATGGTACCTTTTACTTACAAATCATTGCAGATTCTGGGTTCTAGGTGCAACCTTATAAATGAGAGGGGCTTTATTACTCCTGGGAAAACTGGTTAGATATACTGAAGACATCTAGGAACTCTAGCCGTGGTCCTGGTGGGTACGGAAGGCTTATTGCACAATGAGAGGAACATTCAATATACTATTTACAAAGCTGTAAATGGCATGTAGGGAAGACACAGGGAGAGTGTAGCAACTAGGGACCTTAGATTAGGGTAGGCAGCCATCCCTCTGCCACTCCGCAACAGGGAGCCAGCCTCCCTTCTCACCCTCTTCCTGACATCCAGCTGGGGCACCACATGGGTGAAAACCATGTGCAAAGGAACCATTGAGTGAGGAAGCCCATTGCTCTATCCCTAAGAAGTTCCCCTCACAAGCAGAGAGAACAAGGGTACAGCATGTATCACAGCAGATTATGCAAGCATTGCATACAGAAAATTAATGAAGTAAGAAGACTAACATGGAAAAAAAACCCAAACTTCTTATTTCATCTATAATAACTTCAGGGCCCTTGTATTAAGACACATAAAATTTTGAAGAATTCAAATAGAACTACTCTTAAAATTATACATACCCACATAGATACTGCAAAGTTGAATGATCTAGTTACTAGCAACTCAGAAATTTTGGTAAAAGGTTAACAGACCATCAAACTTTGCAGGCTCTGTGTACAAAAGGTGTTATACATGAGGATCATGTTGGGGGCTAGCGAGAGGTGAAATATTTTGAACATGGAGACATAGGAAGAGGTGATGGTAATAGAGAAAGGAGTGCCATGTCTTTTTCCTCTTACGGGCTTTGTGGGTTTATTTTGACCTGTTGTGCAGTTACTAGCTTAAGCACATTTCACTCAAATATGAAGAGAATATAGCACCTTTACGGAGCTGTTCCTTAATGTACAATGGTATGGCACCCTGGTAAACCTATAGAAGCTTGCAAATAGGGAAAGTTGAAAGTGCAACTAATACACATAACCTACCAAACATCATACAGTACACTGTAGAGTGCTGTCTATTTCCCCTTATGATGCTGCCCAGCATCATGAGAGAATGTCATACCACATTTCACTGGCCCTGGAAAGATCAAGTGTCAAAATTCATAGTACAGTTTCTTCTGAATGCACATCAATTTTACTTCCTCATTAAGTTAAAAATCATAAATTGAACCATTGTGAGTGGGGGATTGTCTGTTTTCTCTATCTCCTCTCATTCTATAAGTTCTCAAAATGTTGGGTAGTAAAAAAGAAACAAAAATTACATTTAGTAGTTCAATCCATTATTTCCTGTTCATTTACCCACTTGCATTTCTCTTGTAGTCAACCTAGACTTGTTTTACATAAATATCCAACCTGCCTAATTTCTTCTACACACACTTCTTTTCTCCCAGAGGGCAACTGGGCACATGGAGAAGTGGAATCTAAGAGGCCTCCTGCCAGAGGAGGCAGGGGAATCCACACACAGGTCTGTCACTGTCCTCCAGCAGTAAATCTTGACTGCCTGGGAATTGCTGGCCAAGCCCCAGCTTACCAGCTCCTGAAGATGCCAAGAAGCCCAGGGATGTGACAGGGACATCACCTGGCATTTGGTCTCATGAGGTCTGTCCCACAGCCATCGGCCACAGATCCACTTCATCCCCACTGTACCTACCCCTGCCTCTCCCAGATCACTCTTGCTATGTTCTTCCCACAGATGCCCAGACTGGCAAGGGCAGCTTTCCTTCCCGGTGTATCCTGAGATCTCCCTGTACAGTCAGTGCCTGAGCTTCAAGCAGGAAGTTCTCAAAGTGAAGTCTGAGCCCCTTCCAGACTTGCAAGACCAAGACATTCTCATAATGCTAACACAGAGTTTGCCTTTCTCACTCTTGATCTGTTGCAAGTACACAGTCAAATTTTCCAGAAGCCACACGTGTGATGACTCAAAACACTGAATGTAGGGAAAAAAATAAGAATCTAGTTTTCTTCTATTAAACCAGCCATTTGCAAAAATATTAAGTAAAGCTATTCTTCTAAATTTGGGAGGAAAGTGTTTCAGAAAACATTGGGATTTTTAAAAAGAAAATAGGTTGTTTATGTTAACATGTAATGGGTTCATTTGTTAAAAATTTTAATTGATGCATAATAATTGTACATATTTATGGAGTACAGTGTTATATTTTAATACATGAATATAATGTGTAATGATTAGATCAGGGTAACTGACATATCCATCACTTCAAACATTTATCATTTCTTTGTGTGGGGAACATTCAAAATCTTCTCTACTAGATATTTTGAAATATACAGTTAATTCTTGTCAACCATAGTTAGCCTACTGTGCTACAAAACATTAGAAGTTATCCCTCCATAACAAGGGAGGGTAGGGAGGCGAAGTATAGAAGTCCATTGGATTAGACAAAGGGGAATGAAGGGAAGAGGAGGATGGGAATGGGAAAGATAGTAGAATGACTTGGACATAACTTTCCTATGTTTATGTATGAATATATGACCAGTGAAACTCTACATCATGTACAACCACAAGAATGGGACCCTAATTGGATTGGATTGCTATATATATATATATATATATATATATATATATATATATATATATATAAAATATGTCAAAATACACCCTACTGTCATGTATACCTAAAGACAACAAATAAAGAAGAAGTTATCCCTCCAATCCACCTGTACCACTATGCCCATTAGCTATATACTCTTCATTGCCCTCCAGTAAACCTGCCCTTCCCAACTCTGGTAACCATTATTCTACCCCTTCCCAAAATGAGATTGATCAACTATATTGATATTTTAAGATGAATTTATATGTAAATATTTTTGAAACTTCTCAGTTTTATGTTCTATTAAAAAAAAAATATCAGGGCTGGGTATGTAGCTCAGTGGTAGAGCACTTGCCTAACATGCACGAGGCCCTGAGTTCAATCCCCAGCACCAACATAACCAAAAGCTCTTTGGAATCCCAACTAAGTTTTAAGTGTGAAAAAGCATCCTGAGGTTAAAACAAAACAAAACAAAACAAACAAACAGAAAACCAATGTGAATCTGCTGCTCTTGTCTCCAGGTCCACTTCTTGGCATATCATAGAAATGTTATTTAGAACCCCTCTCCCCACCACACCTCACCCCACCCCACACACACAGGGCCATAGGCTGACACCAGGGGCTCTCAGAAGACATGTAAAAACCTGGGAGCTGACAACCTGGGTCAGTCAGGCAGGGTCTGGGCACTATTAAAACTCAACTTTTAATTTTGATGAACTGATACTTTACCAGTGGGCTAGTGAACCCTGAGACATGAATATGAATTACACACCTATGATCCAGCCCTGGTGCATCGTAAGTTATTATAGAAGTATAATACAGTCCATATATTGTTTCTGAGCAGTCAAAACAAGTTTTAAATTATTTATTCTTAGGAATATAGAATGACTTTTTTTTCCAATACTGTTAAAGTAAAATTTATAATACTTAGAATTGATATTTTTGAATGCTGGATGCTGTTCCAAATGTTTCACTTAGGAAAGACTCCTCAGCTAGTTGTCTGATAAACCTTGAAATAAAGATATTATTATTATATGTAGATGTTATTCTTATCATCATCGTCATCCTCATTTAGGGTTGAGAAAATTAGAGAAAGAGTGTCTAAGGTGACAAAGCGGGTAGGCGTTATACAATATGCTTTCTAATATTTTTCTCCTCAATCTACCTTAAAAGTAAAAATCAGGCCCTCTGTAATGGAAAACATTCACATTATGCTTCAGTATATTTGTAATAAAAGAGCCACAGCTCCACGCTCCATCATACCATACCCCCTTGTTCATAAATACCCATCTCAAATGGTCCTGAGAAAAGCAATCTAATTCAATTTGCTAAGGGGGCAAAAATTCCCAATAAGGTTTAGTGATTGCTACAGTTGGAATGTTCTGAAACCAGGGCCATGTTCCTGTCATGGCAAATTAGGTCAACATGGGGAGACACGGAACCATGCATGGGATGACGGAATGTAAAAGTACGTTATTAACTGATGTCCTCTCCGTTTTATTTTTCCTCAGTGACATTTAACAAATTGAATGTAAATGTTCAGAAACACAAAGTGCTCTGTTAGATGGTTCTTAAAAGTTGGGGGAAGGAAGGAGGAGCACACAACTGCCAGGAGATACAATAATAAGACACTGACTATTGTAAAGAGTTCAGACAATATTATTTTTTTGAGAATATCTTTTGCCGCAGCCTGGCTGGGCACACAATCACGAGCCACCACACAGCTTGTAGATTCAAACAGCAACTCTTTATTCCCGAACTCACACCAGCCGTCTACAATCACGTTCTGGGGAAATCCACATTCTCTGCCCAAATCCACCTCCACTGGGCTTCTATCTCCCAAAAAATAGTGTCTGAATCCCGTGAGCACTCAAGGGGAACTCAGGCAGCAGGATACGCCCTATTCCCAGCAGGAATAATCTTAAACCTGGAACGCCCTAAACTGGGAACGCCCTAAACCCGATTATCCTAAACCGGGAACACCCTAATCCGCCCTGGTCCTTGAGCAAGGTCACTACATGCAATGTCACTGCAAAATGTCCTATTTCCACGAGTCCTTCCACTAAGCAACATGGGGTACGCTGGCAAGGAAATTGTCATACCTACTTGGCTAATGGCTCCCAGCAATCTTTTTGAAGTTATTCTTAAGAATCCCAGTACTTTTTTCTCAAGCTACTGTTTTTATATTTTGAATAACTAACTTTGTAAACCCCTAGTAATTAAGAACATAGGGTTTTAAATATGCATTCTTATTGTATATAATGATATTATATAATAATTAATAAAAGCATGAATATCTTAAACCTACCCTAAGCCATATTGAACACCAGAAAGTAGTTAACTTTTATTTTAAATTTTATGTTTCAGGCAATAAGTAAAAGAGAGAAACAGGATAGTTTGGTGGCTGTACATGTAGGGCAGATACTTTGGTTGGAATTCTGGTTCTATGACTTACTAGCTATGTGACCTTAGGCAAGTTACTTCTCTGTGCACTTTTTGCTTCTAGGGTATGAACTGTCTGTAATAATATCTACCTCATAAGAGTTTTTATGAGGAATAAATGAATGAGCATATGGGAAGTACTTAGAAAACCTCTTGTACACAGTAGGCACTCAATGAGTTAGCTCTGAGTAACCTCTTAGGGCTGCTTGACTTTCATTGATGTTCTAATCTAAATGTCCAAAAGATGTAACCCCAAAGAAACATCTTTTACCAATAAAAATACAAATCAAAACACAGAGATGTTATGAAAAGAAACGTAAATCCAAATTCGAAGGGCTTGAAAAGAACTTAAATTTTATCAATAGGTTTTTTTGTAGATGTGGAAATGAACAAAGCAAAAAGTCTATCACGTATGCTTTCTGAAATAACATTTATATTTTATATATATATTTGAAACCCTACTGTGACTACTACATACACAAGGAGGATACAATGAGAGGAGTAAATAAAAGATTGCTGCAGTTTTCCAAAGATGAGATTAGAATGAACGAAACTCATAGAAACAGAGATGTGAAAATCCAGAGTTTCTGAATATATAACGACCATAATGTGGGGCTACTTTCCCTAAGATACATCAGTATAGATAGAGACAATCTCAAGCATTGTTGAGGACATGGAAAAACTAGAAGTCTCCTACGTTCTAGTGGGATTGTAAAATGGTGCAGCCACTTTGGAAAAAGAATTGGCAGTTTCTCAAACTGTTCGACATAGAGTTAGCAAATGACCTGGAAACTCTACTCTTTGGTGTATAGCCAAGTGAATTGAAAGCATATGTCTATGTTTTCATAGAAGAAGAAGAGGAGGAAAAGGAGGAGGAGGAGGAGGAGGGGAAAGAAGGAGGAGAGGGGAAAAGAGGAGGAGGAGGAAAAGAAAAGAGAGAAAAGAAAACGTGTACATAAGTGTTTTTACCATTATTATTTACACTAGCCAAAAAATACAATAAACCCACATGTCAAGCAACTGATGAAAGAACAAAGTGCCACATATCCATGCCATGAAATAGCATTCAGCCATAAAAAGGAATGAAATATTGAGAAATGCTGCAACATGGATGAGCCTTGAAAACACTGTGCTAAATACACCAGCCAGATACCAAAGACCACATATTCTGTGATTGTGTTTGTATGAAACATCCAAAATAGATAAACCCATAGAGACAGAGTAGATTCATGGTTGACAGGACCTGGGAGAGGAAAGGGTACAAGATTTCTTTTGGGAGACGATTAAGATGTTCTGAATTTAGACAATAATGATCCTTGTACAACTCTGAGAATAAGCAGAAAACCCATAAATGTACACTTTTAAAGGGGTAAATTGGAAGCCATTTAATTACATATCATCCAAACTGTTAATAAAATAATAGAAAAGTATATTTAAATAAAAATATAACTGAGAAAGTATTTCTTTACCCTTTTCATTTAGAAACTGGATGGTTTTTAGAGTTCCCTTATGAAATTTCATTTGAATTAAAATTTCATTTGAATTAAAATTTCATTTGAATTAAAATGTCCAGTAGTGTAGCCTAACAATATCGGTTATCACTGGGCCTATGAACCCTGTGAGTTACAACAATTAAGATTAACCAACATCACCAGAAAGGAAGAAATTCTTTTCACAATACTCAAACAGAGAAGAATTAATTAGACCTGAAAATAAATGTTGAATATTCTTGCCCAATTGGAATGGGCAGTGAAAGCAGACAGCAATGTTCTAAGCCTTCTGAGTCATCTTTTCAAAAAATCTATTGGATATTTTACTGATTTACTCTTAACAGTCTCCAAATTGTTTGTGTTATGGTCAGGGAAGCTGGTGTATCCTTGTGGTTTATATAAGAGAAAAATATACCCAAACACTTAGAAGAATAAAAATAAAAGATTTTTAGCTTCACAAATTATAACATAATAAAATTATTTTATCAATCTATGTGCTATAGGGATTTTACTAGAGACTTAATTTATTTTCCTTCTCTAAACATTGGTCTATCACTTGTAGTCTCTTTTTAATTCAGTTATGAACCAAGGAACTTTCCGTAACAGTTCAGACTGTGATCAAAATGTTCTCTCCCATCCAAATTGTGAAGGAGAAGGTAGGCAAATAACAGAAAAAAAAAAAAATTACATTCTGTCTCAGGAATCTTTTTGAGTAATATAAAAATTTTTCAGTAAAATGTAACAGGTTATCAAGGTGGTAATTTCATACTTGCTCTGAAACATTGAAAATATTGGAACATTTAAAATATAGGTGTTTGGCTGAAAGAAAAAGCTGGAATCAGTCCTAAATACTTTTTGGCAGGAAGAACAGGAGCTTGCTTCTTCAAATCTTGTAACGATGCCAAATGTTCTCTTTTCCATTGACTTTTCATTAAAAATGTTCACCTTCCAAGTGTAAAAAATAATAATAATTAATTAAAGGTAGTGTAACAAATGCTGTATATTTTTGCAGAAATTTTAGCAATGATTTTCATGCCAAACTGTCTCAACCATTTATGTGCTATAGGAATGAAGCTATATTTTCTATAATCAGTTAAGTGAATATATGAATCATCTCCCATAGATCTAAGTAGACTTAGACTTTTGAGGATTTTTGGTTTTGTTTTTAAAAGGAAGATTCTGTCCTTTCTCTTCCCTTTCCTTTTCTTTTTCAGATACACCTGTTACATTTTAACTACCACACATCAGGCTTGATTCTATGTCTAAACAATCTTCTTCTAAGCATTTTGAACATCTGCCATCATATTTGATCCCCTAGTAGAATTCTGAAGGACCCATGAGTCTGAAGATTACAAGTTTGTGACTTTGAAACAGAAAATAGGACCTAGGTAATCCTGACAGGTAAATTCTCCAAATGCAACTACCTGGGAGGAATGGGAACAATGGGAATGGCATGGAATTTATTTCTAGGAAAACCTGGAACCAAATCCTAACCCCACATTCCCTGTCCACCAGTTTTAATCTTTTTTAACATTTTAATTTATCAGAAGTTATTTTTCTTTTTCCATAAAGTAAAAGAAACACTATTTCTGTCAAAAGAAAATGTTAGCTCCCTTTTCTCCTTTTCTTAGAAAAGTAGAGTTAAACCCAATCAACATAAGAAGACCTGCCCAGCCTGTACCCCTCCATGACTCCTGTGAGCTCCCCTTTCGGTACATGGTTATCTGTGAGGGTCAGTCTTCTAGGCCTTCTGTCCTCTTGGTCCTCTTTTAAGCATATGGGCCACTTGTCAACAGAACTTATGCTTTTTTAAAAAATTAATCTTTGAATACTATATTCTTCTCTGATTAATAGTATTGCTTTTTTTAATAGAATCCATGACATTATTTTTCCCAGTCATACAAAAGATACAGACGCTACATCCTCTTTTTTTTGTTTGGTATTTGTTAGTTTTATTTCCTCTCTTTGTGATGGCACCTTTCATTTTGTGTGACAGTTACATGCCATACATATTATTCCTGTTATAATTGAAGCTCTAGTGACCATTGTATGAAAATTATAAAGGGCAGTTATATAAAGAAATCTGAATGAATGGGGAGGGAGCTTTCGGAGAAGCCCTGATTCTAAAAGGGCATACACACTAGAAAAGGACAAACAGACGAGGCTGACAAAGGACAAAGAAAGTGTTCACAAGGCTTTCATAGGTTCATGGTGATCTAGGAAGTGGAAGTCCACCATTTATGACCTTGGTATGTGGCACTCTCAGTTTTCCACATACTATCATTGTGAGAAAAGAATCTCTACATTGAAATCACTGCTCCTGACACTATAGTTGTGTGGTGCTATGATTTCTATCCCATCGCACACAGTGACTGCCCCAGAGCAGACCCTCATTAGAATGGACAGCATTGAACCAGTGACCAGGATTAACATTTCCAGAACTACATTGCTGTAAAAAGACACAAATTTGAGGAAACGTTAAATCAGTTCATTAAGAAGATCTCAAATGCGATTAAAGTTTAGGAAACCAAAGAGACCTTAGAACCAACATCTCAAAGAAGTGACACGTTCAAAGAAGAAAGGAAGAATTCTAATTAGTAGGGGAAATGGAATTTTGACTTCAGAAGATTCTTTCCAAGCAACCGTATATCCACATGTATAATTTTGAGCAAATAGGCACAGAAATAATTCAAATAACCCCACCTGCTTCCAACCACATGCAGAAATATCTGATTCCCATATCCAGTTTCTAATAGTTTTATGTTTATATTTTGCATTATGCTTTTCTCCCCATGAGATTTAAAAGGCTATATTTATAGTGGTATTTTATCATTGGTATTTAGTCCACCAAGTCTTCAATTTACTGAATAAACAAGCAAATTGAATGTTAAGCATTCTTAAAATAAATTTTATTTTTCCTTTTATTCCAAATATATCAAAGATCTTTTCTCATAGGAGGGGGGAAAAAAAGGAAAAAGTGCCCAGAGAACTCAGTGGAAACTTCTGATGAGGGAGAAGTTAAAGGACAGCTCCTTCACTGACAAAAGCCCTGCCCTGAGCCATTAGGAACTTGTACAACAAGCAGTTCACTCTTCAGGTCAACCAGGGCCTTCTTAATGCTGTTCTGCATTTCTTTTGGCAACAAGCCACTTCATTTTAACATTTGACATCCTTGTTCCCTTTTGCCTAGCCCCATAAGTCACAGGACATTTTCCTGTGCCTGAAAATCAATTCTGTTCTCTTCCTTTCCCTTTACACAGATAGTAAGAATCTAGGAATTAGTCAACAACCTCACACTGCTACTTCCATACTGCCACCTAACATGCACTGCAACCTGAGAACTGCAACTTCAATGTCAATATCAAAGAAAATCATCCCTATGTCAAAGTCTATAAATTGACATTTTTGACATTGGGCTTATTTATAATGAAAAGAACAAATTAAAATAGAAAAATCAACAATGTTTTAGCAGGTTAACATATATTCAGTGTTATAACAAACTGTCTTAAGAGATTTTCATCCTAATGTTTAGTATTTTAGGAGTTCTCCGTGTCCTGAGGATGGTAATAGAAGTCATGATCTCTGCCCCATGAAATATCTCATCTGATTGGAGAAACAAAACTGTTGAAAGTTTTAAAAATTGTATAACAAGCGGAATTATATTCATAGAATTAGAGAACTAAATAAATGAATGGGTTAGGGAAAAGTATACTAGTTTGGAGAAGTAAAATATCACTTGGGCTGGACTGAATTTAGAAGATTTCACAAAGAAGAAGGGACTTGTGTTATGACTTGAATGACAGATGGGATTCCCAGAGGCAGAAAGAAAGTGGTACATTTCAGACCAGCAGAATTGGTTTAAACAAAACATAAAATCGGAGAAGTTCAAGGCAGATTAGGGAAGAGTTTAGTTGCTGTACAGTGCCGATGAAATGAGGAGTTAGAGCTGTTTTCAAAGGTTGCTGTGACGGTCAAGGTCTTACATGGTCAGAAGAAGCCATGTGGACTTCTGCTAGGCTGCGGGGAGTCACTGAGGTCTTTGAAGGGAGAATGAAGTGTTTTATGATCAACTTGTCGGCAATATGAATGATGAATCGGCAATAAGAGAAGCTTAGGTAGGGTAAGTAATTAAAATTAAAAAGCTTCCATAGTTGGAGAAATAGGAAAAGATGATGAGAAACTCAACAAGAATGGTGGCACCCGTAGAAGGGAGAATGGGGAAAATAAATGGAATAGAGATATTTTGCAAAAGGGTTGGCAAACATTGGTGACTGATAAGATCTGGGAGACAAAGGACAATATCCATGACATCAAACATAAGAGACTGAATAGAAGTGAAAGGTATGAAGACAGTGCCTCACATTTGTGCAGCACATTTACTATTAATTTGCAAAACATGTTCATACTGCAATTAAAGAAATGAAGCCTCTTGTTTCATTTGTAGGATGGAACCCAATGTTTTTTCAACTACCTACCAGACATTTCAAGGATGCTGCTAGGCTCGTGTCTCCCTGTACAGATATAGAACATGGCTCTCTGCAGCTTAGCATACTTACAGTGAATCATTTTTACTCCTATTAATCAAGCATGGAAGGCTAGGTAGGTGACAAAGACTGCATGGGATCATTCTGGATCACCCAAACCCAGAAATCTGGAATTAAAATCTAGAAGATTGCCAGCTCAGCTGCAAGTCCTAGAAATCTCAGCTGAGAGGGACATTTTAGGGACTCTATGAAGGAAAATGTGCCAATATAGTAAAAAAGAGGAAGAAGAGGAGGAGGAGGAGGAGGGGAGGAGGAGGAGGAGGAAGAAGAGAAGGAGGAGGAGGAAGAGAAGGAGAATGAGGAGGAGGAAGAGGAGAAGGAGGAGGAGGGGAGGAGGAGGAGGGGAGGAGGAGGAGGAGGAGGAGGAAGAGGAGGAAGAGGAGAAGGAGGAGGAAGAGGAGGAAGAGGAGGAAGAGGACGAGGACGTGGAGGGGGAGGAGAGAAAGAGGAAGAGAAAGGAAGAAAGAGGAATGGAGGAGAGGAAGAGAAGGAGACTGACCTGTTTCTGGTTCCCTAGTTATACCCTACAGCACTTCTTAACTGTAGTTCAGTCAGATACTCATGTCCTACTGCAAAAGTCCCCTTTTGCTTAAGCTAGTTCGACCTAAGGGCTACCCCCTACAACAAATTTTTTTTGCATAAATTGAAATGAAATGTTTATTTTGTTTTATCATTTACTGTTTTAAATTTTTTTTTAACCAATAGTCTTTTTTTTTAAAGAGAGTGAGTGAGAGAGAGAGAGAGAGAGAGAGAGAGAGAATTTTATTACTTTTGTTTTTTGGCCGACACAACATCTTTGTTTTTTTATTATTAGTTGTTCAAAACATTACATAGCTCTTGACATATCATATTTCATACATTTGATTCAAGTGGGTTATGAACTCTCATTTTTTCCCCCGTATACAGATTGCAGAATCACATCGGTTACACATCCACGTTTTTACATACTGCCATACAAGTGTCTGTTGTATTCTGCTGCCCTTCCTATCCTCTACTATCCTCCCTCCCCTCTCCTCCCCTCCCATCTTCTCTCTCTACCCCATCTACTGTAATTCATTTCTCTCCCTTATTATTTTTTAGGGATTGGCTACCTTCACTTAGCATAATCTGCTCTAATGCCATCCATTTCCCTGCAAATGCCATGATTTTGTCATTTTTTAGTGCTGAGTAATACTCCATTGTGTATAAATGCCACATTTTTTTTATCCATTCATGTATTGAAGGGCATCTAGGTTGGTTCCACAGTCTAGCTATTGTGAATTGTGCTGCTATGAATATCAATGTAGCAGTATCCCTATAGTATGCTCTTTTAAGGTCTTTAGGGAATAGACCGAGAAGGGGAATAGCTGGGTCAAGTGGTGGTTCCATTCCCAGCTTTCCCAGGAATCTCCATACTGCTTTCCAAATTGGCTGCACCAATTTGCAGTCCCACCAGCAGTGTACAAGTGTACTCTTTTCCCCACATCCTCGCCAGCACTTGTTGTTGTTTGACTTCAAAATGGCTGCCAATCTTACTGGAGTGAGATGGTATCTTAGGGTGGTTTTGATTTGCATTTCTCTGACTGCTAGAGATGGTGAGTATTTTTTCATGTATTTGTTGATTGTTTGTATGTCCTCCTCTGAGAAGTGTCTGTTCAGGTCCTTGGCCCATTTATTGATTGGGTTATTTGTTTTCTTATTGTTTAATTTTTGAGTTCTTTGTATACTCTGGATATTAGGGCTCTATCTGAAGTGTGAGGAGTAAAAATTTGTTCCCAGGATGTAGGCTCCCTATTTACTTCTTTTATTGTTTCTCTTGCTGAGAAAAAAAACTTTTTAGTTTGAGTGAATCCCATTTGTTGATTCTTGTTTTTAACTCTTGTGCTATGGGTGTCCTATTGAGGAATTTGGAGCCCGACCCCACAGTATGTAGATCGGAGCCAACTTTTTCTTCTATCAGATGCAGAGTCTCTGTTTTGATATCAAGCTCCTTGATCCATTTTGAGTTAACTTTTGTGCATGGTGAGAGAAAGGGATTCAGATTCATTTTGTTGCATATGGATTTCCAGTTTTCCCAGCACCATTTGTTGAAGATGCTATCCTTCCTCCATTGCATGCTTTTAGCCCCTTTGTCAAATATAAGATAGTTGTAATTTTGTGGATTGGTCCTCTATTCTGTACCATTGGTCCACCTGCCTGTTTTGGTACCAGTACCATGCTGTTTTTGTTACTATTGCTCTGTAGTATAGTTTGAAGTCTGGTATCGCTATACTGCCTGATTCACTCTTCCTGCTTAGAATTGCTTTTGCTATTTTGGTTCTTTTATTTTTCCATATGAATTTAATGATTGCTTTATCTATTTCTACAAGAAATGCTGTTGGGATTTTGATTGGCATTGCATTAAATCTATAGAGAACTTTTGGTAATATCACCATTTTGATGATGTTAGTTCTGCCTATCCATGAACAGGGTATATTTTTCCATCTTCTAAGATCTTCTTCTATTTCTCTCTTTAGGGTTCTGTAGTTTTCATTGTATAAGTCTTTCACCTCTTTTGTTAGGTTGATTCCCAAGTATTTTATTTTTTTTGAAGATATTGTGAATGGAGTGGTTGTCCTCATTTCCATTTCAGAGGATTTGTCGCTGATATACAGGAATGCCTTTGATTTATGCGTGTTGATTTTATATCCTGCCACTTTGCTGAATTCATTTATTAGCTCTAATAGTTTCTTTGTAGACCCTTTTGGGTCTACTAGGTATAGAATCATGTCATGTGCAAATAGTGATAATTTAAGTTCTTCTTTTCCTATTTTTATGCCTTTAATTTCTTTCGTCTGTCTAATTGCTCTGGCCAGTGTTTCGAGAACTATGTTGAACAGAAGTGGAGAGAGAGGGCATCCCTGTCTTGTTCCAGATTTTAGAGGGAATGCCTTCAATTTTTCTCCTTTCAGAATGATGCTAGCCTGAGGCTTAGCATAGATTGCTTTTACAGTATTGAGGTATGTTCCTGTTATCCCTAGTTTTTCTAGAGTTTTGAACATAAAGGGATGCTGTACTCTGTCGAATGCTTTTTCCGCATCTATCGAGATGATCATATGGTTCTTATTTTTAAGTCTATTGATGTGGTGAATAACATTTATTGATTTCCGTATATTGAACCAGCCTTGCATCCCAGGGATGAATCCTACTTGATCATGGTGCACAATTTTTTTGATATGTTTTTGTATCCGATTTGCCAGAATTTTATTGAGGATTTTTGCATCTAGGTTCATTAGAGATATTGGTCTGTAGTTTTCTTTCTTTGAAGTGTCTTTATCTGGTTTAGGTATCAGGGTGATGTTGGCCTCATAGAATGAATTTGGAAGTTCTCCCTCTTTTTCTATTTCCTGAAGTAGCTTGAAAAGTATTGGTATTAGTTCCTCTTTAAAGGTTTTGTAAAACTCTGCTGTATACCCATCCGGTCCTGGGCTTTTCTTAGTTGGTAGTCTTTTGATGGTTTCTTCTATTTCCTCAATTGATATTGGTCTGTTTAGGTTGTCTATATCCTCCTGACTCAATCTGGGCAGATCATATGACTTAAGAAATTTATCTATGCCTTCACTATCTTCTAATTTATTGGAGTATAAGGATTCAAAATAATTTTTGATTATCTTCTGTATTTCTGAAGTGTCTGTTGTGATATTGCCTTTTTCATCCCGTATGTTAGTAATTTGAGTTCTCTCTCTTCTTCTCTTCGTTAGCATGGCTAAGGGTCTGTCGATCTTATTTATTTTTTTCAAAGAACCAACTTTTAGTTTTGTCAATTTTTTCAATGGTTTCTTTTGTTTCAATTTCGTTGATTTCTGCTCTGATTTTAATTATTTCTTGCCTTCTGCTACATTTGCTGTTGTTTTGCTCTTCCTTTTCTAGGGTTTTGAGATGAAGTTTGAGTCCATTTATTTGTTGGTTTTTTTCTTTTTTTGAGGAATGAACTCCAAGCAATGAATTTCCCTCTTAAAACTGCTTTCATTGTGTCCCATAGATTCCGATATGCCCTACAACAAAATTATCCCTGGCAAAGAAATCTTCATCCTATCACCTCAGGATGTCCTGAACTGAAATAGAACAGCCAACAGGAAAAGCTGATTTTAGGAGTCAATAACAGAGGGAGAAGAAGGACAGTCTCCAACATGTTTATGCATCTAACACACTACTGGAAATACAGGGCAGGTGTCAGGTTGATTAGTTGTCAGTAATTACAGATGATGGTTGAAATTCACCTGTGAGTTTGTGTAACAAGACAGAGAACCTTTGTATTATTCCTAAAGAAAAGGGAGACACCTTGGCAAAACACCATGTTCCCGAATACCCTCTTTCTGGCCATCTAAAGACTGAGACTTGGAAGCTGTGTGCCCCAAGTAAACTTGTCCTCCTCTTAGTTGTTCTTGTTGGGTGTTCTGTTCATAGCAACAAAAAGCTAACTAAAACACACGTGGATCAACATGAATGTCCCCTGAGAAACCTAGCCAAGTTAAGGGAACAATGAGAGCAAGCCTGGGGTGCAGAGTCCAGGTGTGTATTATCTTGAGGGACCCTGGCTTTGTCTTGTGTACACTGGGCACTAGGGCCAGTTAGTGTTATTTGTAGAAAGCTGCTTTCTTGCATGTACACAAGGACAGTTGCTCCTTGGGATGCTGGTCAGACAAGTAATGCTGATAATGTCACTATTTCTGCAGTCTAACACAAAAAAGCCCTCTGAGAGAGGACCGACATGGAACCAAGATACTGTGGAAAGGCTCCATGTCACTCATCCACTGGCTATCACTGGCCAAAATACTGAGAGGGAGAGGAGTCACTGCTTGGTGAAGCAGCTTAAGGACAGAAGTTTTCATGTTCAGCTTGTTGCCACTAAACTCTCTGGGAGCAGACACTTGTACGCTTTCCCCAATAATTCATGACTCCTTTGCTTTCCCAGAACCTGCCCCACCCATATCCCTTGCACAACTGGACCGTGGACATGACAACATTGACAGAAAGGGGAAGAAAATGTGATAGAAATGATCCAAGAGTTTACCAGTGAAGTTTGCCAGTGAAGATCCTTTGAAATGAGCTAGAGGTAGAGGAGGAGCCATCCACAGCTATTTCTTTTGCCCTTTGTTAAAGACACGAAAAATGCTTCTTTGAAATAAAATGGACTTATAAAACAAAGTTTATGCAAGAAGAGAGTGGCTTTATAATGAGAGCAGAAAATGTAAATGTGGGTTCAATATAGCAGCTTAGAGTCAAAACTTAAATTTTTATTTTAAGTATTACCTTTCTATGTCTCTATTTATAAAGATCTTCAAACCTCAAATGAACCAATCACTTTTTCTCAGATAAGCTGAAGTTCTTTCTCAGTGAATCCTTCCCAGGCATTAACTACTCATGGAGCAGAGAATCTGAAACTTGAAAAAACATCAGTAAAGTAGTGAGGTCTTAAACATGAAAAAATTTTCAAGAATATCTCAAACAAATATCAAATTTAATGCTAATGTCTTAAGAATGCTTTCATGCAGAATTTTAAAGTATTATGATCTGATAGGTAGGAACAAGCTTGACAAATTATTATAGTTTATATATGCCCCCCCGACACACACACACACACAAAGAGCTACTATTAATGCAGGAATATTCACAGGTGAAATGATTATAATATTCTTACCTGTAATCTAATCAGTTTATCTTTGTTTTAATGAACTGGCTAGGTGGTAACTGTAGGCAGGTGGGGCAAATGGCTGGAAGAGGTGGGTCACTGATGACATGCTCTGGAAGGATACATCTTTACTGTGTCCCTTTTCCTCTCTCCCACTGTCTGTTTACTGACCCCACCATAAGCTGAGTGTGTTCCCCATTCCCGGGTCTTTGCATACTGTGTTCCATCACCTTAGGCCCAGAACAATAGGTGGAATTGACCATCTATGGACTGATACTTGCATGCCCCAAGTAAACTTGACCTCATCTTAGTTGATCTTGTTGGGTGTTTTGTTCACAGTAACACAAAGCTAACTAAAACACATGTTGATCAACATGAATGTCACTCCATCCATAATACTCAGAGTGTACATGTTATATACAATGGAGCAAGGGGAAAAAAAAATCATGTCTAAGTGCCAAGAAGCAAAAATTTCTCAACTCCTGATATTCAGACCCTACCACAGCACTGAAAATATGTCCATGCTTTTTGATCCTGAAAGAATATATCCACAAAATTCTCTAAAACTACTAGAACTAAATTTCTGGATCTATCTTAAAACAGTTTTCTTTCAAACCCCACTATTATGTATAACTATAATGCACTAAATTTTTTTTTAAATAATGTGTATTTACGAAGTCTCTTCAGAACTGCATGGAACTCAACTAAATTGGATATAATTCTGGTCTGTTCCATGTACTTCAGGGGAAATATGTCCTCCTTTAACAAATATATTGAACTTTAGCTCAGGGACAGAATTGAAATTTTGTAAATAATATTAATGAAGTTCCCATATTTCCAAAGTAAAAGAACTTGTTTAAACCATAAAATAATCAAAGAGTTAATCTTGTTCGATCTTATAGTAGTAAAACCCAATGGCAAGCTGTAAGTATGTTAATTTTCAAGCTCTCAAGTCTCTTCTCAAACCACAAAGCCAGCAAACTAAAGGTAAACCAAATGGGCTGTTTGGTAAAGAGAGAAATGAACTATGCCTTTTGAAGTGTTTCCAGGGAAATGTGTTTAGCATATTTAAGTCCCAAGTGAGTTACAAAGGTTATTCATTCACAAGTGAGATAAATTCATAGCTGTCAAATTGTCTAGATTCTCTGTGTGATCACCAGGGCTTCAAATCATTTATTTTTTTTTCTAGCAAAAGTTCAATATTTTCACAGCTTCAAATTTGATCGTACTTTATAATTTGGAAATAAAGAATTGCTTCTCTTCCTCACCTGCTCACTGAAGCAATAAAAGTCCATGAGTATATCAAAACGGTTTTCCTTTTTCATTGTATTTTGTTTTTTTCAGAAAGCCAAATGTTTCTAAATTGGATGTTTCTCCCAGGTAACTAACAGGATATAATGAACAAAGTGTTTGGTTTCATCAAACAGACTGGGGTGTGGGGAACTATTCCAATTTACACTTTGCAGCATTTTATATTTGGTTATATATTTTCCGGAATAATTATAAATGAAATTGTTCAAAAGTCCCCCCAAATAATTTTTGCCTTTTCATTTTCCTGTTCCTTTCAGAACTTAATTTTAAATGTTTAGTAAAACTTAAATTAGGAGTTAAGAGGAAAGCAAAAGCCTTCAAGAAAGACAACCAAAATAGGTAAGAAGTAATACTTGACCCAACGTTTCACAGCAGGCAGAAAAGGGCTATGGCTAATGGCCTGGTTAACTTTATCAGGAATATAAAGGGAGCAGAGTCCAACCCCATCTCTTCTACTCTGAGAGGGAAGTGAAGACCTCAGGGTGCCCTGACCCAGTGCCATAAAGCCAAGGTGTTTCCATATACAGCTGAAAGAGAAAGAAAGCCAAAGCCAAATGGTCATCCATAACAGCTCTGCAAGTCCAGATAGTTCTGACTCTAGTGAGAATAGAGAACATTACTCACATTTTGGATGACCTACTAAGTAGACTGCAAAACTTAGAAGTGGTCCCTGCCTTCAAGAGACATTCATCTTTGGGAAGTTGGGACATATATGGAAAAGATGAAGTTACAATGCCCAAGAGCAAATGTGAAGTAAATGAATGTGCCCCAGACTATCAATAACTGCTGGAGGAATTTGAAATGCAAGCCTCTGGAACAGTACAGAGGAAAGTGGATAAAAGGGAGGGGATGGTAGGAAATGGAATGCGTCCAGGGAGTTGTGTAGGTTGGGTGTGGCAAGCTATAAATAGACCAGTTAGGTTTCTGTAAGGGATCCAGACAGGACAAAGTTTCTGCAGGAGATTCATGTAGGACAAAACTAGGTCAGAACTAAATGAAGAAGGAGTTACAGAGTTTGGGAGATTATGCAGAGCCCCTGAAAGCTTTTCTAGAAGGGCGTAATATATGAAGTTGTATTTTCAAAACTATTACTCAGGTGTCGATGTATAGGATGGAGAAAGGAAGAGATTCTAGCAAAAGGGACACTTTAGAATGTTATAATAGATTTTAAATGACAATGATTTAGAATGGAGGTATGCCATGCAAATAAGAAGGAAGAGATGAATAGCTAGTTTATCAAGTGTTTACTAAATGTCAGACACACTGCCAAACACTATAAAACACAGGAGTATGAAAGGAGGGATTTCAGACTGACAAAAGGTAATAGGAAGGATGAAGTCTAGGGTCCCTTTATGAGCAATAACATATTCTGCATACAAGAGGAGTATCTTTGAAGAATAATAGAACATTTATCCAGATAAATCCCACATTCACTTAGAGATTCTGTTACAAATTCAGGTCACATTCAATTTTCTGTCATATAAATGTATAATTTTGCCCCATGAAAAAGCTTACAAAAGTTCTTTAAAAAAATTAAATGTTGGGCTGGGTTTGTGGCTCAGTGTTGGAAGACTTGCTTCACACATGTGAGAGGCTGGGTTCCATCCTCAGAACCACACAAAAATAAAAAAATAAAGGTATTGTGTCCACCTACAACTAAAAATGTTTTTCAAAAAAGATCAAATGTTGTCTTCTGACATATTTCTCAACATCAGCCACTTTAGTTCAGGTGTCTCACGCTTCACTAATATGTATGTTCTTTAATTATTTATAAGTCACATGACATTTTAATGATCTAAGGAAACTGGCTTTTAAGAGATTCTGTTGTAAATTACTCTGTAAACTGAAAGACCCTTTGGTGATATGACTGTATTTATTTTCAGAAATTAAAACTTTACTTATATCTTCACTGCATCTGTAGAATCGCATAAGTTCTTTTGCACAAAAAGTTGAATAACTCAGAATCCAAAAGGAAAAAAAGAAAGAAAGAAAGAAATGTGGGCAAGTGGAGCCTGGTTTGTTTAATGGACCCAGATAGGTAGAAACAGTGCCTTTGTCTAAAGGCAAGGGTTGCTTTTAATTTATAGTTAAATATCATAAGATACATTTAAAACCACAATGAACTTTAAATTTTTTTAATATTTACTTTTTAGTTGTACACAATACCTTTATTTTGTTTATTTGTTTTTATGTGGTGCTGAGGATCAAACCCAGGGCCTCGCACGTGCTAAGCGAACCCTCTACCGCTGAGCCACAACCCCAGCTCAAACTTTAAATTTTTAAGTAAATGAAATAATCCCTGGATTTAATTTTTTAATTTAATTATGAAAAATGATACAAAATTTTTTGTTTGTTTTTTTCCATCAGTACTAAGTGCATACCTTTAATTGTAATCTCCTTCAAATCCTTTTAAGGAAGCAGATGGGGTGTGTTAAGCCAAGTAAAAATAAATTTTAATTTATGCTCTGAGAGGGAAGTGAACTAAGAAACACCCAAACTGGGCACACTGTCTCATGCAGTGGACTTAAATAGTGAAAATGGGCAATGACATCTTACCAAGGGAATATGGAATGTCATAAACAGAGAATGTATCATTGCTGATGGAATATCAAGGGAAAGGGAAAATCCTAGGAAAAAATTCTTAGTGCAATGAAAATTCAAACATCCATTTTCTTCAGCCTAATTGTATACTGTTTGGTGAGTTTTATTTTTGATTTTTTGTTTGTTTGTTTGTTTTTGTTTAGAAGAGGGAGATCGAACCCAGGGGCACTTTACCACTGAGTTATAGCCACTCCTTCCTTCCCTCCTTCCTTCCTTCCTTCCTTCCTTCCTTCCTTCCTTCCTTCCTTTCTTTATTTATTTTTAGACAGGGTCTCAATAAGTTGCTGAGCCTGGCCTCAGATTTGCCATCCTCTTGCCTCTGCCTCCTGAGTCACTGGGATTACAGGCTTGCATCACTGTGACTAAGGTAACTGTGTTTCTTATAATTCAATGTGCTAAATTTCTGCCTGAGGGTTTTGCAGATAGGAGGGTGGTTAAATACAAAGGTTTAGTAGTCAGGCTTCTTAAGTTAGGATCTCACCCAGGTACTAACTAGCCATGTGACTTTCTAACTTCCTTAAACCCCAATGCTTTCTCCTCAGAAAATGTAGATAAAGAATATCTATCCCATGGGTTTCTTATAAGGATTTTAAAAGATAGTATGCACACAAACTTAGCATAGAATTGGGCCCACTATAAGGATTCAATACATTTTACCTTTATTATTATGTAGAGAGAAAGATATCTCTAATTTACTATGACATTACCTTCCAGTAGCAAATTTGCTCTTTCTTATTTAGTTTTACTTGGCTTAACACACCCCATCTGCTTCCATAAAAAAAGATGTGAGGGAGATCACAATTAAAGATATGCACTTAGTATCGTTGGAAAAATAAAAATAGGAAAATTTCACCTACAATGTAGGAAACCAAAGTGAATATGATTACTATTTTGAATTTTTTTTGTGTTCCTTGGCTTCAAGGGAAGGAACTGAAAATATTAAGCTATGCAAGTCATATTTTAAGGTAGTTATTCAGAAATAACAATAAAATGATAATATATTTGAATAGTAACTTCTAAACGATTTCTTCCTGCCAAGTTGCATTTGTTTCTCACAAAAATCTTGTGATTCTGTTGAACAGTTATGATACCTGCTTTTGCATATGAGGACATTAAGGCCCAGAAAAGACACACAGCTAAGAAGAAACAGAACTTAGACTTGAATCCAATTTTGGTATAAAGCACATACAAAAATTTACTTAGTTCTGAGCTCCCTGCAAGTAAAGTCAAAAATGTGCAGGGGGCGGCGGCGGGGGGTTGGGTGTGGGGTGGTGGCAGGAGCCATGGCTGTTGTTATCTGCTAAAATATCTAATAAAAGGAAGCATGCCTTGGGCCAGTAGAGCTTCTAATTTCCACTAAAACAAGAGTAATTAGTAATATGAATATCATTCAAGGGACTTTGAACCACAAAAATGAACTGTGATTTGAGTAGAAGTTTTAAACAAAGTACAGGCATGTTCTTTATATGACTCTTTATTATATAGCCAGAGGGAGTCATTTTAAATTGGTTCTCTGAAGGAATTATTTTTAAACAGCAGATGTTTGGAGGAATGCTTTCTAAGTAAATGGTATTCTTTTAAGAAAGATTTATTGAGAGCCTACTATGTGCCAATATCTATGCGAGGTAGTGAGTAGGCAGAAATGAAAGCTCTGATTCCTGTCCTCAGAGTTCTAAGAGTCCAGTGGAGAAATTCAATGGTAATGAAATATCCTCCTGGTGATGGAGGTTCTGTTCAAAAGCAGCAGCTATAATGAATGACAGAGCAGCTACCTGCGCAAGACAGCCTCAGGGTGTCGGGAACATGAAACTGCAGAAGACTTTTCCCAAGTGAACAAGAGCAGAGTGGGTCTTGCAAACAGAATGGTGCAGTGGCAGGAAGGCAGAGATACAAGGGAATGCAAGGCCTTCCCAAAGCCATCCAGCTCTGTGATCCTGGAGCTTTAATAAGACACAGGAGGAATAGTGGCAGAGAGGTTGAGCCACACACAGTAGTCAGCTGGGGCTGTTGATGCCTTGTAAAGAATGTAACGTGTGCCCTCCAAGGAAAGACACTGGTGTCTACTGAGCAAGGAATGGATAGGATCTGATGAGGATAGGAATGAGGACCCCAGACATTTTGTCAACTCACTGGATTGACCAGTTTGCCAAATAACAAATTTGCTAAGTTTTCTGATTTTGCTAATTTTTTCATATGGTTTTCCTTTTATCTGTTCACAAAGTTTGCTGAGATTTATGGCTTGTATTCATGCAACTTTATAGCTGCATTTTATAGAATGTTTGGTTTGCAGCTGCTGCTGTGATACAGACAAATTAGGAACTGGGATCGAGAATAGACCTTTGCCAGAAAGAAAGTGGGTGCACAGCCCAGCCCAGCGTGCCGACTTGGAGAAGGAGTTTCATGAGGAGGGAAAAGGGGGAGTGTGGTCTTGAAGCAACCACAAAGACAGATGAGGAGGTGGAGAGACATGCCTGTGGAACCAAGAAGGGACACTGGGGAGAAGAAATTAGATAAAAACCAGGTCAGAGGACAAGACTGGAATCAGCAAAGGAAAGAAAGAGCAGAGGAGAAAGGGGAAGGGTGGGGAAGGTCTGAGGGCCACACTACCCCATCCCCAGCACCTGCCTATACCAAACAGTTGATAGAAACAATTTTGGGGACAATAGACTATTTGATAAATAAGATAATTATAAATTTTATTTCTAGCAAATTGACTTTTTGATTAACTGATTTTTTATTTTGTATGGCCATATTCCAGTACAGAATGCTCAAGAAGAGATTTCTAGGATTATATGTGGAAAGTAGGTATAGGATCAAAGAAGGTTTGGATTTATTTTTTTCCAAATGTGAAACTTGAATAAATTCATAGGTGGAGGAATGCTGGTAGCAGGCCCGCCCTGGCCCCTGGGGACTCAACCCCCAGTTCTTTGTTATGCATGTCAATGTGGCCAGCTCACAAGGCCGTGATGCGGGCTTGTGGTCTCCTGTTTATCTGCCTCGAGCATATGTGTCTCTCGGGAACATCTTGACCTGTTCCAGCCTCCTGATAGGGGACGGTGACGTGACGGTAACCCAAGGACGCAGTTATTACTCTTCCCTCCTCACTTTTGAGTGATTTCCCGCAGCTGTTAAAAAGATATATAAGGGGAACAAATTTGGCAATAAAGTGCGCACATGCTCCCTCCTGGATGAAGAACCTTGGTGTCCTGTGTATTTTTTAACCCCGCCGTCCCTCGCCGGACTCGGCTCCGTTAGCCGGACGCGACAGAGGAAAAGTATATAAGTGAACATATAAAAAAGAGAAAGGATATTTTTGTGGAAAGGTGGTCCAGATTTTGTAAAAATTGAGTGCTAAATACTCAATTTTTACAAAATCTAGTAACTTACTTAGTGTCAACATTTATCTTATTCACAGATCATCAATTGTCCAGGGTTTGTCTGGGTAACTCTTCCCTAACCCACTTAAAGTCAGCTAGAAGGGCTCAAAAGATAGGGACTCAACTCAACTGAAGGCTCAATGTTCTCTGCCAT
This sequence comes from Marmota flaviventris, assembly GCF_047511675.1. Classification (NCBI taxonomy): domain Eukaryota; kingdom Metazoa; phylum Chordata; class Mammalia; order Rodentia; family Sciuridae; genus Marmota; species Marmota flaviventris. The sequence goes on along the minus strand of NC_092501.1, from coordinate 102,934,730 downwards.
GTCTAGCAGTTGATGCCAGATTTTGCCTGATGGTCTCAGTTCTTCTCCATATGGTCATCTCCTTGTGACCTCTCTGTATGGGTTAGTATGGGCTTCTCCATAGAATGGTTGATGACTTAAGGGACAAACATCTCGAGAAGAAACCAGTTTTGCTGAATACAAACTTTTATAACCCAGCCTTGGTATTGAGTTATAATGTTACTTCTACCGTATTCACAGGACCACCCAGATTAAATAGGAGGGGGTGTAAACCCCATCTTTTAATGGAAGCACATCAATATCATTTTATAAGAGTACAATGATTTGTAGTGCGCACACATACATGCGCACACTTACATACACACACACACACAAACACACACATAGGCTGAACATTCCTACTGAAAATCTTCAATCCAAAATGCTCCAAAATCTGAAAATTTTTAAGTGATGATATTACACTACAAACAGAAAACCCCTCACTTGACCTCATGTGATGGGTCACAGTCAAAAGGGACACTCAGGAAGTTAAGGCAGGAGGATCAGGAGTTCAAAAGCCAGCCTCAGCAATAGCAAGGTGCTAAGCAACTCTGTGAGATCCTGTCTCTAAATAAAATATAAAAAAGGGCTTGGGATGTGGCTCAGTGGTTGAGTGTCCCTGAATTCAATCTCTGGTGCCCTCTCCCAAAAAATGCAGGCACACTAAAAATACTGTGTGGAGTTACCTCTTGGAGTTACCTGGGCTATGTGTATAAGGTGTGTATGAAACAAATAAATCTTGTATGTAGACTAGGGTCCCAATCTCAAAATATTTCATTATGTATATGCAAATATTTTTAAAAATTTGAAATTCGAAACACTTCTGATCCTGAGTGTTTCAAATAGGGGATACTGAACCAATATATGTGGCCTTTGAAAAATATAGTCACTAAGCATACTGAAATAGCATTAAAAAGTAGTTCCAGAACTCAGAGATGCAATCGATCTGCATGGGCTGGAGAAAAACTTTTCTGTTCTGAAGGAGATAGGCCAGGAAGACACTTAATTGTGAGTTTATTTAAGAAAAAGAAGAAGAAGAAGAAGAAGAAGAACCAAGAGCCTAAAAAAGTATGTTTAAGCTTTTTTTCTTTTTCTTTTTTTTCCCCCATCAAAGTTTCACATGATAGCTTGGTCCTAGAATTTCCCTCCTTGACCTTAAAGTCAAGTGCATGAAACTACCATTTGTCACATTTTGGCTAAAGTTTTATTCACACTTTAAAATTCTTGACCCTGAAATCTTCCTTTTATAGTATGATTATTAGCAGGTATAAAAAAGGAGAGCTAGTATAGATATTTGGGAAGATTTAATTTTCACTGTACACTCACTTGTCTTAGGGAAGAAACAAGAAAAACAAATGGAGTTGAGAAGAGCAGATAATGCAGTAAAGTGCCATATCAATTCCACTCTGCCCTCGTCTTTCTCCATTATCAGTTATCACTATCTGTTGTACTCTCTGAGGTGTGAAGAGCTTGCAACATCTTTTCGAAGATGAAGAAAAACCACCCTTAAATAATTGCATTTTTAATAATGCCTAATGCTTACCACTAAAGTGATGTCAGAATTTACAAATTGCTCACTAGTAGTAACACTGATCTAATTTTCCTTTTCTTTAATGTCTATTGTTCTCACCTTAGAAATTATAAGGAATGTTTTCTGGGCTTAATCATTTCTGGAACATCTCATTTATTTTAGAGTTATTAGAGTTAGTATCTATTTATTTCTTTACCCCTGGGTCCAAAGGAAATTAAATGTTGAAAAAAAATGTAGATAGACTGAGCAGAATGTTTTTTCCATATCCAGTAAGCTTGGAGAGAAGTAAAAAACTGCCTTTTCTAACCTGTTATGGAGGGTCAAGGCTGGGAGCTGTGTTAATGGATCAGTTGTTAAGCCTCTAGGAAAGGTGTAAAAGCACAGAGGTCGAAAGGTTGAACTTCTGGAAGCCATATAGATCATCTGGCAGAATTTCTGAGAAGGATGTAGATGTTAAAGGGGAATTATGAATGGTAACAAGCAGAACACTTAGAGGAAGCTCCGAGGCTTGATGGAATATTTGGCTACTAGAACACCAAGAAAGATTCTGCACATGAACTTGTTCAATCCTGAGAGGAAAGGTTATTAGACACTAAAGATTAGTAAAATTACTATATTTTGCATAAACCTACCATGGCTCTGTCAATTTTCATGCTAATTCATTAGCAATTCATGCTATTGTTATCTGAGAAAAAGTTTCTCTTTTGCTAACAAGAGGGAAAGGTAGAAGGAAGAGAAGGAGGAAAGAAGAAAGAGAGAAAGGAAAGAACAGAAAAGGAAAAGAAGGAAATTAGTTAGCTAACATAAAAATTAATAAGTTATAATGGCTTGTCAGTAAAGAATTTGAGAAACAAGATTTGAACAGAAAAAGCTAAGTTCATTTGCCATCGTTGGGCACCTAAAACAAAAAGAAAAAAAAAAGATTTCACTAATTTATTTAAAAAATCATGGTGCTATTCTGCTTGCAGAACACCACTGTGCCATGAACTGTGCAATTCAGGCTGATGGAGTGATGTAGAATGATCCAACCGAATTTTCTTCGCTGTCTGTCCCCAATCATAAAGAGCTTGCACACTTTTAAAAGAGGAATCTGGAATAAAAAGAGCATGAAAATTTCTTTTAAGGCATTCAGATTACCGAGTCATAGGAATTTGTTGAAGATATTTCTTGAGCTGCTTCTTCAGATGAAGGAAGTTTTGGAATTAATAAACTCTGAGAGACCCAACTTGTCAGATCCCCAGTGGCTCGGAAGACGGTATATCTTTGACAAGACATCTCAACACCCTGAACCAGAGACTGCAGGGGAACAAGGAGCAGTATTGACTTGTTCAAAGTATGAGTCTGCAGACTCCATGCAGACATGTGGACTGTGCAGATGGCAGCTGGGGATGGCACTCACTTCCCATTTCTGAACATTCAGAGCTCAATATATTCAAAAATTTTGAAGAACTACAGAATTAATTGATGGAAATAATCAGGAACGTAACTTTAGAAGGGACTCATACAGTTTAATGAACAATTCATGCTAATGTCTGTGGCTGCATTTACAAGTGATATCCAGATGTGTTTGAGCTAGTAAAAATCTGTTCTATTAAGAGAAAAAGATGGTATGGATTGTGCCCACCTAAGAAAATAAAGTACTCCTGGAAACGTAACTTAACTAATATTTCAATCCATTTGGTCAAACCCCTTGACATATGTGAATCTTTCGTTCTCAGAAAGCATATTTCTTGCTGTAGTGAATTCTACTGGTGTCCTGGCCAGATTCCCTTGACCAGGACTGGTGTCCCCACCTCATAGGTGGTGGTGTTGATGGCTGCAAATGGCATGGAGTTGAGACCTTTTCCAGGTAACTGCTCTCAGTCAAGGAAAAGCTGCTTAACCTGGGAGTTTGTACCACATCCCACTCCCAGGAACAGATAACAGTAAGTGAGGACTTGGGGACAGGGTTGGGCTTACTTCAAGGAGAAACCAGATGTTGTAATTCATACCCTATATAGTTCCCCAGAAAACAGGCTAAAGCCAGACTCCATCTGGAACATCATCCCAGTTTAACTGCCTTCTACTGACTACCCTGTATCTATTATTTTCTCCTAAGAAAATGAATAATATCCACCTGCATCTCTCTCTCAGGCCCTGCTTCTAGGATATATGAGCTAGAACAGTTGATACAAGGAGAAGTCCAAAGAAGCATACACTAAGGTTAAGGTTTTAGAATTGAATTATTTTCCATTGAGCTGGATGATGGCCCCATTCTTGGTGATAGACATAGTACTGATAGTCTCTGGCATGTTAAGAAATTATACCTATAATTAACTGGGACAGGATATAAGCAAAAGTAGAAACCCTGGCTCATGCAATATTGTTGGCATTTGAGAGAAAACAAGGGAAAGAATAATTGTAAGGGCTGCAGAATTAGCAGGCTATTGCCATAGTATCTTTGAAGTAAGAAGAGTCAGATTAGGACACTCAACCACCAACAAAAAAGAATATGTAAGACCAGATGTATGGGGTGAAGGTGGGAGTTCATAACCCACTTGAATCAAAGTGTGGAATATGATATGTCAAGAAATTTGTAATGTTTTGAACAACCAACAATAAAAAATTTTTAAAAAGATCATAAAAAAAGACCAGATGACCACTTTAGCAACATTTAAAGAAACATTCATTTTTTATAGAAAGATGCCCCAATCTTATGTTAAATCTACTCACTGTTAAGATATTGTCTGATGTTTCCTAAACCATCTAGGCAATATTACCCCAGTCCACTATATTAATAAGACAGCCATGAACAAAACATGGCAAGTATTCAGAGTGACTTTGGTGAAACATGCACTCTAGATAGTAGGAGATAAACTATGTGCTCAGAAGCCCAGCTTGTTGATGACGTTTTCAGGGGTTCAGTGGTCTGAGGCATTCTAGGATATTTCCTACCAAAGTAAAGGGCCAAGCTATTGTACTTTGCATCTCACACCTCATACTTGAATAAAGACACCCAGCACTTGGTAGGTTTCATTAGACTTTGGAGGGATAGCATATCCACATTTGAGATTAATGTTCTGAATCAATTATAGGTTGACGCAGAAGGCTGCTACTGTTTGAATGGAACTCAAATCAAGAAGAGTTATAAAGCCAATCCAGGCTGAGGTACAAGCTGACTTACTATTTGGGTCACACAATCCAGTAAATGCTATGGAACTGGAGGAATTCATGCCATGAAAAGGTGCAATGTGGTGTCCCTGCAAACCCCAGAAGTAAGTTCACATGAGGATTATTGGGGCTCTGGAGCACCTGCCCATAAGACATTAATAACTATATCGCTGACCATAATATATAAATGACCATGTAGCTATAACTACCCAAAATAATCTGGACATGTCAAAAACACCAAGTCATATGCTTAGGTGGGCTGAAAAGTGTCAGAAGCAGGCTCAGGCAGGTACCCAGGGCATAGTTAAGATATACAAGGAGACACACAGATGCTCATTTCACCTAGCACTGTAACATTGTCACTTGTTCATAGCTATGGTCACATGGTGGAGGTGGGAAAATGTTCCCTGTAATAACTAACAAAAAAAGAAATAACCCATCTGTGAATAACCCAAATTTACAGATGAATCAGCACAGTATATGGGTGCAATCCCAGTGTATGGCTACAACATGTCTCTGAAAGATACTAGTGAAGTGAGATCCCCCTAGTGGATGGAAATTCAAGTGTGCATCTAGTGTGCATCTGATCTTTTGCTTTGTGTGAAAAGAAATTGGCGCAACATAAAGACAATAGACTCAAGAGCAATGGTAAATGGCGTGGCTGATTGTGTACACTTGGAAGGAGCAAGATGAAATTTTTAGGACAAGGAGGTTTAGAGAAGAGCTATGTTTTTGAACCAATGAAAAGAGGCACAAAATGTGAAAAACATTGCATACCAGAGAGAAAGTACTGTAGAAGGAACTAAATAATCAACTGGACAGATTAAGTCTCAGTGGTTAATATCAGCCTAACTCCTTTAGTCAGTCTGATGTTTACACAAGTTCATAGACAGAGTAGCCATGGTGATGGGGAGGATGTAGGCCCTCTCAGCAAGGTCAGCCTAGCTTTTGCTGATGCTCAATGTCTGATCTCCCTGCAAGAGACCAAAGTTAAGCTTCTTATACATCTCCATCCCTTCAGGACACTTCCCTCTGCTCTCTTCATTCTGCATCACTCCCACCTCAAACTAAATGTCACCCTGGTACAGATGCTGTTCATTTCAAAGCATGCTTTTTACACTGACCACATGGGTCCTGATGTTCTAAAGGAACTATCTCATATAAGGGAGTGTCAGTGAGGCTGGCAGTGGAGTTCTCAGCAGAAACTTTATAGACCAGGAGAGTACAAAGTGCTGAAGGAAAAACGAAACAACAACTAGAAACAACTGAACCACTGCCAACCAAGAATATTTTATTCAGCAAAGTTGTCTTTAAGAAAGGAAGAGAAGATACATTCCCCCAAAAGTTAAGGAAGTTCATTATCATCTGTCTTACAAAAAGTGCTAAAAGGAGTTCTTCAAATAAAGAAAAGGATACTAAATAACAATTCAAAACATACAGATGTATAAAATTTAATAGTAAAAATAAATAGATAGTCACATTCAGAGTGCTTTAATGATAGCATATAAATAATTTATATATTTAGTATAAAAGTTAAAAGACAAAAACGTTTAACAAAACTATTAAATAAGCTATAATAAATTTGTTAAGGGATGCACAATATAAAAAGATGTAAATTATGACATCAAAAAATATAAAATATATGGCCAGGTGCAGTGGAGCCTACCTGTCATCCCAGTGGCTTAGGAGGCAGAGACAAGAGGATCACAAGTTCAAAGACAGCCTCAGCAATTTAGCAAGGCCCTAAGCAACTTATAAGGACTGTCTTTAAGTAAAATACAAAAAAGGACTGGGGATGTGGCTGTGGTTGAGTGCCCCTGATTTCAACCCCCAGTACCAAAGAGAAGTATGTGTGTGTGTGTGTGTATACACACACATACATATATTTTTACATATATATGTAAAATAAATATGTAGATTTTTAATGTGATCAAAGTTAAGTTGTTATAAGCTTAAAATAAATTATTATAATTAAGGCATGTTTTATGTAAACCACAATTTTAGGTATGTTTTGTTAACCACAAAGTAAAAGCCTACAGTATGTACACAAAATATAAAAATTTAAAAATCAAAGCATACAAATAGAGAAAAATCACCTAACCACAAAGGAAAACAGCAAGCAAGGAAGAAAGGAACAAAGTGTCTATATGATTTATATGTCCAAGAAACATAAATAGCAGTAATAAATTCTTAAGTATCAATAATTACCTTGAATGTTCATGTAGTAAATTCCCCAAAAGACATAGAGTAGCTGAATGGATTTAAAAAAAAAACTATATGCTGCCTATGAGAAATTTAGTTCACCTTTAATGACACACACAGATGGAAATCAAAGGATGCAAAATGTACACCATGTAAGTAGAAAGCAAAACAAAGTAGTAATCACTATACTTACTACAAATAAGACTTTAAGTCAAAAACTGTAAAACAAGACAAAGAAGGTCATTATATAATGATGAATTCAACAAGAGGATATAAAAATTATAAAGACATATGCACCTAATACTGGAGCAGCTAAATACATAAGGCAAACATTAGTAGAGAGAGATGGACAGTGATACAATAATATTAAGGGACTTCCACACACAGCTCTCGACAAAGAAGAGATCATCCAGACAGAAAATCAATAAATGAAACACTGAACTTGAACAATATTTTAGACCATATGAATCTAATATACATAAGCAAGACATCCCATCAATCAGCAGAATATACATTCTTTTCAAGTGCACATAGAATGTTCTCCAGCACAGAGCATATGTTAAGCCACAAAGCTAGTCTTTAAAAATTTAGGTTTGAAATCATATCGTGTATCTCTTCTGAACACAATAGTAGGAAATTAAAAATCAATGATGATTTTGGAATTTTGGAAAATTCACAAATATGTGGAAATTAACAGCATTTTCTGAATAGTCAATAGACAAAAAGAAGGAACTGAATGAGAAATTTTAAAAGTATCTTAAGACAGATAAAAGTGGAAACACAGCATACCCAAACTTATGAGACATGGTAAAAGAAGTTCTAACAGGAAAGTTTATAGGCTACAAGCAACTACATCAAAAAAGAAGAAAGACATCAAATAAGTAGCCTATTGTTCCACCTCAGACAACTAGAATAAAGAGGAATAAACTAAGCCCAAAGTTAGTAGAAGGGAGGAAATAATAAAGATAAGAACAGGAAAAATGAAGTAGAGATTAGAAAATATCAACAAAACTGATAGTTTTTAAAAAATGTAGACAAAATCAACAAAATATCTAGTTAGAGTAAGCAATAAACTAAAATTCAAATTAAGAAAATCAGAAATTAAAGGAGAGACATTAAGACTGATACCACAGAAACACAAAGGATCATAAGGGACTGCCATGAATAGTTATATGCCAACAAACCCAATAGCCCTAGAAGAAATGGGTAAATTTCTAGATACATACAACCTGCCATGACCAAACAATAAAGAAATAGGTAATTTGAACAGACCAATAATGAGTAAGGATATTAAATCAGTAATACAAATCTCTCATCAAAGAAAATTTCATGACCTAAGGGCTTCACTGCTAAATTTTAACAAAATTTTAATCCTTCTCAAACTGTTGTAATTGAGGAGAAGAACACACTTCCAAACTAATTTTATGATACCAAAGATAGAAAACAATGCTACAAGAAGAGAAAAATTATAGGCCTGTATTCCTGAAAGATATAGTTTGAAAAATCCTCAATAAAATATTAAAATGATATTAAAATATTGAAAATATTAAAAGGATCATTCACCACAATCAAGTGGGATTTGTTCCTTGGATGAAAGGATTATTTGACAATGTAAATCAAGGCGCTATACAATATGAATAAAATGAAGAAAAACAAACAAACAAACAAAACCATAATTGGACATTTGACAAAATTCAAGAAGCTTTCAACAAGTGAGGTACAGAAGGCATATACCTCTATATCTATGTGACAAGCCTATAGCTAACATAATGCTCAACAGTGGAACACGTGTGAAGCTTTCTTTTTTTTAAGATTAGAAACAAGGAAAAGAAGTCCACTCTCAATGCTTCAATCCCACATTGTATTGAAACTCCTAGCCAGAGCAATTATGCAAGAGAAAGAAATAGAAGGTATCCAAATCAGAAGTTTCAAAACTCTAAAGACTCCACTAAAATTAAAAACACAAAAACCAGAATAAATTCAGTAAAGTTGGCAGGATACAAAATCAACATACAAATATTAATAGTTTCTACACACAGGCAATGAACTATCTGAAAAAAGAAATCAAAGAAGTAATCACATTCAAAATAACTCCAAAAGCTGAAATAATCATGAATAAATGTAACTAAGGAAGTAAAAGATGCATATACAAAAACTATAAAATATTGGTAAAAAAAATTTGAAGAAGACACAAATAAATGAAAAGATATCCATGTTCGTGACTTATAAGAATGAGTATTGTTTAAAATGTGAATAGTACCCCAAGGGATCTATATAGATTTATATAATCCCTATGAAAATTCCAATGACATTTTTTATTGAAATAGAAAAAAAAAATCCTAAGGTTTGAATGGAGCACAAAAGACTCCAAATAGCCAAAGTGATAAACAAAAAGAACAAAGCAGAGGAATTGTATTACCTGATTTCAAACTCTACTACAAAGTTCTAATAATCAAGCAGCATGGCAATAGCATAAAAGCAAACACATAATCCACTGGGACAGAATAGAAAGCCAAAAACAAATCCACATATTTATGGTCAATTTATTTTCAACATAGATACCAAGAACACACATTGAGAAAAAGAACAGTCTCTGTGATAAATGGTGCCATGAAAACTAGATATCCACATTCAAACAAACAAAAAATGAAATTAGTCTCTTGTCACATACCAGATCCAAAATTCAACTTGAAATGGATAAGAGGTTTAAATATAAGACCTGAACCTACAAAACTGCCATAGAAAAGACAAGAGAATAAATAGCTCTATGATATTTGGGTAATGATTTTTTTAGATATGACTCCAAACACATATAAACACCACAAGCAAAAACAGAAAAATAGGAATAAATCAAACTAAAAATCTTTTGTACAGCTAAGGAAACAAGCAACAGAGTAAAGATAAAGACTACAAAATGGAAGAAAATATTTAGAAGCATATAAATTGTAATTGGTCAAAATCTAAAATATATAAGGAATTCAAATAATTCAATAACAAGAAAACAACCTGGTGAAACAATGAGCAAAGAACCTGAAAAGACATTTATCAAAGCAGTACATTTAAGTGACTAATGGGTGTATTTAAAAAATGTTCATCATCACTTATCATCAGAGAAATGCTAATTAAAATCACAATAAGATATTACCTTAAATGTATCAGAATGAATGTTATCAAAATAACTAAAAGATAACCAGTGTTGATCTGAATCTGGGAAAAGGGAACACTTGTATATAGTCGTTAGGGATTTAAATAAGTACAGCCACTTTCCTCAAGTTTTTAAAAATAAAACTACCATAAGATCCAGAAGTCTAGTTACTGAGTATATAAACAAAAGAAATGAAATCTGGATGTCAATGGGATATCTGCACTCATGTCTACCACAGAACTATTCACAGTGACCAAAATATGGAATCAACCAACTGTTCATCAATGGATGAATGGATAAATAAAAAGGAAATTCTGTCATTTGTGACATTATGGACAAACCTGGAGAACATCATGTTAAGTGAAATAAGCTGGGCACAAAATGACAAATATCATATACTCTCACTTATGCAGAGAATCTAAAAACATCTGACTCATAGAAGCAGAGAATACACTGGTGGTTTGCAGGGGTAGAAGATGGCGGAGCTTGTGGGTGAAGTTGGTCAAAGGATATAAAATTCAGTTAGACAAGAGGAATAAGTCCAAGAAATTTATTGTACAACATGGTGACTATAATTAATAACAGTCCTTGGTTCCACTTAATAATTTTTCCACTTGATAATGCTGACAAAGTGATATATATTAACTAGAAATCATACATATTGTATACTTGAAAAATGCTAAGAAAGCAGATTTTAAGTATTCTCATCATAAATAAAATGTGGGATACCTCTATAGTACATATGTCTATTAGCTTGAGTTAGCCATTCCACAAGGTCACATATTTCAAAACATCATATTGTGCATTGTGTTAGTTTTATGTCACTGTGACCAAACTACTAAACAAGAACAATTTAGAGGAGGAAAAGATTATTTTGACTCATGGTTTCAAAAGTCTCAGTCCATGATAGGACAAGGGAGACCACTGTTCTGGGCTGGAGGTGAGGCAAAATATCATGGCGAAAGGTGTGGTAGAGGAGAGCTGTCAGCTCATGGCAGCCAAGAAACAGCAAGAGAGAGAGGAAGGAGCCAGGGGACGTGATATAATCCCCAGTGACCTACTCCCTCCAGCCATTTAACACCTGCTATAGTTCCCAGCCAGAACAGTAGTCCCTTAAAATCATTATCCATCATAAAGTAAATAAGGAAAATATACACAAGTTTTATTCATAAAGTCATAAAGAAAAATGAAATTCTGTCATTTGCAGGGAAATGGATGGAACTCAAGATTATTATGTTAAGCAAAATAAGCCAGACTCAGAAGGTCAACAGTCATGTTTTTCTCTCACATGTGGACCCTAGAAAGGAAAAAGGCAGATAAAGGTGAGGGGGCAGGGATCTTGTGAAAATAAAAGGAGATCAGTAGAGGAAAGGGTCCAGGGTTTGGAAGGAGGGGAGGTAGTGGGGAAGTGCTAGGGAGCAATATCGGCCAAATTATATATTGTGTACATGTACAGATATGTAACAACAAGTCTCATCATTATGACCACTATAATTCACCAATAAAAAATATGGAAAGAAAAAATATTAGTCCACCAAATGGATTAATTCATTGATTAGGTCACAGCTCTCATAATGAAATTATTTCACTTCTGAAATTCCTGCATTGTCTCACATAAGATTTGGCATATATAACATACACTGTAAGTATATATAATTTTTATTTGTTTACTAAAAAATAAATATTTGAAAAGGAGGAAATGAATTAATAATTCTAAAATATAAAGTAATGAATAAATCTGTCATTGTTGCAGTACTATACAGAGTGTTCACATGAAGCAAAGGAAATTAATACGGCAATTCTTTTCCTCTTTACTGTTTTTTTTTTGTTTTGTTTTTTTCTTGCCTTGAACCTGGTTCTCTGAGACCATGAATCCTGGTTGCAGGCAGACTGTTACTGTGAGACAACAAGCCCAAAGAAAGTAATGCACCTTCCTGCACATGACAGGGCAGAAGGATATGAAGCACCTGGGGTTCCAAGGATAGCACTGAACTGCTACATCTGACCTGGAACCATCTACCTCCTGAATTCTTCATATGTAAGTTAATTTCATGTGCTTAGGGCTTAAATTATATTTTAAAACTGATGATTGGGATATTCTCTACCTTGTTAGAGAAATGTTAATTAAAATCACAATCAGATATCACCTTACATCTATCAGAATGAATATTATCAAAATGACTAAAGGTAACCAGTGTTGACCAGAATGTGGAGATACACACACACACACATACACACACACACACACACACACACACACACACATATGGTAAAAGTATAAAAATACACATGAAAGGGATATATACCTTCTTAGGTATATGTCCCCTCTAAGTGGAGGGAAATTAGATTCATTTGTGATACAAAAAGAGACTTCATCTGTACCTATAATATAGCATTTATTTCATTTTTTTAACTCCAGAAGTAAATACAACATATGTTAAAAATCTGCTTGAGTTCATAATGATTGGGGCATTTTAATTTGTTTATCCTTTTTTTTCCTCTGTTTGAATATTTCAAGATGATAGAAGGTAAGATTTTAAATATGACCAAGGCAAGAGATGACAGATATTTTTCCAAAGTCAGGGACTTTATATATTCCCATGGCAGACAGACATTTACCCACTCGCCATTCAATTTACCATCCCTCCCTCTTCCTGTGTCCCCAGGTCTTAAAAAGAAGGATAGGGATAAGCCATAACTAGAATCACCTGATCTCAGTGGGAGGCAGGCAGCCCCCTTCCTAAGGACCACACCAATGAGGAATTTTGGAGCAATCCATAAACCTTCCCAGTAGCAGGGGAAGTGCCACAAATTCTGATTCTTCCTGGCCCCCATTCACCTAACAGGCCTCTAAATGCTTGATTTAACTATGCAAAAACACTACTAATTATATTCATTTATGTGACTGACTTACCATTTGAATCTAATTGCCATGCAGCAAAATAACTGTTAAAGCATATCATTAAACTACTTGAATAATTAGAGAGAGATTTGCTTGTCCTCCTAGTTCAAGCCTAAGCTTTAGGGCAGGGACCTCGCCCCCTACCTTTTGTATATTTTCAGATTAGCTGGAGAAAAAGGGGTGTGGGAACGCTGCAGACTAGCCATCTTGTCAGAAATCTGGGTCTTCTAAAGAGCCGAGACTTCAAGCAACAATGCATCCACTGTCTCAGTTGAGGCTGCTGTTGAATCACCACAGACTGGGTAACTTAAACAACAAACATTTATTTCTGACAGGACTGGAGGCCGGAAGTCCAGAATCTGGCACCCGCGTGGTTGGGTTCATGGTCTAGTTCATGGCCCTCTTCCAGGTTGCAAACTGCCAACTTCTCTTTGTCCCCTCACATGCGGAAACAGAGCAATCTGGCCTCTTCTTGTCAGTGTACTAATCACATTCTCTAGGGCTCTGCCCTCATGACCCAATTACCTCCCAAAAGCCCATCTCTAAATAACACCACCCCAGGATTAGATTTCAGCATATGAATTTTAGGGGGACACTGACGCTCATTCTGTGGCAGTTAGCATGTACTCTCTCCTCACAGGACGTTTCTCTCCCCTACTCCATTCCACTGCTTCCCGTAGGGACTTCCTATTTCATGCCACCCACATCTGCCACATGTGGTCCAACCTTCTCGTTCATCTGTCCCCAAGTTTCTCATTCTCATTGAACTCTCCCCTGAAAACTCATTCATTCTTCTGTCCCACCTCCTCTTCATTCTTTCTGTCTCACCCCCGAATTGCCTTCAGCACTTGCCTCCTATCCTTGGGGACCACAGCTCACTTGTGGGTTCACTGTCTTTCATTTAACCTGACTTCTCAATCTTGCTCCACACTTTTCATTCCTTCAAGCACTGGACTCTTTGAAGTCACAGTTTTTCCAATGGCTTCTCTGATGAAAACCATTCATCTTCCAATATCCTGCCAGCATACAGAGTAGGGCAGTAGGGGTGGGGGGCAGCTTTCTTATTTATTAAGGGCATTTCCACAACTATATCGTGCAACGTCCCACTTTTTGCAGATCTAGTGGTTTAAAGTCAAAGTAACTGCTTCAAATGCTTCAGATGACTCTGGCTCTTGGTAGCCTCTTCCTCCTCCATCCACAATACCAGATCTACTTCCTCTGATTCGTGGTCTTCCTTTTACTCTACATTCAGTTTTAGAGTTAACAAACCAACCTCTCCAGTGGTTACCCTTCAGACTCATTGACATTGTGAAACTTCTGACTCCAGACACTGTGCCAAACACCAAATATGGTGTAGTAAGAAGGACTAACATAGCTCCACCCTTAGGGAACACCACAATTTAGTGGAGGTGACAAAAATTTAAACACACGCACACACATGCCCACACAACAACAATGTGCTTAAGTATTTTGAAAAAAATCACAGAGCACTACGAAATCACACAAGAGAGAAAGCTTCTTTGAGTAGGACAGGAAAGGTTTCCATGAGAGATAACCTGAAAGATGTCTTCCAATGGTAGAAAGCAAGACAGAAATGTAGGAGAAAAGCATTTTGACCCAAGCACTTAATCTACCCCAATTTTTCCAATATCTCATGTCCTATGATTACTCTGGATTTTCTCCATCCTGTATCCTTTGCTAGATATTTTAATGTGCCTTTTAAAACAAACTAGATTTTCTTACCATTTTCCAAACCCCCTTCTCCTTCTCAATCATACATTGTAGGTTACCACCACAATTCACTGTTACCTCTTGCTCTGAGAGTAGCCAAATAATGTGAAATTGTCATTTTTTTTTAGGTAAACAGTTGCCAAAGACTGCTTTAGTCAATTCTTTCGCCACTGTGACTAAAGACGCAAGCAGCACAATTGTAGAGGAGGAAAACTTTATTTGAGGGCTCACGGTTTCAGAGGTGTCAATATGTAGACAGCAGGCTCCATTCCTCAGGGCTTAAGGTGAGGCAGGACATCATGAAGGAAGAGTGTGGCAGAGGGAAACAGCTCACGTGATGATCAGGAAGTAGAGAGAGAGAGACTCCACTCTCCAGATACAAATATATACCCAAAGTTATACCCAATTCCCACCTCCTTCAGCCACACCCTACCACTTCAGTTAACACTCAGTTAATCCTTCTCAGAGGATTAATCATTGATTGGGTTAAGACTCATAACCCAGTCATTTCTTCTCTGAACTTTTTTTGCATTCTCACATGTGAGTTTTGGAGGGACACCTCACATTCAAACATAATATAGATGCTCTGTGTGGTTTCAACTATTGTTATTGATAAATTCAAAAGTTAGCTGGCCATCATTTAAATCACTTCTAGCTAGAGTATTTGCCCTTTAATTTTTTATTGTAACCCTACAGTTAGTACCTACCCATCTTGGTCACTAAAGTTTCCAGGGAAAACATTTTGTCTTCAAAAATAGTCCCTCTTACCACTACTTCATAACCAGGATTTTTTTTTAATCACTATCTCAACCTCTTCTATTCTCCTCAAAAACAAGTAAACAAATAAAAGAAAAAGCTCTTTGCTACTCTTATATAGAATAGCTCTGCAGACAATGACAAACTATTATTTATTCATTTTTCTCTGTCATTCTTTCTAAGGACAGAATAGGATAACTCCACTTGTATACCACCTAAAACTTCTGCAAAAGAATAAATAATAAGCAAAGCAGTATACAATTGTAATAGCTGGATCTTTTTGTCACAGTGGCAAAATAGTCAACTCCTTATCTACAAAAATGAAAACTTCATATTATTCAATATACAACACTATACATAAGATTTGTGTATACTTTATTGCACTTGAGTCACAATCCTGTAAATTACCTAAGGCAGGTAATGTCATCTCCACTTTACAGATGTGAAAACTGAGTCTGAGTCTCAGAGATGAGAAGTAATTATCATTGGCAGCAGGAAGTGATAAAGTCAGACTAGTGCTACTTCTGGTTCGACTTCTATGATCTTCCTGTGCCAACTAATCTCTCTTATGATTACGTCTTTTGGAAGGCTTGGGAGGAATAATGGAAAAAGGCAGTCCCTTATTAAAGTGAATTCTCTGGGTTTCTTGCCCAGGTTATGTAATCTGGGGTAGAATTAGGTAAACCAGGACTGCTCGCAGCCCCTGGGCATGTACACTTGTCTGCCAGTTGCTAGGCTTCCTAATGTCATTACCTTGCCCCCGCCCCCTACCCATCACCCACCTCTTGCTGCTCCCCATGTTCTCAGTGGCTTCTTAACACGAGGGAGTGGGTGGAAGGGAGGAATTGCAAAATAATGCTGACCCAAGGCTTATCTCCAAATAAGGAAGGAGATGATTTGGAGAGAGAACGGTGTGAAGGGAAGGTGAAGGGCACAGTGTAACTGCCTATCACACGCATGGTGCTGGTGCTCTCTGCTTATAAAATAAGGGTGATTTCAGTCACCCTTATCTCCCCCTAATCCTCTGAAGTCCCAGAAGTTCAAAATATCTCTTGCACATATTTCTCTTTTAAAACTTCCACATCCTTTTTCAACAAACAGCTTTGCAACCTGATAATCTCAAAGTCACATGTAAAAGGAAAAGATGACATCTTTTCCATCTTTATAAATTGCTTATGTGTTCTACAGCCGTTCATGCTTGACCTGCATTTCCAGAGGTCTGGAGCATGCTATGTCTTTAAGAAAGGGAATGGAATAAACATTTAATTAAACAGCTCTTAAGTGTCAGGCACTGTACTAGGAATATCCCAGAACCTACTTTCTCTGGAAAGTGAAAATAAGGAGATGTAGGAGAAGAAAGAGGAAAGGAAGGAGGAAAAAGATAGTACTCCTGGTGATTGTATTTGCTTCATCAGAGAAAGGGGAAAGGAGAAAGTTCCAGTTCTTCATTACCCCAAATACTATGATTTTCTAAAGGCCAATATAGTGACTGATATAGTGAGTAAGGGACAAATTTGGACAGATCTCTACACTGGAGAAAATACCTGTAAATTTGCCACCTCCTTTCACCCTCTCATTCTACCTGTCCTCCCCTCCCTCCCCTAAGATGAAATGATCCAGGACAAACTAATTGAGAAAACTAGTAGTGCATGCCTTCAGGAGGTTTTATTAATGGAACCAGACAGACCGCTATAACAGAATGTACGACTGCTCTTTTACATTGATCTAATTAGAACATTTACATACTGAATGCCTCCTGGACAATTCCCTACCAATGACACTTACTGTGTGCACCGGGCAAGACTACTCTTCAGGTGAAATTGAACAAAGAAGTCATCAGGTCTTTTTTTTTTCCTCTAAGAAAAATAACACTGTCAAGGTTATTAACAGTCAGTAAGCTGTCATGGTCTGGGCACAGATGGGGATGTTGGGTTTCCTTGCACTTATGAATGATGGAGAAACTGAAAGTTCTCACCCACCCCTGGTATAGACACCCTAACCTGGTGAGAAAAAGCAGCTCTGTGAGTTTAAATGGGAAATGCTGGTAAGAAGAGGGCCACGCTATGCAACTCACCAGAGAATGAAATGCAAAAGTGTTAATTTCAGTAATTATAACAGTTCATATTTTATGATTGTGGACTTTCATAATGATTTAAGTATTTATATAGATTTTGGCTCTTTTGATGCTCACCCCAACTCTATGAAATGTATTGTTTTAGAGATGTGGGAAGTTGGATGACCCAAGTCACCCAGGTGGTAGAGGCAGAGAAGGAATAGAACCCAGGACTCCCAGCTGCTTGTTCAAGCTCTCTCTGATCCATAGAAAGGAATGTTCTCTGTTTGATTCCTTCTTCATTCCCCACACTCCCCCCCAGCAACCCTGTCCTGCAAAACCCCTCCCCCCAAAAAAGAGATTTTTATAATTATCTATTCATTGTCTGAAGCTCTCATGAGGTAGGAGATGAATTTTCTGAATAAAGTGAGTTCATCATAGATACTTAGAACACACTATATGATGGTTCATAATAGGGATTACCTGAAAAGGAACCTTTAAAAAAACAGATATTTGCAGAGCATTCATATTAATGGGAAATTAAATTGAAATCCTCTATTTAGATACTATCCTGAAGGAAACTGCTTCTATGTCCTAGTTTTAGACAAGATTTCAACTTGTCTATAAACTTCAGAGACACAGTAATATGCATAAACAAATATGCAATACTAAAAGGAAAAATAATTACACATTTCTTTGCCTTCTTTCTCCCTTCTACCTTATTCTCTTATTTGGTCCTTGCCTTTATTACTCAGAGAAGAGAGGAAGCCAACTCACGCAGAATAGATTAAGATTCTTTAGAAAATGATTGAAGTACAACCTCTCATTCCTACACTGAAGAAACAGCAAGTGTCTCTGCTAAGCAAAGGAAACAACTCACAATTCAAAAGAGAGATCACAAGCAAGATATTTCCCTAGTCAAAAGGGCATTAGTATGCAAAATATATTAAGTACTGGAATCACATTAAAGAGATGAAAGACCTGATCCAAACAAGGCTGTTTATATTGTTGACCAACAGCTGAATGAACATTGTTTCTGACAATGATGAGCTTTTTATGGATAGTCAATGCTCACAGTGTTGGGGAAACAGATCGTTCAGACACAAGCCAGACATTTACAGAGAAGTTGTTCATCCCAGATGCTCTTATTTTCACATTGAAATTTTCCACCAGTGGCTCAATAATTACGCTGTTGAATATACTCTGCAAGCTAGACATATGTGTTCCTTTATGAGACCTCGAGGCCTTGTCTGAGAACACATTCAGCTGGCCTCCAGCCTAATGACCTAGTCGTAGATGCTCCATCTCACTGGTCTCTCCAGCTGCGTTTGGGCTCAAGGAAGTACAGCAACTTCTGGTTTCGACCCATAGAGAACCAACAGCCATAGAGGCGATTACATTTCCGTTCTATTACATATGGTTATCACATTACAACTCAAATATTCAAGGAAAACATGGTTCCTTTATAGCTGATTTGATACTCCTCATGAAGGCTCCAACCAATTAAGTAATGGAGGGAAAATTAAATTTAGTCCAATCTAAATTTAAATGGAACCTGAGCAAATAATTGAAAATCCCTCTCTTAGTTTAAGTCAGGTTTTGGAAGCTATTCAACCATAAGCTGTTTGCATGCTCCCTTTCTGCAGTACAAAACAGTGTCTTGGTATTTGAGAGCAACTTATAAAATTTCATGGAGCTGGGATTGATGGGATTCCTTGGACTTGCACTGGCTCTTGGATATGCATTGGCTTTCTGGAATCTTCTGTGTAATGGCCAGCTCATTCTCACATAGAATTATACTGTTATACTCCACAGTTAGTAACTGTAGTTGAGGAACCCGTGCTTGATTCTTTCCTAGGCTGGTCATTGCCGGGTGGTCCATGTGATGGACTTGATCTCTGCCCTACTTCTTTACTGTCATTGGTGTTATAAACCCTGCTGAGACTCTATCACATTCTCTGTACAATTCCTGTCCTCCATTGTCCTTATCAGTCCCTGACATGTCACACTCCAGGACAGCCCAGTGGGTCCCATTTCATTGTTTATACTACATTGTAACCAATGGATGTTCTGGGGTATAAACTAAAACCTCTAACTCTCCGAACCTCTGCTCTGTGTTGATACATGGGCTGCCCCATATTATACAGGGACACCCTTCTTAGTTTCTCAGCAGAATGAGAAAATAAAAGAGTGGAACAAAGCCCCTCTACCTCTGTCTGCATCTCAACCTGGCTAACTAATCTCTCAGCTCAGATACTTGAAACCCCGAAAAGAGAATGTTGAGACATATTTTGATAACTTTCCTCCTCTATCCCATTCATCTTTTCCCCAATAACCCCCAAATATAAAGGAGAGGGGACTTTGGGGTGTTCACTGTTTCTACCTGAGTAGAACTTTCCCTTATGTGATAATTCTCTTCATTGCAAAATTATTTCCTCTTTTCCCCTTACCTGGATACAACACTGATAAAGGGAAATTAGTTTGTTATTAAGGACACCTAAATTAGGAGATTTTGTAAAAATATCCTACTTCTTGCATGTATTTAGGAGACATTTCAGAGGCTGAGAAGAAAAAGGAACAATTCTTTCAGAGCCCAGCACTTGAGCAGAGGTAGCTTTCAGCATCAGCAGGGAAATGCTATCTACCATTTGTTTTGTTTCAGAACCTCGCTATGCAGCCACATTTTACAGTCTTGTCCTAAGGCTTATTATGGAAGACTACAATAGCACTTTTTATCTTCTCTTCTAACTATCCATACCCCTCTGCTATCAGCAATTTCTAGATACCAGGCACTGCATATGCTGACAGAATATCCTACCCTGTTCTCATAACCTGTTTATTTTAGAAATTGTTTTCATAGTTTCAAGGACAAAATGAATACGTTTCTTTTTTATGGTTCCCTTTGGTCTTTTGGTGTTTGATTTGTTTGTTGTCCTGTGTTTGACTTGGATAGTCCGAGACCTTCATAAATGTTGGGATAGGGGGAGAGGCTGTACAAATTCATTTTTATGGTTACTAATAATACTCTTGCTGAAGGAAGAAATTGTCTTAAATATTAAACCAACTTGAGTCTAACGCCATATACCTAAGGTAAGTAGAGAAAATTCAAAAGGTTAGGAGACAAAGTATCTTAAATGCTTTCATTGAATGACTTTCTTCTTTTCTTATCATTCAGATAGATAAACAAAAACATAACATAAAAGTATTTCTATTTTTACAAGAAATACCTGAACTCCTTCTTCATGTTATGCTTCAGGGCCCAGTACCTAGAATCAAACTATCCTTGTATCTTGAGGATAGTGTTCCTACCCCCAGCAAGAAGGATAAGATGTGCTTTTGGTATGATGTTCATACAATCCCTTCACCAGCACTTGGCCTTAACTTTCATAGAACTTGTCAACATACAATTCATTGAAAAATGGAACGTCCATTTTGCAGGTCTGTTCTGTTCTGTTTTCACTGTCTTAGGGTTGTTGTTCTTTATGCCATTCTTCTGGGAGAATTAGTAACCATAAAAATGAATTTGTACAGCCTCTCCCCCTATTCCAACATTTATGAAGGTCTCGGACTATCCAAGTCAAACACAGGACAAAAAATAAACAAAGGGAAAGAAAAGAAAATCCTGTGCCACAGAAGCTATCTATACACCTGACAGAGGCAACATGTGGGAACGGGTCTGTTCTGAAAGTCCACAGGGATTCTCAGGAATCATTGACTAAAAGCTATGGGACACCCAAGATGACAAATTCCCTAGAACCAGAAGTTATATAACCCATCTGAGGCACTACCTCCTGAAGTCCATCATGTGGGAAGTGTTAGGGTTTTCCTGACAAGGGAATGGTGCTGTTGGTTAACACTGTTGGCTAATGTGTATGAGATACAATGGCGTCAATTTGTTGTTCTTTCCAGGGTTAAACAGACTAGAAAAAAATAATAATAATATTTTACATACCTGACTCCATGTAAAAGGGCTGTGGGACATTTGCCTGTGGCCCAAAGAAATGTTTGTCTTCCATATCCCAAGTCATATATGCAAGCAATATGCTCTCAAATGTGAATCCCTCATTTCTCTAAACAGTAAAACTTATGGATCATAAGGATTTGGTATATATTTAACATATTTATATTTCTATTTTATAAATAGCAGTACACAGATTGCCACATGAGCAAATCCTAAAGAATAAATACTAAGATAATACTAAGATTAAATACTTAGATTTCATTCAGAGTATGATTTTACAACAACATCGTTCAGGATTTCCGAATTAAACCTTATATTCATGGTAGGTTTCATGTAATACCAGTCCAAATTTCATTCAACCATAAAAATCATTTTGAACTAATATGATAGAAAATGAGATGAGCCATAGTGTCTAGGCAAAATCAGCTAAGTTTAAAATGTAATGGCATATATAAATGTATATATTATAAATATAAATGAAACAGATCACAGGGTAGTCAAAAAGTGACAGCTGCTTTAATTCGTAGGAGTTTAGACTTCCAGCCCCTCTGGAAATTATGAAATGAAGAATAACAAAAAAAAAACTACCCCCCATTATTATCCAAGCACAAGTGGTATAAGATCATTTATCTTGATGTATGTCACCTTAGAGCACATATTATCCCTATCTCTCAAAGTGTTTTTTCCCCCTTATTTCATCTCTGACATTCATTGTAAATTTAATGATCCACATACGATTTGCTGGTGTCTCAGTCTGGTGTTTTGAATCATGAAACTAGTGCTAAATTTATGGCACTGCAGTACCACTTAGTGAATCATTAAGCAGTACAGTGATTTTAATGATTTGGATCATACTGGACCTCATCACTATATAATGAGGTTCCATTTAGTGTAAATTTTATGTAAAAATTCAATTTGCAAACCAACAACATGAAACTACAACATTTTTTCTAACTTGACATTGTATTTATTTATCACATATTTCTATTGGATTCTAGTGTTAAGTTCATTAACAGAATAATATTTCACTCTATTTCTATTAGCATAATAATTTAAATGATCTAAAGAATGAAAGTGACCAGCAACACCTTATAACACCTTAAACTCTTTCACTGTCAAATTTGCTCAACTCAGAGATTTCGGAAATAATTGCAAACTTTGATGTGGTTTTAATATCTTTAATACATATATTCCTTTGACCATTTACAAACTAGATGGCTTTATAACCTTGCATTACCAGGACAGATTACAAATGCAGAAAAGAAACAATGATTACAGTATGTCTCTAGTGCCTCTTCCACTTGATAAAGTCCATAGCCTTCAATCATCATGCTTTTTCTTTGGAGAAAATACAGTTTAACATTCTAAATAATATTAAATTAAAATGCCAACTATAGTTCAGTTAGACTGTATCAAACAATTAGTTAAAAATTTCCCTTAAAATAACACTTTGACCTCAACAAATATAATGATTTGGCAACAAGCCCTACGACTAAAAATTGGTTTCATAAATAGTTAAGAGTTGATTGACTGATTAGTGATAATTTTTTATTTATCAGAAAAAGAAATTGAAACAAAGAAAGGTTAAATATCCTGACCAAGAATGTGCAGCTATTACGCAATGTCAAGAACACAACCAGGTTCCTAAACTTCAACTGTTTTTCCCCAGATTCATTTTAAACTTAAAGGCTAACATAACAATATATTCATGTTATATTCACAAAATAAATTTCTGATTCATATTATATATTTTAGTTTCCTCTGCATCATTGAAAAGCATATCTGCATAGCGACCTGCTTCACCTTGTATTAAATGATGGTTTTAATAACTGAGTTCTAACACGTGGTGGCAATACCAGTAAGTTCCTAAGGTTCCTTGACACTGAATTGTTTACAGTCCACATGGGCAGTAAAGCATAATTTTTAAAGCTAGTTCCTTGACCTAAACAAATGTAATTCAGAGGGCTAAACCCTAGACAATGTAGAATTTTTTTCCTTGCTCCTTCTGAATAATACAATTTTTTGAAATTACAAAAAGACTGAAGAGAAATCAAGAACCTTATTTAAACAGATGCATGTTTCCAATAGCAGCAATGAACCATATTGTGTTTTAAAGTCACAAAGAACCATGGGGTCCATGTCCCTAAAATATACACGGAGACCTGAGTCCACTAAGGACTGAAACAGAAAACAAAACATGGCCACTTCAAGACTTACTTCTGTGACTCAGGAATCATGGTGTGTCTTGTTCTGTGAGGGTTGAGAGTAGGAAGAGAGGTCTTCAAGTGCTCTCCTCAGGTAAATGAAGTCACAAAAGTCATGATAGACACTGACTTTTGAAATGTCCCCAGTGCACAGAGCCCCACTTACGCAGTGGCTGTCACCTGTTGTGGGAACCCTGACAGTTCAGGTGATTGGAGTCATCTTTTCCTAAGCTCTGTCGTTGTTTTTCATCTTGTTCGGGCTTCAAATCCCACCTTGGAAGAGGTATACTTGAGTGTGAGAAAGTGTGTGGATAAAAACAAGAAGGAAGGGAGGGTCGGGTGGAACAGGGTCTGGCAGGCCAGCCCAAGGCACCTCTAGCACAACGTCTCAGTATTTCCTCCCTTCCTCACCTTAAGTCAAATACCACAATTTTATATGAATAATATTTCCTTTTTCAGAATTAATAATTATCTCAAAAATAAAATACACAGATTGACCTCCTGCCTAACACCTGTAGTTATTCCTTTTCAAATAAGAAATAAAACAATGAATTAGTCAAGACTCTTGATTCAAATTTGCCAACTCCATGGTACAAAAACATCAAGGTACAAAGTCCCTTAAAACAACACGATTCCAATGTGTTCTCTCCAGGATCCTAACTTAGCTGGGAAGATGTTGGACATGAATGCGGATGGACAGGGGAAGAGTGTAACTGGAGATAAGCTGGAGAAGCAGAGTAGGCTCAGGGAAGCCAAACAATGCTCCAAAAAGAAATTGTGTGACTGTTTCAGGGGGAAAAAAAAATGGAGGAGATCTGTAAAGGGATTTGTACTTAATCCTTAAATCTCCCCAAAGGGACATCTATTTCAATCACACTTCCCTATCACGTCTTCTTCCTACTTCACTTGGTTGGTTCTGCTTCAGTCTTGGTGCCTCTTCAAAACATTATCCTTGTTTTTGGATGGGATTTGCATGGTCATCCACCTATTCTGGACATTCCGGGGATCTTCAGCAAGCAGAGTTATTGTGAAAGGTATTTTTCTGGTCGAGTGACCAAGTGATCCTTCTTTGCTATTATCGCAACCTGAATGTTCTCTGATGGGAAGTGAGAGGCACGCATGCTCCATGCCAGATCACAGGAATTCCTATAGCACTGGAGCCTTAGTGGCAAGGGCCCAGTCTCCAAGGGGCACTATGTATGACCTTTTCTACCAAGACATGGATCTTGCCAAAGTCCCAAAAAGTATGGCACATTTCTGTCTAGTCTCAGGACTCACACCCTACCCAAATGCAATAGCTTCCATCTTCCTTTTTCTAAGCTTGTATGCCTCTTCTGTCCCCTGTGAAGTAAGTTTTTACAATGCCCTCAAAGAACTTTGGTGTTCAAAAACAAAAACCAATAGGAAAGGTAAGTTGGATGCAGGATAAAGGTTTAGCAGCATATTCAACAAAATTCTGTTTTCTGCTCTGCAAAAAAAAAAAAAAATGACCTTGAAGGAAAGGAACAATCTGGCTACTTTCTTGGCATAGAAGAGGAGAAAGATTTAAATTTTAATTTCTCAACAAATAATTACCCTACCAAACAGATCAATCACAACAGCATTAACTGAGTGTTTAATAACAATCAAGCATTTATTGAGCACTTACTATGTTACAACAATCTTGTGACTGAGGGACTCACAGTCAAATCACAGCACTGTGTTTCTAAGACAGAGGGACACTGGGTCAGGGACTAACATTACCTATCTTAGTTTAAATGGCATAGGGTTAGTCCATAAGGACCAAGAAATTACAGTGGGTGGTTAAGCGCTTGGTGTAAGGTAGATTAAATATAAATGCCTCCATTGGGTTATGTTAATATTTTTGCATTTACATCCTAGATTACATAGTGCTTTCTACAACTCATTGATGATTGCCCTGGGAAGTAGGCAGCAAAATTATATTTGCAATGCTGTAGAGGGAGAATTATCCCAGAGGGAAAAAGTGGTCAGGGTAGGGCCTCCAACTATTTAGTTGCAAACTTAAGCCTCTGGTGTAAAATATTGACTCTTGATTTATTAAGTTCTACTCTGTGGAAATATTTAGATCTAAAAAAAAATTAGATTGAGTCCATTTTCATAAGCCTCAATGACATCTTTATGATCTTTATGTGACTGGCCCTTATCATAATTGCCAGATTGGGAAATACATCCAAAATTTAAACAAACATAAGAAAGGAGGACATGTGTTTAGTGGGACAAACAAGAAAACTTCTGAATCAAAGCAAAAATTTGTAAAAGCTATCCCTTTTTTAGCTTGTCAAAAAGTTGATACCTTAAAAAAAAATCCCAAACAGTAATTTAATTATATTTTAGTGACTGGATGAGTATTTGGCTTCAAATATTTTAAACATGCAATTATATCCCATTGGGTTGGTCTTTAATACTTTTAGTGAAATGAGGATCAAGGGAAGTAAAATGATATTTAAATGTTTAATGATATTTAAACATCACTAATGAAGCTGCTGAGTTAAGAATCAATTAGGATGTATGGTGGACCCTCCTTGCTGAACAGTCCTCTCTTTTTTAACCCCCTGAAATCCGATTTTTTTAATTGACACATATTATCCATACATATTTATGGGGTACAATGTGATGATTCAATACATGTAGACCTTACGTGATGACCAAATCAGGGTAATTAGCATACCCACCCTTTCATCCATTTATCATTCCTTTGTGGTGAGATAAGACAGACATAGAAAGATAAATACCATATGATCTCATTCATATGTGGAATCTAAGAAAGTTGACCGCCTAAAAAAGTGGTTTCCAGAGACTAGGGAGAACACATTTGTCAACAGGTACAAAGTTACCAGAAGATGAGGGAACAAGTTTCATTGTTCTGTCACAAGGTAGTGTAACCACAGTTAACAACAGTGTATTGCATGTTCCAAAATAGCTAGAAGAAAGGTTTTTGAATGCTCTCACCACAAAGAAAGATGGTTTTTAGGCAAATTCTCTCTCTTCTCACTCTCCACCAAAAATTCTAAGTTTTGAAAAATTCCATAAACACACATAAACTTAGGATACAAAAGTTCTTGCTAATTGTGGAATAGTAAGATCCCCACCTTCAAGTGTGTGACATCAGTTCTACTTCTTTGTGTAGCATTTACTGAGGAAATTCCTAAACTCAAGGAGTTCGATTCTAGTTATTCTGGGTTTAGGACCAGAGGCTCACTCATCTGAGTTCTGTCCTGAGCCTGCAGTGAGCTGCAGGGGTGAAGTTCCTTAAACCAAAATGGTAGAACTTTGAAAGGAAAAAAGTATCCTAACTAGGCCATCATGTATAAATATAAATAGTGATAAAATTAGTATTTTATAGCAAAGAATATATGCAACATTTGCAGCCTAAACAATTCATCGCAGTGTTCTAGGATAAATTTTTAACACATGACAATATCCTCAGTCACAGATTTCATGAAAATAGTTTTTAAAAATTTTTTCAAACTTTCTAAATAAATGAAAATTTACCAGCTATAAGAAAAATATTCTTAGCAACAAATCTGAACAGTAGGAAAGTGCCTCAGAATTTTTGTCATCTTGGTTAGTCCTCAACCTAGTTCTGGGTCAATAACAGAGCTAAGTAATAGGTGCCAAGCAGAAAAGCCCCTAGGCTAGACCCATCTCCAGCAGCTGTGAGGAGGGGGGTGAAGCCCAAGGACCCCAGGAGCTCCAGCTTAGGTCACCTCTTTCCCACCTCAACATCACTCCTTCAGGAGTTAAAAGGGGACCCAAAACACCAAGAACCCACAGCAAGATACTACCTTCTGTCCACTAAAACCCACCACCTGCCCACATGTTATCTGCCTTGAGACCAGGAGAATGAGCCTCCCATGCCCCTTATCCCTGTTTACATAGGTCACAGCAAGTCTAGGACCCCTAGCTATCCCTCACCTGCTGCACATTAATTGTCACATGGCTCAGGAGCAAAGAAGCAGCAAAACTACTACTTGCACCTCCAGGTATACTTTATAACCTTTCATTGCTTTATTTTTCTTTATTGAATTTATCATTAGTTGAAAAACTGCATTTATTTTTGTCTTGTTGATTCCCTGCAGTAGGAGGTATGGTTGACCTCCTGCCACACTGTTGCCTTCCAACCACTGAAAACAGCTCACAACAAATGGGAGGTGCTCTGTAATGCAAAACTAAGTGCAAGAAAGAATGAGATGAAAATAGATCATATGATTCTGATTCAAATCGAGTTGTGTTTATCATGCATCTAAATGTGTCAGATGCCTGCATGACCACACTATGAGTCAGGCATTAGAAGGTATGGAGATGAATGAGTTCTGGTGCCTTCATTCGACAAAGGCTGAAGGGACCTTCATTGATCCTTCAAACCTGACATAGGCCTTAAAAAGATGATAGGTAGGTAGGTGAGCAGGTAGGTTGGTAGGTAAATAGAAAAAGAAAGGCTTTGAAGCTGAGCCATAAAAAATGTTTCAATTTGAATATCTCATTTATACAGCACTATTAGTTCCATCTTCATAAGAAAAAAGTACAGACATAGTACTCCTTTCATTACTTATAATTTTATGTGTAGGCATGTAAATTTTTCAATCTCATAGGCAATATTTAATGAGAAATGCATATTTTTTCTAGTACTCAGAGCAAATTCCCTTATCTGGCAAGGAAAAATAATTTGAGTAGGAAATTTTCAATGAGGAAAAAATTGCACCAAAAGACATTGAAAGTCAGAAGGGAAAACAAGGTTATTAGTGGGCCTTTATGCAATTTATAATAACCTATCTCTAGAGGGGTAAAAATGGTCCCATTTCTCATTGTTGGCAATTCTTCACAATGACCAATATGTCTACTAACATTTTCGTCTTCAAAATATAGTCAAAGTTGTAACAGAAAATCACAGATGCAATCAAATTTATACTAATGGTTGAAATGTGCCATATGTGCTCTGATACCTATGCACAATAGGGTGCAGGTTTAATGACTTTCTTATTGTGCCCCTGTTGTAATTAGGTATTAAAGGACATATGGTATGCTGCCGTTTTAACAGTGAATTTCCTTGTTTTTTATTGTTTTCTATCAGAAGCTTAACAGTCTTTCAGGGTAGTATTAGTAGTGAGAATTAAACCACATGTTGATTTCATTTTTTTAAGCCTTGGAATCTCATCTTGATTAGCCTTATTAGTGTAGTGCCAAAGAAAACATCCAAATCGAATCTATTTTCAGTTAATATGGAGTAAAACACTTTAGTAATGGTAAGAAATAGTGAAAACTCCATTCAAAATACAGACTCAGGACACTATACCTTAAGGTTTAGCAACCAAGTGATAGCTGTGTGCTCAGAATGTCACCAAAGTGTAAGAATTTCAAGATTGTTCAAACTTCTTCCAAAACTTTTACAAACAATCACTTTTGAAAACAATCAAGTGCCTTATAAGAGATTCCTGTGTGACTGGTGGAGGACCCAATAAAACCCCAAACAAATGTACACTCAACAGAAACCCGACTAAAAACAAAATGACAACTGAATAAGTGCCCTGGGACAGTGAGTCACAATGTCTCATTTCACATGTTCAAACATATGCTAAAAATTTTTCAGAGACAAAAAGTCTATGATTTATGCAAATTAAATAAGTCTGGAGAAAATCTGGATCAACTCGTAAGTCTATTTTTATCAGCACAAAAAAAAAATTGAGAAACAGATATGATAGCAAATTAGACTTTTCCAAGTCATTCCAATTCACCTTAGATCTTCCTAAGATTTCTAGCTCAGACGTTAAATCAAACACAGTTTTAAACTCAAATTGTCCTTAGCATCTAGAGGAATGCTACAGATTTTAGGAAGGAAATTTTCACGGGATGTTACATCATTCCCTTTGGGCTTTCCTAGATTTCTGCATTCCGGGTCAAGGAAAGGGAAAGATCTTATCATACAAGTTTATATTCTTCCTTTATAAGCATGGCTACACATCCCTGTCCCAGTCAGCACGAGGGCACATTACAAGATAGCCAGCCCAGCTTCCAAATGAGCCATGAAGATTAATAAAATACAATCTCCAGTGCACGGTGGCACCTCCCTGTCAAGCTAGCTAATGAGTGCTGTGTTACTGTAAGAGTCAACTGTCACATTATCTCTGGACTAATAAATGGATTATAAGACAAATAACAATACACAACTAAAATTCAGTCTGAAAAGAGCTTTTCATTTATTGCAGACTGGTGCAGCCCCAAGAGGCTCTCGAGCTGTCGACACCGTAAGCATTGTCACTTTTTACAGGAAGTATTCAATGAGGGCAAAGTCAGCATAGGCAAAGGAAATCTAGCCTCGCTCTTCTAAATTCAAGGTTTAACAGTAATAGCTAACCATTATCAAGTTGAATTCATATGACTCCAAGAAATTTATAATATTTACAGGAAATATGGGCAACCTAAGTCCACCAACAATATAGTGAACAAAGCTTGTTTTGAGGCAATGGTCAGTTCATAGTTGGAGAATTTTTAATTTGAAATAAGAATCTATATCTTGTAGAATATGTCTATTTAATTTAATTTTGCCTCAAAATTAGAATCCTTCTGCAGGGATGTGTGTGTGTGTGTGTGTGTGTGTGTGTGTGTGTGTTCCAAAATCTTGGCAGAATGAACATACATAGAGAACTATATATGTGCGCATTATATTCTTAATCCTAATTCTTCCCATTGTAGTTTAGGTGTCTTTGAATTAATTCCGATTAGGAAAGCATATTTAAATAATAATAACAAGAAATAATGGCTCAATAGTTTGAAAAGATCAAATAATCAATGTGATGATCAGAGTAAACAAGATGACCGGCAAAGTGTTTTGTTTAATTTTAAATTACTCATAACAGAGAAAGGGAAGAAGGGAGGGAGAGAAACAGAAAGGAAATAGAGAAAAGCAAATAAAAGAAATTTTTAACACATCCACATTACTCCTGGTATATTATTTGTAAAAATACAATAAACCTTAATTCACCTGTTAGTATCAAAGAAAGTATGTTCTGAAACCCAAATAGTAAAAGAGATTCAGCTACTCACCGACATCTGTGAAAATTTCAGAACAAGAAAAAAAGTACAAAAGAATTTTCACAATGGGTTGCATCTATAGTCTACCCAGGCCAATACTAACTTACAGAGATAGTTGAGGACTTGTATGAGGAAATGTTCATTCTGATTATTTTCAATATTTGTGTATTATTTTCATGTTTCAAACTAGACTCCAAAAGCCTTTCTTTATTACTTGTAATAATATATATAATATACACTGTATCACCCTTGGCATAATAGGTACTTAAGAAATATTTATTCTCTTCCCTCTTCTGCTCTTCCTCCTCCTCCTACACCCTCCTCCTAGACTGTATTCAACTCTCACAAGAGAATTGTCCAGAAGATGGAAGTCAATTGAAATTGTTACTTCTATATTTCTCTCTGCCCCTGTCTGGTATATCATTTTTAATGTCAACAAGATGTTCTCATTAAAAGTAAGATTTTTTTTTCACCTGTAATCTCAGCAGCTTGGAAGGCTGAGGTGGGATCTCAAGTTCAAAGCTAGCCTAAGCAACTTAGCGAGGCCCTAAACAATTCAGCAAGACCCTGTGTCTAAATAAAATACAAAAAAGCACTGAGGATGTTGCTCAGTGGTTAAATGTGCCGGGGTTCAATCCCTGGTACCAAAAAATAAATAAATAAATAAGAATATCTTTAGTAGATAAGGAATTCATTTTGCATTTCAATATGGAATGATTTCATAAATATTAGTTTAATAAACAAATGATATAAAATAAATGTTAGCTACTATTATTATCATTATTATATAGTTATTATTATTATTAATGCACTGGCAAAGAATTTACAAAGTATTTTTTAACCTACCTCACCTCCTGAAGTATGAGCAATTTGGTTTACTTCCTGTCATTTAAAATAGTGGTTTTCTTTATCTGTCTGTTGTATTTCCCACAGACAGAAGGAAAGAAAAGAAAATCCTGCACCACAGAAGCTATCAGTACACCTTACCTGACAAAGACAACATGTGGGAAAGGGTCTGTTCTGAAAGTCCACAGTGTTTCTCAGGCACCATTGACGAAAAGGCCATTGTATTTCCCATAGACCTTGCAGAAAAAAAGATCCCTTCCATGTAATACACAGAATGGCAACAATAAAAACTAGGGTTAAATCTATGTGCTAGGCAGTTTATATGCATTAGGTATTTAATCCTTAGAATGACTTAAAGCTAAATGCTATTATCATCTCAATTTTACAGATGTGAACACTGAGACCTAGAAAGTTAAATAACTCAAAGTCATTCACTGAGAGGCAACAGAATCAAGAGTCAAAACTCATAAGAGACTCCCCTTGAGAACAACATCCCACCATCAATATGAAACCTCTACTTAGACATATCCCTTTTAGAATGCTTCCTGAGGAAAATACTATGATTGGACATTCTCCTTTTAATAAACCAGCCAGACTAGAACCCCCAGAGAACCTCCCAAGGCTTGTTCAACTCTATTTAGGGCATAGGAGAAATACAATGGAGAAGCAACCAGAGGATTTCATCAGCCCACCAAGAGAGCACAAAGGCCTCTCTAGTCTTCTACTGATGGCTCTTGCCACCAGTTCTCAGGGATGCATCATTGCATGTCCCAGGTCCAAATGTAAGAGCTGCAGTCAATCACATGTGTCAATATCATTTGCAGGTTCTTTGTCAGGGTACAGGACTCCAAATGGCTGAGCCAAAGCCTGAATTAATTGGAGGCTCTCGCAGGCTGTCAGAGAAACACACTGGCGGCTTTGTTGCATCTTCTTTGTGTAGGGATGCTTTTCCAGCCATGTCAATTGCATGCCAGCTTTGTGTGCCTGGAACTTTTTAAAAATTCACTTATGGAAAAAAATAATAATAAAATAAAGAGCATGTCCAAGAATAACAAATGAGAAATTTATATCTTCAAAATATGTAGATTTGAGATTTGTTTTGGGGAAAAAAATGCACAAGCTCTACTGAGCATCTGTAACGATGATATATCTACACATTATATGGCCGGCTATCTTTAGTTTGTTTTTATATCCTGTGGAGTGTGACATCTGTGCAAAAATTATGAACTGACTCATATGCAGGAGGTGCTTATTCAGAGTTTGAAAAATGGGCCTATTCTTCTGCAGCCCAATTATTTATGGAGAAATTAGAAAGAAACTTTAAAATCTTAGAATCTTTTCCTTAATTTATTTGTGCATTGCACTAGTCAGCCTGATCAAGCAGAAACTCTCTGTAACAAGGGGTGAAGGTTTTTCTAAGTGGGTTAATTATATTTATTTTCATGGCCACCAGCCCCTCATTTGCTTTTTATAAATTACTGAGGGCAAGGGGCTAATCTCTGTGATCGCTCTCAATCTAGACGTAACAGCTCAACCTTTCATTTGAAGTGGATCTTTTCTATTACAACCCTTTTATGAACCACCTGTGAAAGGAAGGCTATATCCACGTGGAGATATAGATATATGCATATAAAAATTTATAACTATTCCCTAATCACTCAGACGTGTAGGCTAAGCATCACTTATGATTACCACAAAGATACTATTATACAAAGAAGTACATTTATATGGAAAACTAAAGAAAGCTTTTATTATAAGAATAAATGCTCACTGATCCTTAACTCTAACTATCCTATTAATGCAACAATAAGGAGGTTCATTCGTCTTTGTCAGTCCATACTTAAGCCCCCTTAAGTGTGTCTACAGGCACTAAGAGAAATTAGATGATTCTCTCTCCCACTTTGCTATTCTGGCATGAAATTCTTTCCTCCACCTCCCTATTGTATTTTCCTCCTACTTCCAACTAAGTTTTCAATCAGGATTCTAGTGTTGGAGGGGGAAGTTTATCCTTTATTTAGGAAACTGAAAAAAACTTTGCACACAGTTTGTTCAGTTCCACTTGGACATCAACCTCGGTGAATGCAGGTGCTGGGAGGCAAGTTACAGAATGTACACTACAGAATCCCTGGCTTCCAACATCTGGCCAATTCACCTGCAAAAAGTTGGGTTAAGGGCAGGTGATATGAGAGAACTAGAATAGAAAGGACAGAGAGGATGGGAGGAAGAAAATTCTTTTCCTTGAGCACCTATGATGGGCCAGGCACTGTACACGGTCCACTCATGCATATCATTGAAGGAGATGAGCAAAGATTGTTTCCATTTCTTGGGTTTGAAGTTTATGCCATGAAAATAACAGACAGTTGTAAAGGTATACATTTGGAGTCCAAATTCACTCCAGCTGTAGAGATCTTCAATATCTGAAATCAGACATGCACATCTCAGAAACAAAGGACTGCAACTTTCTGGACCTTCTGTGTAGCTCCTGCAGGGGAGCCAAAGTCAAGCCTCTGAGTTCTTCAGCCTTCAGACAAACAGGGAAAGCTGTGCCGATTGAATAAATAACTTCTGTGCTATGTTCAAAGAAATATTTAACTAACAGCATCTTCATCCGCAAATTGTAACCCACCACATGTCACTTTACCAGTGTAGTTTTGTTTTCATGTTCTCAAAGTCATTGGGTTTTTTGTTTTTTAGGCCAACAGACAGGGTTCCATCTATAGTCAGCATTAGGTACAATCTGACTTGGCAGTCAATGGTCTAGCGAGGATTAGTAGAACACAATAATGTCCTTTGGAACATGAGACATGGGTCTAAAATGACCTAGGAATCAAAATCTAGAGAAAAGGCTAAATGGGAAGGAGGGAATTCTGAAGAGAAATAAATATGTTGGTGTGTGGGGATCGATGGACATATGGTCAGTACCTACTAGCTTTCTCAACCTTGATAAAGGGGAGTATGGAATGGTTGCATAAAAACACAGAAAAGAAAGAAGTCTGTGTCAAATGATATTTTTATAAATTCTATTAGCTGTTCTGACTTTTAAAAAGTCTGATTATCATGCAAATTCAGCTTCTCCCTCCAACAAAAAGAAAAAAAGGAAAGAAAACTGTTTCTTGCTCCAAATAGGCACTTAGCTTACATTGAGTATCTTACAAACGATCAGTTAAACTGGCTATGAGAGGAATATAAATATGGTTTTTGAGTGCTGGTGAATCCCTAAAAGTAAGATTGTCAAGGAGTTGGTGAGAGTGAGTTGTGAAAAAATACCCTAATGTTGGTTGGTTTGGTTCTTACTTTTTTTCCCCTTCAGTATATACATTGTTATAATATATATAAATATACACACACACACACACACACATATACATATATATTTTTTTCAGATCACTAAAAAACAGGCAAGCCACAGAGACAAGACCCCTTTAATATTTTTGCAAGGCTGACATCATTGCTGTTAATAAAGCATTTATTAGGGGCCCACTGAGCACAGTGACATTCCAACTTCCCACTCCTTGGTCCTACCACCTTCTCCACTGGACGCCAGCCTCTCTGAGCACAGTTAAACTTCTGTGATGAAGCCTTCTTGGTTTATTGTTAATTAACTTTCTGTCTAGATTCCCTCCACATACAACTTAAAATACAAATTGTGTGCCCTTTGAACAGAAAGTCTTTGAACATTCCTCGCTAATTGTTTAAATGATGTGTGGATTTTGTCTCTAGCAGTTGGTTTCATTTTAACCTTTGGACAAATTGAAAAGTTGTTGTTTTTTTTTTTTTCAATAAAACTCTATTTCTCTTTGTAGTCTTAATTTTGTACCACAGGGACTGTTTAATAAGCAGTTTACAGGTAAAAAGGAAAGACCTGATGACCCAATATTCTCGGTTTTCCCCAATGATTAGACGTAGAAATTAGTCAAAAGAAAAAAAACAGGATTATGATTGGTTACATATAAATAGGAGCAATTCCCTGAAGTCGTTAAGGGAGCAATAATGAGAGAAGAGTTGTTGCTAAAATTGATTTTAGGCGGAAGCCAGTTTCATTTCCCTAAAAAAATCTTTTGTATATTTATTTAGTAATTGGTCGTGAAATAATGCTTTAGACAGGCATTTTAAAAAGCATACCTCCTGTTTAATAAATCTGAGACTTTGATAATTATTAATACACAGATGCCAGCAGAGATATGCTTTATTCCCCACGTCATGGCACGGCTATTAATGATACTCAAAGGAGTGAAAATTACCATTTCGGAAGTGTCCGAGGCAGTAAACTGGTAAACAAGCCTGCAGTTAGGGCTATGGATGATGTGAATCAACAAGGGTGAAAAGATTTGGTTACTCTGTGTATTAGTGTTAATAGGAATAGATTATAGAGGAATATTTGTGATGTGACCTTCTGTGCACTAATTGAAATAGTATTCAGAGTCAGCATTGGCGTAATCAAGTTAAACACGGAATCATAAATCATCATGAAAAGTGCTGTCACAACTTCACCGTTAATGCCCTGGACTGCTGGGCAGCCTCGAGAAAATATCTGCTATGCCGATCTTTAGGTTAATAGGAACAGAAATGGCATTTAAAGACTATTTGGATCAAATCTGCTCTGAGGTTGAAAGTGTTCCTCTGTTAATTTACTGGTAATTTGAAGTGATGTAGTTAGGGTTAGAAGGAGCACAGCTGAGCCCCTTATAGCAAAACAAAGGGCTGTGGGAGTTTCTTCTAATATTTATTTAATTGCTTTAGGGTACAATGCTAATCAGTTTTAATATACATGTGTAGTTTCCTTTGTTTCTCAGATATAAAACAGTTGGCAAGGTGAGCAAATGCATATCGCTAGCTGTATAGCTAATGAATTCAAAGAGATCTTTAGCAGCAGCCTTGAATCTGACAAACAGAGAAAGATTTTATGGTGTATACATGGAAATATTTCTGACAAGTTAAACTATGACTTGTCCTGGAGAAAGAATAAGAATTTACTAGCAGTATTTGATTTAGGAACATTTTCTATTGATTGAATAGAATCAAACGAACAGGCTTAAGAAAAATCACAGAGGAATTTGATAAAAAATGATATATTCTATTGCCAATAAAGCCCTGTGTCTCAATGCAGAGAAAGGCTGTACAAATTTAATCAGTTCCTCATCAGATCATGTAGACAATAAGATATATGATGCTAAGAAGTACGGGACTTATTTATTATAATTTGCTTCAAATGCTATAAATTAATAGAAATTCCAGCAGGGCAACTGATAATAGAAATCTTTCCAAATGTATCATATTTTACTTAGAATCTGAGAATACCTCAAATCAACCCAACTTTCAATAATGTGCCTCAAACTTGGTGGGCAGGTTAGGTATATGTAGGTCTGTTTCTGGAATAGTCCTAGGGGAAATTTCTTTCTAATTGTGGTTCTTATAGAGAGGAAAGTGTTACTCACTTATAAATGAAGTAGACCATTCTTCAGAATTTGGGGTGGGCTTGTGTTTTACCTAAAGAAGAAAAATAAATGCTATAGAATACCTGAAATTTTTTTTTTCAGTCTAGATATATTAGGTTCTTCCTCTTGGGGGAACATTTGTGATGTTAGCAATCCTTCAGGTTATCCGAGTGTCATTTTTAGGATGTTGATGCTGGCAAGTTGCAGAGCCCAGGCAGCCTTCTCAGCTCAAATTCAGTTTACAAATGAGATAGCTGAGGCTCAGGGGAGAGCAACATTGAGATCCCCACCATCAGCCAGGGGTCATACTATTTAATGAAAACTAATCAACATGGGTGTCTCTAAAACATTACCCTGAAAATTCTGATTTCAGAGTCTTACATGAATAGTTAATTATTGTTTAGAAGATACTTGCCCCTTCCACATGTATTTTTATAAGTTTTCTATATTTGGCAACTTCAACTCATACTCTCAGTAGCCGATCAATTGCTACTAGGTAAAGGAGCACTACTGTCTAGGCTTTCATACAATCAAAGGAGCCTTAGCAGCCATTTCTACAATGATGTGGCCAAAATGCTGGCTGACAAAATATGCTGACCACTTTTAAGAAATGGAGGTGATCCTAGGAAAATGACCAAAAAAAAAATATTGAGAAAGTTTCCATCACTATACTTAAATGAGGTATTGGTCATGGGATCATCAGCAGATGACCACTTTGCATTAATTTCCTTAACACAAAAGTGAATTAGTTCTCAAAAGGCAGTGAATTGCTATCCTCTAAAGAGGAAATTGGTTCTACATCAAGTAAGCAAGGTAAGTGAATAGAAAGAGGAATCTTTAGCATCTAAAGCAAATTTTATCTTCTGCATTATCTTGCTTTACCACTGTGTTCACAGACATGAATTAGACCCAGTTATTAGTGTGGTAAATTCACAAGCTAACAGGGACAAACACCTAGAGTCACAGATCAGATGTTCCATTAAAGAGCTTCTAGCTCTTGGTGATTTATGCAGGAGTAGGACTCGAAACCATGACCCCAGACTCCTGATCCATGGCCCGGGGTTCTCCACCACAATGTTCCAGGTAAACTGTGCAGCAGAAGGTAGTCCATCCCATCTGCAGGCCTGCAATGACTGGAAATAGTGCAAGAAAGGATTCCAGTATACTTAGGGACTCCAACAAACTATAGGAGCATCAGCACTGCCTGAAGTCGGCCAATAACACAATCACACCTTCACAGGGAATTCAGGTCCCCTAACCCGAAAACCTGAAACAGGGCGACAGTGGAAAACCTTCCTCACACCAGCAACTAATGACTAGGTGTATGTTATTCGGGTCAGGTAAGACACAGCATGCAATACCTGCTGATATAAAAAGGTGTTAAATACATGCTTGTGAGGCATCTCTTCTGATTTGTTGCTCTTTGGTATCTGATGTCTTTGGGAATCTGCAAGCTGATCCCAGTTTGGGGTTCTCTTTCTAACACTCACAAGGACTTTAGAATAGTGTCTGATACATAGTTGGTGCTATAAAAATATTCACTAAATTTGAAAAATTATCAAGTTACGTTATTTTGCATGTCTACCCTGTGGTCATAATTTTTAAGATTTTAAGATTTTTAAATGATGGGGTTTTGAGAGGTGTAATAGAAGTGTGAATGGAATTGACATCTAAGTGGAGATGTACTTCAGCATAACAGTTCCACATCTGACACTAATTTTAAAATCCTTTCTCCCAAATGCCCGCTCACTACCTTGGCTTTATAGGCCGACCTGCCATTCGTGAGCATAGCTGCGTGTCTCCTCCACTTGAAGAGCCCCATGAGCATAATATAGTCAGTGGGAGTGCAGGACAGAAAAAATATACACTGCTTTGCACACAGCCTGAAAATCAAGGCATAAAAGAGGGAAAATAAATCAATGAGCCCCATTCGGCCTTTGCATGCATAATTCATCAGTAGAAATAAGTATGTAAAATATTTTGCCAGTGAGTGTAGGATAAGTAACTTTATTTTTCATTAATATCTAAATCATAACTATTTCCCATACAATTCCACAATAGATAATTTGAACTCTGTGTGCTAGCCATTTAAGATAGGTAAATATCAATTTGTTGATTTTGAAGATATATTTATTTTGTAAAATGTAGCTCAACCAGATTAAAAGATGGTCTATAAAACTAAATTTTTTAATGAAAAGTAACTAGATTGTTTTACAAAGAGCTGAAAGATTATCCAAACATCAGTGTCTAAAATTGTGAATGGAATTAACATTTGCTGAGCTCCCATAATTTTTCGATCACTGTACTAAGCATTTTTATATACATGATCTCATTTAACCACACCCTTCAATTAGATTGGAGCTATTATCTCTGTTTACAGGTGAAGGATCAGAGAGACTGAGTGACTTACCCATGGTCACACATGTATCAAACAGCAGAATCAAGATTTGACCCCACATTTCTGTGTCTTTGACCTAAAACCAAGCTTATTTTACTACCCTCCACTGTTTCTTTAATTGGGTCAACAATTGCATACAAAATAGCTGTATTTTTTAAAATAGGTGAGTAACTGAGAGGCAAAACTGCAAAGCCGAATTCAGGTTCCATGAGCTATGTGTTCCTTAATTGCAAAGCCAGTATTGCCCACCCATTCCCTTATGAACATTTGCTACTTTACACTTCTTCCCTCCAGAAGAAAGGGTTTTTGACTTTGGGGGAATAAATGAGATGGTGGGGAAGAGGTACTTTCCTTTCTAGATAATCTTGTCTTAGATTTTCTGTTGCAATCAGACTTCAAAAGACATCTGTAATCCCAGCAGCTCTGGAGGCTGAAGCAGGAGAATCACAAGTTCAAAGCCAGCCTCAGCAAATTAGCAAGGCCCTAAGCAACTTAGCAAGACTCTGTCTCAAAAAGAAAAAAATTTAAAGGGCTGGGGATGTGTCTTGTTAGCTAAGCACCCCTGTGTTCAATCCCTAGTACCCCCACCCCCACCAAAAAAAAAAAAAAAAAAAAGACGGAATTGCAAACATCCAAAGAACTTGCACAGTGTTGAAGATAACAGAGGGAACAAAAATAAGATATAAAACACTGAAGGGTTTTTTTCTCCTGAAGGACAAAGTATCACTTTCCATTGTAAATGTCCTGTAAACATATTTTAGTGCATTTTCCCTTTGTAGACTCAGCTCACAGGGATGAGTAGAGGAGAGAACACTGCACCTTCTCCCTCTAGAGCTGGGATCCCCAGGCAGAGGAGGTTCATCTGCATGGGATTCTCCCACACTGTCCCCACAGAACAGTGGACCCAGCCAAA
Source organism: Marmota flaviventris (assembly GCF_047511675.1). Lineage (NCBI taxonomy): Eukaryota > Metazoa > Chordata > Mammalia > Rodentia > Sciuridae > Marmota > Marmota flaviventris. The sequence goes on along the minus strand of NC_092501.1, from coordinate 102,894,435 downwards.
CCTAAATGCCCCATCCTGTGATAGAAGGAGAGAGTTAGATTAATAAGTTCAGGTAAATGAATTCTCAACCCCAGAAAGCCAGTTACAATGTTAGATGTGTTTTATAGATCATAGTTGTAAAGATTCAAATATGTCCCCCTGTAGATAAAAATGTTATTATGAAAGTCACCCTTGTGCCACTTTATCTTGTAGTCTTTGAAGAAATAGCTAACATTTAATGTAGTCTGTGAACATCATCTAAAAATGTACTGTTGCTACAAATACCATGTACAATTGCATTTTGAAAAAAAAAATACATTTAAACTATTACACCTTTCATACACACACATTTTATCAGATAACTAACTTTTTGATCCTCAAAATTTGGAAATTTAATCATGAAATAAGCATATTTACATCAACCTTGTCAATATTGCAAAATTTTTCAGGTCTATAGTCCCAAGATAGTATGCCTATATTCACATTATGTGTCCACAACATCTGTATATAAAAGAGCCTGGTGGATTTTTTAATATTGAATGTAGACATAATGATCATATTCATTTTTTCAGATGTTGCCCTACACTAAGTCCTAAAAGATTTTCAAATTACATGTTTGATTCCAAACTTAAAGCAATTTCTTACAGTTAAGAGGAAAAAAATGCTTAAGGTATGAATGAATTAATAAAATTTTGTCCCACACATTATCATGCTTGGCAAAGAACAAAGTGCTTATAAGAGAAAGATAAATCAAAGTTAACATTATAACTCTTTTAATAATAAAAATATATAGATTTAAAAACCTCTTCAGTGACCCTGTCTTACACAGTATAATTCCCTAAAAGTTCTAAGTCACTCAATGATAAGAGGCTGATCTAAACTCTTCCACTGCATTAATCAAATACCAGGTCTAATTAAAAGAGCCATGCACAAAGCTTTTTCAAAATGTTGCTCAGGTATTGCAATAATTTCTGATCACCCAAGCCTGGAAGACAAATAATTAGAGCTGCCAGAGCATTCTGATGAGTGATGTCAGCATCTCCAAGTGACCTTCCCTCCACTAATTAATTTTCATCTTAAGAAAAGAGACCCTGTTGTTGCACATTATTAATTGAGTTCACTAAAAGATGCGCCTGATTAATTTTTGTTGATAATACTTGTCATTCTAGGCAGCGGCTGTAATCATTCTATTGGGTTTTATTTTTTTAAGTTGATCTAAGTCCTTTGCAATGTGACTGATATATCTGATACAAAATATCATGCATAAGGGCATATCCTATAATGTGCCTGGGCTATTTTTCATTGCAGTTGTTTGCCGAGGTAAAATGAAATGTCAGAGTGGAGTTTTCTGAGATGTTGGAAACTGCAGAGGTGTCGTTTCATTTTGCCCTTGTAGCTTAGTGAGGCCACTTAATCCCCGGTTCCCAAAAGAGATCACTGCACCCATTGTGTAGCCCCTTCTTATGTTTTATGGTGAAGTGTCCCATCACCAGAGAAAACACTGCATTCATTCTCCAGGAGTTCCGCAGCACATCTCTGTGATAACCAAAAAGACTTCTTACAACTTCTTTTGTCCTCAGAGTGGGACAGAAAGTCAGTTAATTCTAACCTTCTGACCCTGCATTAGACTCAGAAACTGAACCCAGAGTTTGGATTGTTGCCCTGTCCATTCATACAATATTATGACTTTTTAAAAGTAGAGAGCTATATTGAAGTATTTATTTCATTAACCTAAAATTATATAGGAAATTCAGTCATACACCTAATGAATGTAAGCTGTACTCTTATATGGGAACATTTACATGTCATTGAATTTCAGGACCTTTATTAAAACCATAGTTGTTTTCCGTGGAACCTTCTAAATGCAGAATTAATTTCTTAGAAAAATGTTGTGTTTGGTTTTCTAAGCAAAAATGTTTTATTTGTATTGGTAAAATGAGCACAAAAGAATTCTTAGATTTTAAAGGAATCCAGTTAGGTAAATTTTCATGAGCTAGCCTAAGTGAACAAAAAATAAATATAATTCCATGGATATGTGTGCTTAACAATTAGAAAGGAGATGCTTAATGCACTGTCTTTTGGTTTGCTGTATTTGAAACTTTATTGTAAAGTGTCTTGAGTCTTGAGTCTTTTGATAAAACAGGCAAGGTTAGGTTCTATTATCAGGGTTATTTGCTTAGAAGCTTAGGAGAATTCATAAACACAGTATGTAAGAGAAGGAAAACTAACAAAATTGTCTTTTTTGTGGCAGTGCTCCCCTCTTCTGTTGGGAGGCTTTTACTTTCCTTTTTTAATGTTTTATTAGTGCATTATAGTTATACATAATAGTGGGGCTCATTTTGACATAATCATACATGCATGAAATATAATTTTCTCCATTCAGTCCCCAATGCTTTCTCTCTCCCTCCCTTTTTCGTTCCCTCCTTCCTCCGCCTCTATTTTCCTGGTATTCCTTCTATTTATTGTTTTTATTCAACATTATATAGATATACACAGAGGTTGAATCCACTATAGTATATTCATATATGTAAAGAGCATAATTTTGTCAATTTCATTTCACAGTTCCTTGTTGGGGTGCTTTTTCCTTGTTCATGGCTTTAAACCATCCTAGATCTAAAATCTGATGAAGTTGCCCTATTATTAAGCCAAATTCATATTTCTCTGTGAATGATCTCCAGTTGAGAAAATGTGGCACTGTTTCTCCAGTGTTGAATTTCAAGCTTATTATTGTTCATCGATATCATTATTAAAAGTCTACCAGAAATTAAGCACTTTCTATATCTACTCAGAAACTGCAAGATCTAAAACTGACATTTCATACCATGTCACTGCCAAGGAAACAAGTTTGAAAACTGTGAAGTTTGGAAGTAAGTGTAATACTTATGTGAATTGAAAAGTGTATTTGTGATATATAAAAAGCAGCAGGTATAGACATCAAGTGTCCATAGATTGGTTAATAGAAGAATAAACAGGAGGGCTGTGGAGGGGGGAAAAGGGAGAGAAAAGAAAGAGAAGGGAAGAAGAGAAGCAAAAGATTATTTGGTCTCATCCCCCCAGGAAACATTGTCTCCATGTGACAATTTGTAGGCAAGTGCAATTTCTTCCCTTTAAGAAATTGATCTCATATATTAAAGAAACAGGGGGAAGTAAATTGGAAAGGTTTTATATTACAATCATCTGCATAAATTCACTTTGTGAACTTGTAAGCTGTAGAGTCTTATTGAGCTTATTAACTAATCTAAAGATAGTGCATTTCCAAAATAATGCAAGTGAAACATATCAGGACACAACTTTTTTTTTTTTTTTTTTTTTTTTTTTTTGCAATTTGAAGAAAGCATAACAACCCTAAAAGAACATTTTTTACTTTAAGGATGGAATGACAAATAGGGTCCAGGATATAATCCTGAGGACAATACAGAGGAGGATGGAGTGGAGTGTCAGGTACTGCTCTGAATCTAGGTCATTATAGCTGAAAGAACACCCAGACTTTGGAGGGTTGAGTGATGTGATTTAAATTGATACAGAGAGATCATCTCTAACTAATATAGCTGACATTCATCTTCTAATCAGATTTTAGCTATGGTCTGTCAGCATTCCTTTGAGAAATAATCATCAATATTTCACTTTGATACATAATCTTTTTACTTTATTTTCTGGCTTTTGCCTGTTTTAAATAATATTGCATTTTAGCAATTATATTTAACCAAATTAGAAACTGAAAAAAGTTCTCCAAATTTGGATTCTGACTTTTAGCTATGTCATCACACTTGACAGTCTGGGAGTCTTCACTTTGGTACAAAGAGTACTGAAGTAGACTAAATGTCCTTGAATCATATTTGGCCCTAGGATGTGTATCTATCTCAGCTAATTAACTTTAGCATTCATGACAATTTATATTTACTAACTATCCTCAATCCAATATATGCTTTCCCAGAGAATAAATGAATATCATCCCTAGCCGTGATATGTATGGATATGGCATGTTCCGACACCCACAGACATTCAGATCCCTATTACAATGAAAAGGAGGCTGTCCCAACAGGACTAAGAGGATTCTGCATAGGGTCCAAGGTTAGATTAATTTTCAAGGAAGTGTGAAGATGTGGGAGACATTGGGTAGTATTTGGAGTCAACCTATCTTTCGTTGGAATCTTCTATCTCAGACAAGTTATTTAAAGTGTCTGAGACAAATTTATATATTAACAAAAAGTAAGTATATTTTACATTCCCCTCACATGACTGAGAGGAAATAAAATAATTAATGTGAAAGGATCCAACCCAATGCCTGAAATATCACAGGAATTCAATAAATATCCTTTTATACTCAGTCTAGGTTGATTAGGTCACTTCATTCATGGGAAAATTCTGCTATTCTAGTATCCTGACATCCCCTTTTTTTTATTTTTCACTCTGCTCTTGCCTCTCAAACAAAGGAAATATAAAGAAATTATAAGCTCTCTGGAGCCACAGCTTGGCCTAACCAAGTGAGCCTACTGGTCAACCTAGGAAGTATAGGGGCCAAGACTGGTCACTGTTCCATAATGGCAGTGAAATCCCAGAGTTACAGAGCAAAGTCCAAATCCTCACTCAAGGTCAGCCTTATTAGAGAATTTGAAATCATACACCATGAAATAGCTCATATTCAGCAAGGAGTAGAAGGGTTGCTCAGAGGCTTTGAGATGGAAATAAGTAGGAAAAGGACAGTAATTGGCAGTGAAATTTAAAGTAACAATTTGACTGTTTTTCAACCTGCTCTGGAAAAAGAATTTTAAAGTTTTCAAGCTGGCAAGTATTATGATCTATGGCAGTTTAACTTTTTAAATGGAGTTTCACAGACCTTACTAATTTTTGACAAATCTCACATCATTTAATTTTTTAAGAGGCGTGTTTGACCCAAGATTTTGAAATACTTTTGTATCTGACCTAGAAGACCCCTCAGCCTAGCCTCTTTTAAAGATAATTTTGACAGAAAGTTAGCTTTGGCTAGTAGCCACACAACCATAATTTTGACCTTGAATGAGCTCCAATTTCTAGCAGTATTTGAATAAGTGACTTTTAGGTGAAAGTAAGGGGTCAGGTGATAAAGTACCAAAGTTATCAGGATTGATTTTTATTATTTCTCTCTCATTAATTGCCTGTGAACTACCCCTTCCCCTTCGATTTAATATCTTCTGAAAATTTCCTTCATTTGTAGGTCATTAACAGTAATTTTAATGTAGGTCATGTCCTATTATAACAGATTCCAAAGATTTGTCTCAAGCAAAGTGATAGAGTGGAGAATGCTTCAAGCTTAATGTAAGAATGTTTGAAGTCCCAACCTGGTTCCTCCACTATCTGGTTGGATAAACTGTCTTTTCCTTTACAAGAGAAGATGACAGTCAGCTTTCCAACCTCACAAGGTCTTTGCATGGTGAAATAAGTTCTTCCTGTGAAGACACATAGAAAGCTATAAAGCATTGCACACATAAATCATCACACTAATTAAATCATGTATTTGATTTATGGTTTTAAAAATTCAAGGATCAAATAGTGTTTCCATAAATGACTCTTGGAAATAATTTCACTTTAAAGATATATTGAAATAAAAATATTTGCATTCATGAAATTTACGCTATAAAATTCAAGGTTATGGTTCCTAAAATAATTACATTCTATAAAGTTTACCTCTTCTATTAGAAGAATCTCCTAAAGGGGCATGCTGCATCTAGTCTTGACCTCATAGACTATTTTCAACAGTGGCTAGAATGATCCTTTTAAACAAGACATATCATTTCACTTCTCTATTCAAAACTATCCAATGACTCTCCCTGATACACAGTAATAACTAAAGTGCTTACAATGGCTCACCTGTTAACTCCCTGACCTCATCTCGATTGAGCTCCCAGATCCACACTCCCTCCTTAGTTCTTCGTGCTGTCAGTTTCCTCCACCTGGAACTCTGTTTTTCCAGATATGGTTAACTTCCTCATGCTATCCAGGCATTTGTTCAAATGTCATCTTCTCAACTGGACCTTCCTTGAGCACTCTACTAAATTGCACAGTTCCTCCACATTCCCAATAAATGTTCTTGGCTCTAATAGTTCTTTGTTCCATAGTACCTATCACCTTCTAATATACAAAATTATATATTTATTATGTTTATTATTTGCCTCCACCCCCTATAATGTAAATTCCACCAGAGAAAAGATTTCATCAGATTTGTTCACTGACATATCCCAACTACTTCAAACAATGCCTGGATCACACAGGCAAAAATCAGTCCTAGAATTAATTTGACAGAATTACACCATGTACAGGTTTAAATACACCACAGTAATTTCACCTTTGTCTAAATTTATGAAGTACCAATTAAAAATAAATAAATAAATAAACAGCCAGGCACAGTGGTGCACACCTGTAATCCCACTGGCTCAGGAGGCTGAGGTAGGAGGATCACAAGTTCTAGGACAGCCTCAGCAATGGCGAGGTGCCTCTAAAGAAAATACAAAATAGGGCGGGGGAAGTGGCTGAATGCTCGAGTCTCCCCGAGTTCAATCCCTGATACGAAAATAGACAAATACATAAATAAAATGAAGATGAATAGAATAAAAGAAGGGAAGGGGGAGGGACGTGGCGAGGGAAAGAGGAGCCACCAGGGACCGAAATGGAACAAATTGAATTCCATGCCCACATTATTGTGTCAAAATGAAACTAACTAATATGAATAACTATAACGTATTAAGAAAAATTATTTCTAGAAGGAATAAATGATATAATGATACCACATGCACCTTTGTCTGGAGGTGTGCTGACTTACTTCTCTGGCTCCTTCTTGTCACAAACTGTAAGCACTTACAGGATATGTGCATCCAGCAAACAGTAAGAAATGTGGCTACACAGAGCCAGGGAGTGTGGAAAGAGGCTTGATGGGGAGGGCCAGAGCTGCCTACTCCTTTGGGCCTGAACTCCCCAGCAGCAGGAGAGCTGTCCCTTCTGAGGTGGTCACACCTCTCAAGATCACATTCTCCTCCTCTCTAGGGGGATCCTCTCACCTGGAGCTTGTAATAATCTGCTTCAGGACTTGTTAAAAGAGAGAGAATGAAACCATCAAGCTCTTCTAGATGCAGAATCCATGACCTTGGAATCTCTTTGTACATTTTTTTAACCAATGATGTTAACAGCATTTTCTTTGTCCTAGGTCTATAGAACATGACAACATTAATCTCTTAGTAAATTTGCATAAAATTTGCAAATATAATTTCATGATCTGTAAAACCAAAATCAAAGTATAATATAGCGATTTCATTGACTTAATCTTGCAGAATTCCATCAAGAAAGTAATTAGATTTTCTTATCATTATTTATTCTTTTTAAAATACTTATGGCTCATCCTTCCATGATTCTGTAGAGATTGATTAGTAAATTTCTCCCTTTTGATATTTATTTCAATGTTTTAGTTCAGATTAAACTAATTATACCTAGTATCTAAAATTACCTGAATCTTCGTCTTTAAATCTGTAAGATATTGCTTTTAATTTATTTTTAGGTGCCTAAAGTTTCATACTGTTTTTTTAAATCCAATCACTATTGGTCAATTATTCTGCGGCTTGACCATCTTATACAGATTGATGAGATAGTACTTATAATTAAACTATGTATATCTTATTAATACTATAATTTCATTAATATTATAATTTTGGCAGTGGCAACCTTGTCCTGGTGTCCTTTTCGTAGAATTAGTCCTCCTTTCTAATTTGCAGTGATACACCAAAATTCTGGTTCTGTCCCCAGATTTTCAATATGAAGCTAAGGTATGGCGTTTGAGCAAATCATTGTATACAATGTAAGAATGAAGCAAAAGAACCAGAGATGGTCTTATCAAGAATGCGTGATTCTTAAAAGGACTTCTATGTCTTGTCTCCATAGAAGAGTATTGAATCCATTTGTGCAGTCATTGCCCTGCAAAAGTAGAATTTTTAAACTTTATCTCTTGGTTGACTATTTTTTAAATACCTTAGCAGGCTTCTTTTTCTTTCTTTCTTTCTTTCTTTTTTTTTTTTTTTTAACTGAGCAACATGAATGCTGACAGGATACTAAGCACATTTTCTAAGGATTTCTGTTTTTCTTACTTCTGATCTACAAGCTCAAATCTCTGTTTCTCCTTTGTCTTCACTAACGATGCCTTATCTCAAAGGGAATGCACTCTCTTTGGTTTTTAGGAGAATTGAAGTATTTATCAAAGTTGAAATGAAAGGTGAATCTATATCCATCTCACTGAATGGTAACTATGTATCACATTTGAAGAAAAAGTATTCAACCTCCTGGGCCGGTTTGTGTAAACAGGACTTTCAAAGATTTTTTTAAAAACTCAGATTTCATGATGTTTCCTTTGTGCTTTATTTCTGTATATAATCTGGTTTGTCTTCTGAAGCTTGAAGCAGGATTATATACAACCTCATTCTATAAATTTGTTTCCTGAAATTTACCCATTCCCCTCATTAGTCTTTAAAAGTTTCATTATTTGCTTCCTTACCAGAATCTATTTCTCTAGAAACATTATGTAGATATTATCCAGGTGTGCTAACTCCAGGGTTTTGGCTATTGTCCAACTTGAACAATTAGTTAAAATTCTCTTTTAGTTTTAACCAGATGTTACAGTCCTCATTTCCTGGCCTAAAAGGCTCTTTCAAATTATGGAGAACTTTTAAATACTTGTCTCATTCTCTCTCTGAAGTAGCTACACCTTAGTGCTAACTTTTAATATGGTTTCTTATTCAGTATGTACATATAATTAGTGAGGTTTATACAACATTTGGAATAAATCAGGCTGAAAAATACTTTAAATATAAGAAGGCAAGCATTCATTAGCAATGAGTTACACGTTATATATGTTGACTTTAAATCTCCTCTTGCTGTGGTTCTTAGTTGAGATATTAATTACTGAAGAGATCAGTCCATTAATTTTAGAGCTTTCTAAATTGGGGGCACTTTCTTCTTTTCAGTTAGATAACACTCATTCTGAAAGTATGCTGTTCATCCACAGGCCAGTCAGCTTACACTGTGAGTCTCCAGTAGATATTTATTAACTTATAATAAGATGAGCAGCTATATATTTTTGTGTTTGAAGAATTTTGAAAAGCCACCTGCAAAGTCAAATTAGTTTTGAGTCCTAAAAAACAACATTAGTCATCCACGATCCAACCATTTAATCTTTTTTCTCTTAGCCGTTCATTTCCTGTTTTGAGTTAATTCCTCAAACACCTTCAGGGAGTGAAACAAAGTGAGTGTCCTCGTCCATCACAGATTGCTGAACATTACCAAAAAAAGCAGTCTCTGTGGCCCAAGACAGCTGACTGACAGATAAAGATACCTCCTCTTCATTCTGATCAGCTGGGAACAAGGGGTAGGTTCTGTGAGAAGGGAGTAAAGACTGAATAGAGAGAAACATTTGAAAAGTGCAATCAACTGATTAGGAGAAAATCTTCAAGATGTGTGTGATTCGTGCCACAGACTTCTGAGAAAATGCTAGCCCGAAGCTGGGCTTAACCTTTCCTGTTTCCTTACCTCTAGCAACTATTGAAACCAAATGCTTAGGTCTTCTAGATACCGCCTTTGGGTGTTTAGATAAAAGTGAGTTCAATATTTCTTTATTAATTTTAATGGTGTAACAAGCATGGTGTATCATTTTGACATAAAGAGTTCAAAGTTACTACGCAAGCACCCTTCCATTAATCTTTAAAATATATTTGCTGGGTGAGCAGCCAACATAATCCTGGCTAAACAGATAAGAAAATAGAGAGCTAGTGATAAGGTGACTTGTTTAAAGCTGCACAACAAATCAAGGATGGAGCCGGAGCTGAGGTTCTCACCCCTACTCCCAGCCATAAGGCACTCTGCGGGCACCAGCTCACACCAGCAGCAAGATCTGATGCTTCAGGCTTGTGAATCACTTTTCTGGAGAGTTTGGAAGAGAATTCCACAAGTGAAACAAACATTTTCTGTCATGTCAGTATTTTCAGCTGTGTCCCTTGCTTGCATAGATAGCATCAGCTTTTAATTATTTAGAGAATAATTATCCATTTGTGGCTTATCAAGTCCCCTTCCTTCTCTTCTGCTTCCTGCCTTTGGGCCATTTCACTGCTCATTAATATTTGCATTAGAGGCCAGTTCTGCTGCTTTGTTGGTGGCTCTGGTAAAAAGATGTGGTAGGCAGAGACAGAAACCACTGAATGTGTGAAGTTTAGTGGTTATTTTGAGGTTGAGTCCCTCCACTCTTAAAGTCAGTAAACATGATGTAGTTTGTTTGGGGAGGGTCCACTCATCTTTGCCTTTTACTCAGCATATCTATTTTTTATTTTCCAATCCTATACTGGATATTGAGTATCACAGAGCATTGAAATCTGACAAAAGACATAATCATCTGTCTAATGGATTTTGACAATATTCACGTTTTTAAATTCTGCATCTCCCACCCCTAGGAACCTCAATAAATATGTCTTGCATTTATTAAGGAATAAATGAAAGGTATGCTTTTTCGGAATTATTTGTGGGTTCGTGGATGAAATACAGCAATCAGCCTCCTGCCATCCGTCCCCCACCCCTCAAGGATTTTCCCGCGTTAAAGAGCTAGCAACTGGCTGAGGTGGATTAGTACAAAGTTGTGATTGCTCCATGAATCAGGGCAAAGCTTCTCACAGGTGGCAGGTGGTTTGATCTTCCTAGTCACTCAAGGAGGATATATATCTCTTGTGATTATCACTCACAAGGATATCCTTGAAGGAAAACGAGGCTGCCTCACCGAAACACAACTAAATGAAACAATTGAAAAGGAGCAGTGACAATGTAAGGGAGCAACAGAGAAAATTGTTTCAGAATGTACAAAAATAAAATGGAGTGTGTCGGTGAATTCCCTCCACTGCCACCGGCTCAAAGCTCCGTTCCTAAAGCTGTGCTGACCGCATCAAAACAATGCTGCTGTATAAGCAAGGGAATAAACAAAGCAAAGACCCATTAGCTCTGTTTCCATTAGACACGCGGAGGGTAAAAAAAAAGAAAAGAAAATCGATAACAAGCAAACAGAAGATAAAATTGATAGGAAAGAAATGTTAATTTTAGAGCTTTAAAACAAGGGATTACAAACAATGGCAAGCAATAAAACCTTAAATACTATTTTTAAAACTTTCAAAATCATTTACATGGGGAAACGAACTCTAGCAGGAACATACACAGCGTATTAAACTTTAGTGCATTTTTAATGACTTGTCTTAAACAAATTATGCATGAGATAGATTACACATCGCTTACCCACTTAACAAAAAGGCATACGCACCAACAAAAAAACAAAACCAGGTGGCTTTTAAAAAGAAATTAAGTGTATACTTGGTGACTGGTTGGGAGAGATGCCAAGTGATGTGAAGGACCTCATAGGAAAGAGTTCTCTTGAAAGAAGCCAGATTGATGGGCTTTTTGGTCCAGACTGCAGGCAGAGCAGTACAAACACTATCAGTCTCCACTTTCAGAAGGATCCCAGCAGACAGACTAGGGAGGGGAAAGACTAAGAACTTGTCCACCAAGTCCTAGATTTCAGTTCTAACTCCAACATTCATGAACTGCACAAATGTGAAGAGTTACCTACCTTTCTATTCCTCATTTTTAAGATGGAGATAGCAATCAATAACAAGGCTATCTTCCCTTCCTACCTGGGCATAAGGCCCAAGTTGGACTAACTTATTGGACTAAGCAGGCCCAGTTCAGAATTACTGCTTTAGAGCACTGGTTCTCCAACCTCACAGTGTGTCTGAATCACCTGAAAATTTTTGTTCAGAGATTGCAGGGCTGGGGGTGAAGCTCAGGGGCAGAGAGCTCCATCTAGTATTTGCAAGGCCCTGGGTTGGATTCCCAAAATGGCAGGGAGGGGACAAAAGACTCTGGAGCCTTGTCCTTAGAGCTACTGATTTAGTAGGTCTCAAATGAGTATGAGAATTTGAATTTCAGACAAGTACCCAGGTGATTTTATTGCTCCTGTCAAGGACAGAGCTTTGAGAACTTCTGGTCAAGTCTTGCAATTTTATTGTGGTCTACAGATCAGCCCAATCAGGATCACTTGGGATCTGACCTATCAGACCTTGTTGAAAACGTTCCCATTGTGCCAAACTGAAATTAGCATTTAACAAGATTTTCAGGTGATTCATATGCACATTAAACTTTGAGAGGAACTGGTCTAGAAGAGAGTGGAACCAATGAAAGAGTGTGACAGTCTGCTATGAATTCTTATAAGAAAAAAATTTCCCCCAGTCTGAGCAACAAAAATCCAGGTCTTTGGCATTGGCGTTGACTTCCAGGAAGTCCTGTTTGTGAATCTGAAAATGCACACAAATTGGAAACAGTTATTCTTGTTATGCAAAGGGCTTACACCTACTGTGGTAGATGCCAGATTGCCAGGTGCCCATCTGAGCAGCGAGGCCAGGTTCAACTATTATCATAGAATCTTTTTACTACTGAAATGAATTTTAGTTTCTTAGAAAATAATCTTGTCAATACTACCTTGTTCTTTTTTTTTTTTAATACTTCCTTAGAAACCTTCCTGTTATTTCTGGCTTACATACTTATTTGATATATAATTATGGACTTGGTGATATAAATTTTGGTTAAAAGCAAAGTAAGCTGAAAATATCAAGTGTGTGCCCATCAGGAAGTCTATACATGCTTAAAAGATTCACTGGGTTGAGTGTCAATGATCTAATATCAACCTACCATCACAACCACCTCTTCCTTCAAACAAGGCTCCCATTACTTGGAATACAAATTGGAGCCCCAACTTCACATTTGTGAGATTTATATGACCATTTAGAGAAATTCCTCTTGCAGCTCCTCTGATACCATCACCAGTAATACAAAGCTGAATGGCTCAAATCAGGTTCATCTCTACCGTGTAGTGGTTTAGTGGAAGAGGATGAGCTTACTGACTGTTAAATTTATAAAAACAAAGACAAATATATAACATAAAATAATCCAAGCTCCAAAAGCTTTATATTAACTTTTTGAAAAGGACAGCTACGAGAAGTGAAGATTAAACCTTTTAAGATTTAATTTTTCTCTCTTTCCATATAATGCCTAACCTTGCTTCAGACATAGAATTATGACTTATTTCAGTCCAAAACTAAGCAAGGCAGCAGATATCATTTCAATGGTAAGTTTTACAGTAAAATCAATGAGAAATATTTCAGTACTACCTCAATAAGTGATATTAATAATGCATTATGACAATAATGTATGTATATGTGTATTTATATATGTATATATGTATACATATCACATTAACAATGTAAGATATAAACATTTGGATTCTTATTTTTTTTATTTTCATGACTGTGGTTTCTTTCCTGAAGGTGAAGAACTAGTGGGGAAAAAAAATAAATAAACCATTAGAGCCTAAGAGATATTTTAGGACTGAATTATTTTTCAGCCTAATTTTTTTATATCTCTCTCTCTATATATAAACCAACATTTGAAAAAAAAAGATATTACCCTTCACAAATAAATCAGAACTCTAAGCACTGTCTTCCTTGTAGGAAACATGATATCTGCTTCCAATAGCTCTGCCTTTCTAACCAAATCTTTCTCTATATAGTTATTTTCCCATTTTTCATAATGCTGTGGCATGTAAAATTTCTCCTAACTTCATAGGAAAAAAATGACTTCATCTTTCTTCATTGCAAGTGATGGAAATCTTCCTGTTACCCACTTTCAGGCAACAAAGTTTCTTAACAAACCACATCACATAACCCACTATTTGCCTATAGCAGAAGTCTGATCACACCAATTGAGCTATGTGTAGAACTTTGATCAGCTCCATTATTCCTATTTTTGTTCAATATATTTGTCTCATAAATGATCCATCTTTACATCAAGGAATGATTTCCTTAAAAGGTACCGCATATATTTGAAATAGTCCTATTTATGCATTATATTAAGCTTTTAGGAATATTAATTACTATTGAATTAGTGTTGACCTAACAAACAATATTTCCTAGGTCATAATATCTTTTTAACACATAGACTTAAATTTTTTCTCAGACATCAGGAGACACAGGAAGTTCCACACTGAATCTATACCCAATCTAGATGCTAACCTTTTGAGGACAGGAATTCATCTTTTTTGTCATCAGTCACTTGCAAAGAGTCCTACACAGGGCAAACACTCTGCTTGCTGAGTTGATGTATGAAAGAGAGAACGGAGTCAAAGAGAAGAACTGCTTCCTGCCAACAGTGTTGAAGAGTGAACACTAGGCAAGACCCTCTTGCAAACCAAAAGAGGCTTTGAATTATGCAGTAGCCTCTGTTAACCTGGACAGGTTCTTTGTAACCTCACTGAGCCTGACCCAAGCTTCGCAGAACAGATTTTTATTGAAATGAATTGGCTCAGTAAAAGCTACCTAGTATCAACAAAATAAGACATATAAATACATTATTACAAATCTTACTCCTTGGAGTTACTGTGTTCTAAAAACTATTTTCACAGTTTATATTAATTTTTTGATTAGGTAATATGTGCTTAAAAAATTGAAAGATATAGAAAGGAATACAATAAAGAATAAGACTCCATTACATTGATTCTAGGTACCCAGAACAGATGCTAGGAGAAAAAAAAAAAAAAACCTGAAAACCTACCTTTTATAAAAGGAAATGTGTTTTATTGTTGTTTTAAGTGCAGTGGAAAATGATTTTTTTTTTCTTTTGGCACTTTTATCCTCAACTTTTTCTTAGTCATTTTAGGTCTGTAAAATATAGTAATTTCTCTTGTAAGATAAACACAACTCAGCACACCAACTGAGATCTACAAACAATAAGACTGGCAAAACCAGTCTAAAAGCCATCCTCCACCTGAGATTAAATGGCCCTGTGATGCTTTCTCCTCAGCTAGCCACAAAATAGCACTGCTACCAGTACCACTGAGAGCCAGTCTCCCTCTAACTACTGTTTGTGAAAGAGCTGTGATATAGGTTTGCAAGAAAGTTTTCTGTTTCTGAGGTTATTTCTCCAATAGAGCATCTAGGCAGACCAGGACCCTTTTTTGTTTTTTGTTTTGTTTTGGTACCAGGGATTAAATCCAGGCAGGTGTGCTTAACCACTCAGCCACAACCCCAGCACTTTGTTATTTTTAATTTTGAGACAGGGTCTTGCTAAATTGCTGAGGCTGGTTTTGAACTTGAGATCCTTCTGCCTCAGCCTCCCCCCGACTCACTGGGATTGCAGGAGTGCACCACTGTGCCGAGCTCAAGGACCTTTTCTTAAGTAGTAGCTTAAGAAAGCAATAAGTGGTTTGCTGCTTTTTAATCTAGTGGATAGAAAATCCACTTGGACTAAGAGTAAAAATAGAGGGTTAAAATTGACAACAGACTTACACATTAGCAGCTTTTCTGGATGTTTCAAATCTGTTACTTCTGTTTTTTGTTTGGTTTGTTTTGCTTTGTTGAATTGGATTACATAGACTGTTCATCTATATATATAGGAGCACAGAAATTTCACCAAAGTGCAGAAGGAAATCTTAGGTTCTTGTGTGCTAAATAAACAAATAAACATAGACACCAAAAATTGTGTCTTGACCCTATAGGAAACAGTAGCATTACCAATACTATTTAGGGATTTACATTGAGCTTCAGGAACTACAGAGAAATGCTATAGAATTTCTTCAGCAACCTTTATTTTAAAATAATTTTAAGGAATGAAAACAGGAAGAGAAGAAGCTAACATAAAAAAAACATTTTTGGAGACAATGACAAATGCATCCTATATGAAGATTTATGAAACATTTCCTACCATGCCTGCCTGTTTCACACCACCTCATAACACTGGCCTTGAACAAAAATGACTATTTTTTAGGCTCTAGATGAGCATTAAATTGTCTTTGGACAATATTTGAGGACCTGAGATTTCTTAGGTAATACTTCATGCTAAATTAAATAAGAGAATACCACAAGGAGATCATCTCAGGCATTATGAGTTTGCAAATCAATTCCACAACTCAGGGTGCTATTTTCTTCTCTGAGCAGTTGGTGTAAAGTGCTACATAATATGAGCAATCACCTACTAAAACTTGCATGCACATGCCTAACACAGATTTTTTCCAAAATGCGTGATAATGCATACTGCATATTAGAAGGTAAGACAGAGACTTTGATGTTCCCCTGGGGATATCTCCCTTCTTCCTCTTTCATTCCAATAGCCATGGTCTTTTGCTACAGGTTCTTCAGCTTAAAAAATGTTTTATGAATTATTTCAACTTTGAGAAAGTGAATCAGATTAAATCCAAAAAGGAAAAAGGAAGATAGTAGCATTTACGCATTTCTAGAAGCCGGCAGCAAAATAAATCCAATGTGACAAATCTCTGTGGGCTATTAAGTGAATTTTGTTATGGAGAGCACTCATAGGCATGCCTAATGAGAATGTAGGGGGCTGAGTTTTGAAGAATGGGCTATTATTTACAAATACTAGGTGAAATCCAAAAGAAATGCATTTAAGGATTTAAACACTGATCTCTCCAGGGCTTGGACTTTGCTGAAAGCATTACTCAAGACAGAAAACAAGAGACAACAAGGTATGTATGTGATCCTTCAGATAACCATATGTTTTCTACAACAATCCATAAGTCTTTAAAGCCGCTGGGCTTTTCATTTTACCAAACACAATCCTAATTCAGGATTGTCAAGGAGAAAATCTGCGCTATAGTGAAGAAAGCTCTATCCTAGGAGTCAAAAACTTTTGGATCCAAATCTTGGTATGAGGCCCACTGTTTCTTTATCTATAAACTAGATATAATACTTGCTTTCTATAACTTACAATGACCTTGTGAGATTTAATAAGACAATGGATTGGAAAAAGATGTTGAAGTGTGAGGGTTTAAAACAGATAAAATGTTAATGTTATTAATACCTGAGAAATCACTGTGACTGTTCAGGAAATCCTAAAA
This sequence comes from Marmota flaviventris, assembly GCF_047511675.1. Classification (NCBI taxonomy): domain Eukaryota; kingdom Metazoa; phylum Chordata; class Mammalia; order Rodentia; family Sciuridae; genus Marmota; species Marmota flaviventris. The sequence continues at coordinate 102,877,508 of NC_092501.1, read as the reverse complement.
TATTTCAGGAACCACAAAAGACTCCAAATAGACAAAGATGTTTTAAGCAAAAATAAAAAGTCAAAGTCATCGCACAACCTGATCCAAAATAGAATACAAAGCTATAGAAACCAAAGCAGCATGATACCGACATATTAACAGACACATAAATCATTTAAGCAGAAAGGCTAAATATAAATTCCTGCATTTATGGTCAGTTAATTTCTAATGAAGATGACAAGAACACACATTGCAGAAAGAACAGTCTCTTCAATAAATGGTGCTGAAAAAGTGGATATATAAAAGCAAAAGAATGAAATGAGAACCTCATCTCACACCATAAACAAAAAATCAAGTAAAATGGATGAGAGTCTTAAGTGTAAGCCCCAAAACTATAAAACTGCTTAAGGAAAACATAGAAAAAAGTTTCATGCCATTGGTCTGGGCAATGATATTTTGGATATGATCCCAAAAGCACAGGCAACAGAGGCACATGGGATTATATCAAGCTAGTCAGCTCTGTAAAACCAAGGAAATAATCAACAAGTAGAGAAACTGCCCATATGACAGGAGAAAATACTTACAAACCATACACCCAATAAGAAATTAATATCCAAAATAAATGAAGAACTCAAATAACTCAATGACAAGAAAACATATAGCTTGAAAAGAAAATATATAGCAGAGGATTTGAGTAGGCATTTCTCAAAAGAAGACATACAAATAGCCAACAGGTATGGAAAAAATGCTCAACATCATTCATCATCCGAGAAATGCTCATTAAAAATACAATGGGATAGAACCTCACACGTGTTAGAATGGCTGTTTTCAAAAAGACACGAGGTAACAAGTGCTGGTGAGGATATAGAGAAAAGGAGATACTTGCACACTGCTGGTGGGAATGTCAATTCGTGCAGCCATTATGAAAAACAGTGTGAAGTTTGCTCAAAAAAAAAAATACAAATACAATTCTTACATATCCTACTCTTGGGTGTGAAATCAATATGTTAAAGAAGAGTCTGCCTCCCTTGGCCACTCCAGCATGATTCACAATAGCCAAGACATGGAATCCACCTAATGTACATCATCCTGTGAATGGACAAAGAAAACGTGGCATATACACAATGAATATTTAGCCTTAAAAAAGGAAGAAAATCCTATCATTTGCAATCATATGGATAAACCTAGAGGATGTTATTTTAAATGAAATCAGCCAGACTCAGAAGGACAAATTCTGTAATGATATTGGAATCTAAAATAAATGAACTCAGAGAGTTGAGTTCTAGTTCATAGAGAGAATGGTAGTAGTAGGGAGGAAAGATTGGGGATATGTTGGTGAAAAGACAAATTTCATTTACACAGCAAGTATAAATTCAAGAGATCTATTATACAACATGGTGGCTATAATTAATAACAATGTATTCTTGAAAATTGCCAAGAGGGTGGATTTTAAGTGATCTCACCACAAATAAAGGATAATTATATGAGGTAATACATGAATTAACTATTGCATCTGATTTGGCCATTCCGCAATGTATACATATTTAAAAGCAATATGTTATGCATGATGAATATATATGATTCTTCTTTGTCAATTATTTTTTTAATTAGTTTTTGGTTTTTTTTTAACTCTAGGCAGGGGAAAATTGCCTCATGGCCAGGATGTGTCTGGGCAAACTCTTTTACTAGCCCAGGGAAACCAGCCAATCCAACTTCGTTGCTAAGAAGGCCAAAGAGCAGAGCTGCCAGAAGCTAATCACATTAACATAGAAGCTTTACTCTCTTCCACCAGATTGTGTGCAACTCGTGTGTTCATATCCTACTTTGTTCATCTCTGTATCCCCAGCATCCAGCAGAGGTAACCCTTGCCAAGTGACTGTGAATGAACTGAAATGAATGAGATGTCTGCTACAAGCAGAGGACTATGTTAGGGATTTTGACAGATATACGAGTCAGAGTTCAAACAGAGAAGCAGAATCACAAGGGAATACATACATACTAAGGGATTTATTATGGGGCCTTGACTCTGCTCAATTGCAGGAGCTGGTTAAACACTCACTATATGGAGTCTGCTGCTCTTGTGTTTGGGCTGATCTGAATCAGCAGGACAGATAGTGAGGAAGAGGAAACACAGAAAACAATCAAACCTGTAAGGATGACTGAAGTCTGCAAATATGGATCAGAACCCCCACATTCGTGTTTTACCACTACCAAGATTACAACTATGATAATGAGGTTGTCCTGCAAGTGAAGCTTATGCTCATCAGAAAGCTAAACACACACCTGGGTAGGGAGAGTGGAGAAGCAAAGTACACTGGGTACAAACACTGTCTGACACCAACAGAGTAAGCCGGAGTGTCAGCAACAATGCATGTGACCTGCCACAGCTGCTCATGCCCTACACAGCTCTCCAGCTCAGAAGAACATAGCAGCAGTTTCACTTGGGACTCACATATCCCATGCAAAATGTTCTTCATGGCCCACGATGCAGAGAAAGGAATTCTGGAAAATAGGTATTAGGCATCTGCTAGTTACCTGGCACTTTATATACTCAATGGAATCCTATGACTCTATAGACTTATTATTGATAGAGTTAGAACACCTATCTCTGGGCCTGCAGTCCATGCTCTTTCCCTACATTTCCATACCAAAGTGTTCACATACACTCTCAGCTTGCCTCCAAGTACTCCTCAGGGCAGCCCCAAGGTCAGTTCACAGCATCTGGAAAGAGCTTCTCCATTGTCAACAGTAACAGAGACAGAGCTGATGACTATCTCATGTTGTGCCTGTGTTTTAGTTGGCTTTTTCGCTGCTGCGACTAAATGACCCAACCAGCACAACTGTAGAAGAGGAAGAGTTTATTTGAGGGTTCACAGTTTCAGAGGCCTTAGTCCATAGAAGGCCAGCTCCATTCCTTGGGGCTGAAGTGAGACGGAACATCATGGTGGAAAAGTGTGGCAGAGGGAAGCAGCTTATATCACGATCAGAAAGCAGAGAGAGACTCCACTTACCAGATACAAATATACACTCAAAGCCACCCCCCAATTCCCACCTCCTCCAGCCACACCACACCACTTCAGTTACCACTCAGTTAATCCCCATCAGAGGATTCAATCACTGATTGAATTAAGACTCTTACAATCCAATCTTTTCTCCTCTGAACCTTCTTGCATTGTGTCACACGTGAGCTTTTGGGGGATACCATATCTAAACCATAACATCCTGCAATATCACATAGACAGGTACATGGAGGAATGAGTTAAGAACCCTAGAGAGCCCACCCTTGCAGAGCGGGAAGAGTTGGGGAAAGCTGATGAAACTCTCCGAACCTGTACCCTTGAACTGGGCTTAGTTCTCTTGCCTCAAATGTTCCCTCAAGCACTCAACAAACAGGAGGAAGAGCCTCCACATGCCTGATCATGCCTATAATTCTGCCTTCTGCCCCTTTGCAGGATGAGCAGCAAGACAGGATGTCATACCACACACAGGACAACTGCTCCCTACCTGGGGCTCTGCACCAGGAGCCAGCTCACAGTCTCAAACATCAGCGAGAGTCATGGTGGGTACATTTCACAATTTCTGGTTTCTTAAAAGTGCAGTTTCTTATTCATCTTTTTATGATGCTGATGCCTCTTTCACACACACTCCTCTAGCATCTCCTCGGGCTAGAAGCTCTTCCAGGAGGCACATTTTATTTTATCACAGAGTGCTTTTAAAATTTAAATCTAAGAAAGAAGACAGAGAAGTCACCTGTGCTGTGGAAAGAGGAATCCTGAAACCATGAATTTGAAGTTCATTGATATTCCTGGAAAAGTTTTCTTTCCATTTTTAGATATATTTTTATAGATTATTTGTACAGATAATGTTTCCAAAACAGTAATCCTTTTAAAGTCCTTCAAATATTTAAACAAAAACTCTAAGAAAACTAACTGACATCTATGTCATATTATTATGCCTCTCTTTACTATCTGTTGCATGTGTAAACTGTTTCATTTTAAAATTTGCATGTCTTCCTTCAAGCCAAGGAGCGCTTTAGGCAAATTGGGAAGTAGAGGAATTTGAATATTTCAGAGCTCTCCAGACTGGCATCCCACCACAAGGCATTCTAGGACCCATGAGCCAGAAACTTTGTAACATTAATTCCTCCTGTGCCCATTCTCTCTGATTCTGCCTATAACACCAAAAAAAAAATGGAATTAATCCATTTGTATAAGGTGGCTTAATAATGACCAGAACTGATAGCATGATTTCTTTTAGCAGAAACCTTCAGTCTTGAGTAAGAGGGTTTGATAGAGGGTTTCTAAAAATTTCTGGAGAGCAAATGATGTAGCAGTTTTGTTAAAGGTGCCAAGGAAAGTCAGTCAAGACAAAAAGGAAATTTGCATTTTTAATTAAAGAAAGATGGAAATTATACATGAAAACATTGAGGTCATAAAGTCGATAAAAATGTGGCTCATGGCAAAATGCATTTTTATGTCATTCTCCTATATAATACATTATTTCCATGCAGTAATATATTTCTAGGAGGGTAAAAATCACCTTTTTTGCCTCTCTTCCTATTTCACATTAGAGTTTTTTCCAAGGTCGTTAAAATGTAAGAATGACAGTAGACTTTCTTATCAACAGCTTGTTCCAACAGATACAATACATGGGTAGGGGATCAAAAAGAGCATGAGAAGCATTTCTGCCAACATTGTAGAAAATATTGAACATCTGCTATATCTGGGATCCTGGGAGTTGTAATTATAATTTTTTGAAATCTGTACACAAGAGTTATAAATATTAGAACTGTAGCCTGTGAAAGCCATGAAATATTTAACTTGTTTGGCAGGCTTAAGCAAAACTCATAAACTTAATTTAAACAAGCCAAACACTATAGTTTTACCAATTTTATATCTTTCATGTCATTAGTTAGATAAATTAAAGCAAACGCTAAAACAGCACTGTGATTGCCACTGGAAGTCCTGCGAGTATACCAAAAAGATGCATTTTAAAAATCAACTCATTTTACCAAAGGTTTCTTCTCACTTTTGCATTCATCTACATATGTCAAAGACTTGACTCTTTGTTTTGGGGAGTGGGGAGGGTATTACTAATAGGAAATGGCTTCAGGGTAAATAAAGAGAAAAGCAGACATCAGACACCTTAAGCAGGTTCCAAGAGTCACAGTAAGACCCAGAGGCTGCTGGTGGTTTCCACAAGTGTGGGTTCAATCTGTCAAAAGCCCATATGCCAGCCTGAGTGAAAACCTTTCAAACTCAGAAACAAAGACCTGGAAAACAGCTCTGTGCTGCTGTAGAAGGCAAGCGGAGAGACTAAGGAAGCCCAGAAGAGCCAGGTTTCCATCTTGCTAGCTCTGTGGCCCAGTTACATCCCAGAGACCAGCCCTTATAAAGGAAACCTGGGCTGGGACACACTCAGCTGCATCCTTCTTACAGATGTCTTCCATATTTAGCACACGACAGTGACACTGTAGGTTTTGTGCCTAAGTGTAAATTAATTGTGCCTATACAATGAGCATAGATATGTTTCCATTTATATCTCCACCATGTCCCCTACCGTTACCCCAGGCTAAATAGAATGTTCCCCCATGAAAAACTAAGAATAAGAGTTTTCACGTTACAGAAATAGAAGGAGGAAAATTATTGACCCGTGGTATTGTTTATTTTACAGCACTCTATCTTCTTGCAATTGAACCTTAAAACAATCCTATTTATTTCTATGTGTGTGATTTTGCACATTAAAATAGCTAAAGAAAAAGTTATAAGGTACACCCAGGGGCCATACAGCTGATAGTGCTCAGCTACCTGCAAGTCCCCTGAGACTTGAGCCAGTACTCCATTCACAAGAGGAGCAGCCATTTCACAGAATATCTGCTCTGACAGGAGATGAAGTAGGAATGAGCTGGGGGACTCCAAGTCCTGAGTGGTGGAGGTGCTTCAAGGACTCACAGCGTCCCTGCTTCCCGAGCCTTCTCTATACCCAGGCACTCTGCACATTCAGTAACTCTATTAAAACTTCCTACTCCTCTTTTCCGGCCTTGTCTCCCTCTCTTAACCCCCACAAAGGACTGAAACTGGCTGTCAGCTCTGGGGCTTGCCACAGTCATAGCAGCCTTTGTTAACAAGTTAAGAATCTACAGGAATCCCCTCTTTGCTGTCTCTACACTCTGTACATGAGAGCAATCAAATGGATCAGCTGGAAACCCCTAGCTGTGAATGCATAAAAGAGCAAATGAATAGGAAAGTTCAAAGGAGATATTTCACTGAAATATCCTGCTGGTCCCGTTTTATTCTGCATTTAAGAAAAATAATACCCATGCCCAAACAGCCTCTTTCTCCCTCAAGTAGAGGGTTGATATCACGCAGATTGTCTACACAGGGGAACCAATTCAAGGCAGAACTGAAAGTTCCAATTCAATCCAATCAGCCCATGTCACATGTCTGGGACCAGTCCAACAGGGCTTAGAATGTGATTTGAAAGAACCAATGTGAGTTCTCAGTGGCCCACACAGGCAGGAACTGATATCTTGGGTTTGCTTGAACAGAAATTGAGCAGGATGGCTTTTTTTTGCAAGCCTCTGTGTGCCAGGCTCCGTGTGAGGCATTTACATATGTTTCTTAATTCACCTTCATGACAAGCATGGAAGGCAGATTTTTATATTAGTATCTCCTTTAAACAGATATTAAGTTATTTCCTTAAGAACAGAAGCCAGGAAGTATAAGATAGATATATGCAAACTTGCAGTACATAGATGTGTTAGGGTGAATCTATATTCAAGTCACCCTTGAGAACCACGGGTAGATTCTTGGCCTTTTTTAAGTTGAGACACAGGGCTTCATAGAAGGGAGTAATTAGACTGGCCTGGTCCTTCACATATTCCTGGGGTGACCAGGGAGAAGTGAAAACAACCCCAATGCTGGTTCTAAGGGAATCCATGTGCAGAGGCAGGGTGGACGTGAGTTTCCTCTTTCATTTCCCCCACTCCAGTTCTCCAGAAAGGGTCACAGGACATGGGACATGGTCCTAGCTCTAGTGACCAAGTGTTGAGGAGCTTGGTAAGACAAGGCTGGAGAAACAAGGACCCTTGTCTTCCATCTTGTCTCAACCATGAGTAAAGTCCAAACAGGACAACAATCAAGGCTCAAAGATTTTAATAACAGAAATGAAAAGACACAAATGCCGTATTTTTTTTTCCTGTTACAAAGAATAATAAATTGGAAATTCCCACAGCTTTGCAGACGTGTTCAATTCAGTGCCTACTTAGAGTTGAAAACTGCATCTGCTGCCTGGTACTGTCTTCTGGCCCACAGAAGGGCATTGCCTCTGATTAGACTAGACTAACAGATTTAAGGTTTCCAGGGTCAGGGCCATTTGCAAGTTCCACCAGAAAACAGAAGAGAAGCATTCAGCAAGACCTGTAGCATGAGAGCCACGCGGCTCTTATACCAATACCTCCTCGCTTTCATTTCCTACCTGCACACAGGCAAAGCAGGCTTGGAGAACCTTTCCAGGACAGTTGAAAGAGAGGGAAAGCTCTTACCCCTCCAGGAGTTCATAGTTCCAACTCTGCTAGGATTCCTGATCAAGCCCCCATGTCTGGTGGGAACAGCATTTTCCACTAAGATTGCTGGGCCTGTTTACATGTGTTTTATTCAGAGCTACAGTAATCTGTTCACAAGAGACAGAAATCCTGGTAAATCAATCCTTAAAGCCTGTTGACATTTGTCCACTTGGCAGATCATAAAAGCCCCTTGAAAATCACAGGAGTCAATGTGTAAACTGCTTCCCAAATTATATGATGTAAATGCCAAGAGAAGGCGTTCTCAGGATAAGATCACTGGATTGTGACTGCCTTCCGAATGTAACTTTATTTTGGTCTTGGGTTATATGTGAGGTGCTGCCAAAATCAACTGAAAGAGAGACAAAGACATATGAATTCAGCCCCAAAGCTGGCTTTTAAGTTCTCTGTCTTCAAAAAGACTGGAGATTCTTTATGAGATGTAGTTTTGCATAAACAATCTTTGCTAACAAGAGTTTTCCCCAAATATCAGTTAAATTTTAACTAGTTCCCTGTAAATGTTATGAGGGTGCCAGAAATGGCCTTGGAGTGTTGAAAGAAAAAAGAAAAGCAGAGAAAACCTCATGGCATAAATACACAGATAAAATGCGCTCTGGAATGGCTGGTGACCGGCTGCAAGGGGAGGAGAGTTCAAGATTCCTGGCACCACTTTGCCAAGATTATCTCCAGAGGGACTTCTCAGAAGACTTGGAGGGGGCTGTAATAGGTAATCATGCATGAAGCAATTATAAGCGCTCAGCCCTTATACTAGTCCATGTAAATCTCTACCTGAAACAAGGCTTATCCCAGCCTCTTTTAGAAAGTAGGACCAAAATCTAAAACTCTTTTTATATGTTACGGTAATCTCCAAGGATTCAATTTAAACCCTCAGTTGATATCACTCCTATTGGAATCATTCATAAAGGTAGCGCATTTGTGTCCTTACTCCTTCCTCTGCTCTCACACGTCGTACCAGATTCTCAGCTAGAAATGAGGACAAAAGCGGGGACAAAGGATGTGTTCTGTTCCTGCTCTATTCACTCCACATACAGATGGTAGGAGCCAATGATAGGCCAGTTCTGTTCCATGGAGTTCAGAGGAGTTTAACCATGAGACACAACCCTCCTCCTCCAAACCCTGAGCAAAATCTAGATGAGTTGGCAGGCAGGTGTGGTACTTAAGGTTGAGGTCCACAAGAGCTCATATATAAGGCTCCAACTCTGTCATGCACAGACCTAGAGGAACTGAGTCCATAGATGGGTGAACTAAACAGTAAGCATAAAAACAGGTCAGAACAGCACGCCTTCCAAACCAAGAGAACAGCTCTTTATAAACCAGAAGGAGAGAGTGTAATATATCCCAGGACTTGAACAAAGAGGTCCTGGACAAAGAGCATAGGACAGAGAGGACAGGAACAAGTGTTTATTACCTTAAGAATGTGTTTCTGGGGCTGGGGATATACTCAGTTGGTAGAGTACTTGTCTCATATGCACAAGGCCATGGGTTCAATCCCCAGCACCATAAGAAAAAAAAAAGAATGTATTTCTGCATATATGACATGTATATGATGTTACAGTCTACACAAAACATTTTACATATTAAATTGTGTGTCTATATTGAAGTTACACTTGAATATTAAGGACTAAAATAAAATTCACTCACATGCTGAGAGATCTAATCACTGAGATACAAAGAATATATTGTTCTTGACTTTGTGTAACCCACAGTTGGGTGCAGACAATATGTTTTTAAACTTGCATGTTGTCAGAAGAAATATTATCAAATAATATCACTGATTATTTAGTTTTGTGAAAGGTTTTAAATTGTTTTGAGTCATTAGGTTGTGTAGACGGTCTTTCTAAGGCAGAAACCCAAATAGGGTTTTCCTGCTTTGCAAATGTTTTCTCCGCTCTTAATCAAAAGTAGCAATTCCTGTCTTTGAGTGTTAATTGAAAATCAAAATGTATTTCGATGAGCAATTAGCTCTATGACTGTGCCTTATATTGACCTTCGAAAGGCTCTCCAGAACAAAAAAAGATGGAGTTGAACTGGGTTCTAGGGGTGGATGGAGAATGTGATGTGCAAGGAGTGGATGTGGCAAAAAATGGGATTGTAAGAAGCTCACTGTTAAGAACATCCTGAAAAACAATAAAACCTTCACTGACAGTTAAGTGCTTAGCAAAAAGAAAGGACTCAAGGACTAAAATAAGAGAGCAATTTTGATTTAAGCTGAGAGTTCTGGATTCTACTTAAACTTCTGCCTGCCCTAATTCAAGGAATGTTTTCTTGAGAGCCTCTTAATTTAAAGGAAGTTTTCTCAACCTTGGCCCTTTTGACATTGTAGATTGCATAACTCTTTGCCTTTGGGGGGCTGTCCTTTGCATTGGAAGGTATTTAAAATCATCCTTGACCTCTCTTCAATGGATGCCACAGACACAAATTTTGACAAGACAAAACTACCTCCAAATATTGCCTAATATCCCACTGGGGGTGTGGGGGCAAAATTGAGAAACCACTTATTTAAACTTATAGAGATGAGGAAGCAGAACAGAGTCAAAAGAATTTAGTGAGGCAATGGAAAGGACATTTATTGTAAAAATTAGTGTAATTCACTATTGTGGATGATAAGTGCTCTCCAAAATATTTCACCTGATAATTTTAGAGTCTATTTCATACACACACATACACATGAAGTGTATATTTTTTCCTAACCTTTATATTATGTTAATTCTTTTAAAAAATAAATAAATGTGTGCTCTATAATATAAGAATTAAATGGATTTCCAAATCAGCTTCCTGGGGTTTCGGAATAATTTTATGTTACCATATCAGTGCTGGAAAAAAAATATATCTCATCAAAACTATTCCAGAAGCACCTCATTTTGATAGGAAAGTACTTTGTGATGATTACCTAATAGGCAGCATTTGTTGAAACGCTTTTAATAGACCTTTTTTATCACATGCAAAAGAATTTCAATGCTAGTTCAGTCTCCTGTTTCATTCTGTCATGAATCAATTTGTAGAGACATTTAGAAGTCAATAATCCACTGCAGCTTTGATGACAGGTGATTAATTTCTACATTTTAGAGACATAATAAGATTTAGCAATAAAAAGGCCTTGAAGTAACCTACCAAACAGCTTTAATCTCAGCCTTGGGACTGTTGCTAAATATGAATGCTTGTACACAAATGTGAATGATTTAAGTTAGCCAGTTTTATTGCAGACTCCTTGTGTTTTCGTATTAATCTTGCTTTACAATCAGGCTATCTATACAATCAATTTATGTTGGATATTTTTTTTTCCAACACAATGCTTGAAGGGAGGAGGGGGCTAACAAATTATGTACACACAAAGGGTTTGTTCTACAAAAGAAGTCGTTTTGCACGCTTATTGCTAAGGGGATGACTGATTTTATTGGTGTCGAGAGAAAAGAAAAAAAGAGATGGGAAGGTGGCCTTCAAAGGACTCCAACAGGTTCAGGAAGCGATGGCGACGAATGCAGAGTAACTGCTCATACTCCTTCCCAGTGATCTGCTGCCCTCCTCTTCCTAAGGTCCTTCTTTTCTCTTCCCAATTTTTAATTTCTACAAATTTAATAACTAACAAAAAACAGTGAAGTTAATCTAATCTAAAAAGAAGGGATTGATTGTCTTCTGCTGCCCCTGAGGGATGGTGGTAAAGATTCAAGTGTGGACGTGCATTTAAAAAGAAATGTATAAATACAGATAAATCTGATGTTCTACATAACTTCTCATCTCTGACCAACAAACAGGAGGTTTTTAGAAAATGCTAAGAATTTCTAAAAGCAGGTGTTCCCAGGTTCTGTTCATGCTTGTTAAAATCTTGGTAGCTAGAGGTTGTGCTTTACTCTGATGTGTTTCTCACATTCAGTGGAGGATCCTTGATGAAAATCTAAGGAAGATTCTCGAAGAAAATGACAAAAGCAGGAGAGACTGCTTGACTCAGGCACACACACACACACACACACACAAAGAGGCTGCTTCTGGGGAAGATCCAAGAATAGGACAGAGACACAAAAATAAAAGATTTCTCAGGAGACCACCCAATAATCCAAAGGCAAGCTCACCTCCCACCCCTGCACTCTTTCCCTGTCCCAGTCCCTGATCAAGATTTGCTTTCCTCATTACTCTCCTTGCTTTACAGATTAGACGTCTGCTGTTATCTTTAACTCTTTGTTCTTTTTTTTTTTTTTTTAATCCAAACTTGGCCTATTTCCCATTAAAGTTTTTTTTCCTAAAACAGATGCTTCTTCTTTATGCCCTGAGTCAGGGCACCAAGGCCTTCTAACCAACATCTCAGCAGCTCACAAGTGGGCCTTATGCCTCCAGCCCAGCTCTGAACACCCTCCCATGCATGTTCAGTTGCTACTGGCTCACTGGCCTCCTTTGCTCATTCACACGTTGAAGGAGCAAGTCTGGGCAATTAACAGGAGCTAAGGACTATGAGGGAGTCTGGGGGTTTAAATACAAAGACATGGCATCTTCATTTAAATGGCTTGAAATCTATCAGAGACAGACACATAAATAACTAGCAGAGTGGTAAGTGCTATTAATAGCTCTGTAAGTATGTGCTCACAAAGTGCAGTAGGTACCTGGCCAAAGTTACTATTAATGCCTCCTAAGGAGGAGATGTCAGGGCTGAGACCTGCCAGATCTTACCAGCAAGCCAATTGGGGATATCCAGACAGAGCAAGCAAAATAGTCAATGGAAAGTTGGATGAATGGATGGATGGATAGATAGGTAGATAAAAGTTCTTCCTGATTCCCTCCCTCCTCCATTTTATTCCTTTTATTCTGCAAATTTCTTGAATGACTACCCTTTTTGCCTTCACACTAAGTTTTCAGCCTACTGCTTCAATGACACTCTTTCCTCCTCTTACAGGATAGGTGACCTCCTGGATGCCAAATCCATCCTTATCTTACTGGATGCCTCTCACACACAAAACATTTGTGTATGCCCTCATTTTAAAAACTCTTACTTCCTCAGTTTTGACACAAACTTGGACTTTCTTGTAAATTTTCTCCTGTCTTTCAGGCTGTCTTGTAGACTCTGCTTTTTTTTTTTTTTAACCTGTCTTTGAAGACTTAATTCCTAGAGAACCCTTCCTCATTGTGCATCGTCCTTTGGGGAATGGGGACATTGTTCCCATGGCTGTAAACAGTGCTTATACCCTCTCCCATTAGTCTCTACTCTATAAATCTCTCCTGAAGTCAGAACCATTATATCCAACTTCCTGCAGAACAGCTCACTAGGTTGTCTCTATTTATAGAACATCTATCAGTGGGCTACAACATAGTATCTTTAAAGGGAAGGAAGAGAACACACAACTTTTAAAAAGTGGACAATATGTGCTTCATCC